>NC_058132.1:379512783-379696437 GCF_016433145.1 Gracilinanus agilis | reverse complement strand
AGAGAGAGAGAGAGAGAGAGAGAGAGAGAGAGAGAGAGAGAGAGAGAGAGAGAGAGAGAGAGAGAGAGAGAGAGAGAGAGAGAATGTGTGTGTTGGGGAAGAAGTTGAGCTAAAGCCAGTAAACATTCAGTTACTGCCAAATATTATTCTTATTTCTTCCCTTCAGTCTAGATGGAGAGAGTCTTAACCAAGGGTTTATGAATTTGTTTCTAAAAAACATTTTGATAACTGTTGTAATTGGAATCCTATGGATGTTATTTTATACATTACAAAAAAATTATTCTGAGAAAGGGTCCAGAGACTCCATCCAACTACCAAAGGGGTTATGACAAAAACAGACATTAAGAACCCCTCATCTAGATCAACCTGTTTTATTCCCCCCCAGCCCAAAAAAGCCAAGAATTTCTGAGATATTTCAAGAAACAGGTCAGAGTTGTATGGGAGAATAATAATATCTCTAGCAGAACTGTTGTGAGGCTCAGAGAAACATGGGGATAATTTAAAGTACTGAATAAATACCAACTATTATTACTCATAATAACCCAGGGCAGAAGGGTAGAATTTTGGTGAAAGAGTTTGGAGGAAGCTGGGTGACTTAAGGTTAGTTTGTCCTGTTAGGTTAAGCCTTTATTATGGCCTTTTCTTTAGAACTTTAAGCTACTGAGTCAAAGTTAAAAAAGCAAATTTGTATATGTAGGTTGAAATTTATTTTGAGTATATTATTTTATTAGAGAATTACTATTCTGCCTTGACATAATTTTTAGAGGCTTTTGCATTTTGTGTGAATTTTGTGTGATTTCCTTCCCCATTCCATAGGATTATACATAGATCTAGAGCTGGAAGAGATATGAAGCCACTGAGGCCATTTTACAAATGTGGAAACTGAGGTCCAGAGAGGTTGTGTCTTACCTCGGTTAATCAAGTTTATTAATTGTCTGAGGCAAGATTTGAAGCCGGACCTTATTGACTCCAAGGCTAGCACCTTATCCACGTTTGAGGTGAACTCTTCCTTCAGGGATGGTTACAATTTAATGCCGTTCATTGGTGGAAAAAATCGGTCTTAATATCCAGAAATTCGCATTACTGACAGCCTTTTAAGGCCACACACCTGTTTCATATAGCAAGGGGCACCTGTTTTGCAGCTCCTCTGCCTTCCTGAGGAAATCAAGTGTTAGGGGCACCTCAGTTAGCCCAAATCTCGTGCGTCATTCTCAGCTTCGGCTGCGCTCTCCTCCTCTTTTCCTGTGACTCTTCCTTCTGCCTCTGATGGGGTTTTCTCAGTCAGCACCACTTCCTCTGGAATGGTCTGGTCCCCCTGGCTCTAGCTCCTGTCAAACAGCCAGCCTTTGAATGTTGCTGAGAGAATGTCACCTTGCGTGTGTTTTTTTTCCTCCCTCCTTAAACTCCCCATGTATATTTAGCAATCTGAGGCGATTTATGGCAATGATTCATACTCTGCGGCTCCGGGGACCGATTGGCTCCTTCATGGGAGTGAGCTGAATGGGCCAGACCCCTTGAATTCAACCACCTCCTAGCCTGAAGCGTTTTGGAATTCTCTATTCCAGTAACACGATCTTTTTTTTCTTCAAGCATTTTCCTTGGCGTGTGAGTGCGGGAGCGTGTGAGGATGTGTGGGCGGATGTATTGTAGGTGTCATAGGCTAGCAAATGCCATGAAATAATGTTCAGCTGCTTCTGCATGAGGCTTCTGACAATGAAGTTGATTTGTGCCTGCAGTTGTATGCCTGCGCTGCCGTATTAACTGGGTGTTTATCTAATTATACAATCTCTCTGTGGCTCAGGCCCACCCTGGGCTTTTAAATTTGGTCAGCCCGAAATATAACATCTAGCAAAATAGATTTTACTATTTTAAAACAAGACGGCAAGGCCGCGCGCGGATTATTCAACTTTGCCAGCTGTGAAAAGTGCGGAGGGGAGGTCCCCGGATAAGCGCAGGAGGGAGGATGGGAGGTGGGGGTGGGGGTGTGAATGTGAGGGAGGTTGGGGCAGTGCCGTGCGGGAAATCTTAGGGCTTGGTGCCTGGTCATTTGAGGCAAACAAGTTGCTAGCAGCTAGATTTTTCTCTCTGGTCATACGCTGTTAACTACAAATGCTGCAAATGGGAGGACTTTCCCCCATTATTCGATCAGAAAAGTGAGGAAAGAAAATGTATGTTGACAGGGATAGAGAAAATTTAGCTAAGAAACTATCAAGAATACAATGGCCTAGGATTACACTGAGGGGGATGGGTAGGGAAATCATTAGAGAAGCAAAAACCCCACATTCGTTGAAGTCTAATCTCCGTGTTGTTGCGTCTCGCTACAGATTTATTAGCCACAAAAGAGATTTGCCACAGAACCAAATCCAAACAGGTTCTTCATGAAAGGGAGGAATCCTTTGCCAAATAAAGAGTGACTTTGTCTGTTAGATACTTGCAGCGATATTTCCTTTCCAGGTTGAGACATGAGATAAAGGAACCAAATAAAATAAATATGAAATGGTGCATTGTGCCATTACGCTCTTTGCCTGTTTATATGTCTGTTTCAAATTAAGGGTTTGGTGTCATGGAAACAGCTTGTTCATTTGGAAAGCTGCTACAGCTCTGTGGGAAGGCAAAGGACTGGTATGTATATGTGTGTCTATGTATTTAACATCCCCGTCAGCCTTCAGAAAAAACAAATCTCTGTTCCTGCCACCTAGGAGAGAGCAATATGGGAGGACTCTACTTCTACTTTGCTTTGGGTGGAAGAGTTGAAGACGATAGTTTTCCTATTAGCCTTGCTGTGTGCCACCTGTGAATTAAACAAGACATCATTCTCTCACACGGTTGGAAATAAGGGGTCTCCATTTAAAAGAGCCTTTTTTTTTTTTTCCGAGTGAGAAACCATGGTGCTTTGACATCTTTATCCACTGTATGTTCCTAAAATCACACAGGAGTGTGGTGAGGGAGAAATCATAATCATACCTAATATTCTGCTTAGAATTAGACTTTTCGAATTGATTAGAGTCTGGAAGAACTGGAAAAAAGTGAGAGTTGGGAGGTTAACTTAGAGTTGTCTTGTGTAGAGAGAAAGATGTGATGATAGGCTATGAACATAACAGTGATGGTTAAGGTGCAGGGATAATTTGAATCTGAGAGCCTGGGAAACATTGACTGGGGCAGCCAAACCACAAAAGGAGGGGCGAAATTAAAACTGATTTCCTCCTGTGGTGGAATAAAATATGCTTTTGCAATCATATTATTCCTTCCCCAAGGGGAAGTGCCTGTCTCAGTCTTTGCTCAAGCATTTCTGAGCAAGCAGGGTTTGTACTTGGTTGTATGGTTTCTCCTCTTGTCCAGTAGCAATAACTCTCATACATATGGTGCTTATACTTTATGAAATACTTTCCTCAGAGCCATCCATCCTGTGAGGAAGGAAGAATGCCTGCTGGTAGCTTCTGATGAGGCAACTGACTCAGAGGAGTGAGATAATTTGCCTACACTTACATGGCTAATAAGTAAGTCCTGGAGTTGGGACTAGAAACCAAGTCTTCTGAATGCAACTCCCTGATTCCATATTTGCAAACAACTGTACTCTTTCTGTTCTACCATGGTGTACTTGACATGGGGTATGATCCATCTCTTAAAGAGTAATGCTATTATGTCCTAACTTTAATGTCCCATTTTCTTTTGCATCAAGTTTAGACTTGGTCAATGTTAATTTAAATTGCTCATGATCTTTCCCCTTTCTTAGTCTTTTCTCTCTCTTTTCCTCTCTTCTTCACTTTCTCCATTCCCCTCTCCCCATTGTCCCCCAATTTGCCTATTGAAATCTTTCCTATCCTTCAAGAACCATTTCAGATCACCACTTCATGCAGCATTCAGTGATACCAGATTGACCTCTTCCTCTGCTAAACCTCCATAGTGGGGAGATGTAACTGGATTTGTGATCTCACCAATTCATATATAAGGAACTAACCAATGAGGAAATTCCCTCAGTCAGTCCAGGAGGTACCGGCTTTGCATTTCACATACTTAGAGATCCCAGTGGTCTGGGACCACTGAGAAGTTGTGGCTTACCCAGAGTTACAGGACTGGAATATTTGAGAGAGAGAACTTGAATTCAGGTATTCCTGATTCTAAGGCTAGCTGTTTACCCACAGTGCTCCTTCAGTCTCTTCGTGCCCAATTAAAAACCCTTAAAATGTTCTTCTTTGTATTATAGTTATTTATTTACATGTCTTTTTCTTTCTATTAGGTTGTTAGCTCCATAGGGGCAAAGACCATGCCTGTTTTATATTTATATTCACTGTGGCATCAAACACAGTCTCTGGCTTTGCAAATAGTAAGTGTTTGCTAAATGATCAAAAGAATTAATGCAGCTCTATTTTTAAAAAAACTCTTACTTTCCATCTGAGAATCAATACTAAGAATTGATTCCAAGGTAGAAGAACAGTAAGGGCTAGGCAATTGGGGGTTAGTGACTTGCCCAAGTTCTCATAGCTAGGAAGTGTCTGAGGCCACATTTGAACCCAACACCTCCTATCTCCTGATCTGATTCTCTATCTGCTGTGCCACCTAGCTTCCCCTAATGCTGCTACTTTTTACAGCGTTTAATTTAATTGGTGAGAACATGACACAGGACCATAATGGTGAATTTGAGCCTGCATGAGACAGATAGTAGCAATTTATTATTTTTTTTTTACCCTAGTCTGGACTCTTAACTCTTGGTCAAGTGTTTTGAATATGTTGGTCAAGAGGAGGAGTAATCCAGAGATTAAGGAGCAAATCCATCACCCCCATCAGGAAAACAACTAGCATAGATTATGATTTATTCATGGTGGGTTCTGTGTATACAAAGAGTACTATCATTATGCCAATGATTTGGATACCATTTAAACTCATTTTGATCTTTGGGCTTCTGAACCTAGTCACTCTCTGCCAGATCATAATTTGGTTAATTGAACTGTGCTATGGACTTGATAGCAATCTTTGCAAAATCTGAAACTACAATTAAGCTGACTTTGAAACTTATCAATTAATTAGTAAACAAGGAACTTTGATTTTTAAACATGAAATTAATTCCTTGGAGTTTTTTTGTTACCTCAGATGTAGCTCTGAGAGTTACAAACCATGATAACACTGCCCATCAGCTTCTATTAATCTCTTAGAATCTTCTCCCAAACCTGACAACTTTGTTTTGGGTCATGGGATAATTCCTGGCCTAGATGGTAGCATCTTAACCTATGGGGGGGTTTATGTCAGTGTGCATTAAGCTAGAATTTACATGCCATTAAATAGCTTTTGAAACAAAACAAACCAAACCCTTGGAGCTATTTCCTTTTAGAGAAGGTATTGCTTTCTGAACTAGAAGCTTTGGTTTTCTAGGATCTAAAACTATACAGGCAAACTTCAGTTTGCCAGTTAAGTTCTGTCCAGTTAATAACAAACGAGAAAATATCTGAGGTCCCTATGTGGTACAGTGATTAGATGGAGTGTTGGGCTTGGTGGCAGGAAGGACTGAGTTCAAATGTGGCTTCAGACACTAACCATGTGACCCTAGGCAAGTCATGTAACCTCTGTTTACCTTAGTTTCCTCAACTGTAAAAGGGGATAATAACAGTGCCTATTCTTCAAAGTTGTTGTGAAGATAAAATGATATCATATTTATAAAGTAGTTAGGCCAGTACGCAGCATCTATTAGGCATCATATGGAAGCTTATCTTCTTCCTATTTCTGGGTATTGCTTTTGTGGCCATGAGCATAAATAGGAAGAGGCTTGGAGTTAAGAAGATGAAATCTAATCTAGTTTGCTCTTTGAAGAAGAAAAGTGCCTATGGAAGATTTCAATTTTGGAAAAGAAAAAGAGATTGGATGAAATGGTTTGTTGCATTAAGGATCTGGGAAGTGGTAAAGAATCTGCTTTCTCATAATGCAGTATTTTACAGTAGCTCAGAGGTTAAATAAAGCTGCTGCAGGTTTAGTCAGAAAGAACAGGGATTTGGCTGGATACCAACTGATTACAATAACAAGATGTCTCTTCTCTCTGGACGCCCAGCATGGTTCATTCAGTGTCACTTATTCTAGGGGAGAATGAGTGCCTTGGCCATCTTTACTATCTGCGTACTTCCCTCCATTAGAAAATCCCAGGAAAGTTTAGACAGAAGCTGAGTCACTATACCCAATGTGATGGTTTCCATGTGTCCCTTTGGAATTTTAATCAGGAGGGAGAGAAGAAAGGAGGTAAGAAATTCTTTAAAAAACAAAACAAAACAAAACACCAATTCTCTGACAGAGGAGTGCATGTCAGATTTTGCATATACAAGAGGTCTCTGACCATAAAGGGCAAGAGGGGAAAGTTTGGAGGTATAATTGCTGAGTGTGTAATATATAAAAAAAAAAAGCCATAGGCTAGTCCTTCACCCAGGTTCTTTAAAAAACTAAATGACATTTTTTTTGGATGAACAAAGATCACTTTTCTCTCCCTCCCTCCTCACCATTAGGGGAGGGAAAAAAGGAGGGGGAACCTATTGTGACAAATGCGTTTAGTCAAGCAAAACATTTCTGTATTGGCCATATTAAAAAAATGTGTCTCCTTCTGTACCATGGGTCCATCACCTCTCTGTGAGGAGGTGGGTAGAATGCATCATCACTGGTCCTCTGAAATTCTTTGGTTATTCTCCTGAAATTGAAAGGAACCAGAGAATCCTTGATGCCAATGTGTCCTCATCTAAGAATATTCATAAGACTATCTCCCTAGTAACAAATAAAATGGTGGCTGCTCTCAGAGAGAAGTGAAATCTATAAAGCCCACAGTATGGACTAGGATCCTTAAATCCATGCCTAAAGAAGGCATTTAGTAGTAAGGATGTCTCAAGGCTGGCATTTCTTTCCTTCTCTCTGGTCTGACTCTAGCCTGTGTTTGCAGCACTGCTGACTGTGGTCTAGCTGAGTAAGGTTCCAATCACCCTGTAGAGACAGTTTTATTCTCACTGCAGAGCTGTCCAGGCAAAGAGCTGCTGTTTAATAGTGACTGCAGTGACTTCATGGGTAGTTCTGCCTAACTAGATACCCTATTATGGCCTGGAATTCATCCTGGGTTCTCAAAGGTTATAGGAGTCTAATACAAGTTCTGGTAGGTCCCATCAACCTGGAAAGGTCTGAATGAAGATGCACAGTATGCCTGTTATCCATAGCCTAACTAAGTTTGGAGGTACTCATTGCCAGGCCCATAGATGATGATGATTTTTTTTTTTTTGGCCACACCAATTCACAAAAGATATTTTACCAAGTACAAGAATAGCTGTAATCTTCTTGGGAAGGAATCCCCTTTCTCTTCCCACTTACCCTATACCATGAAAACATGGACCATTGTGGGTGTCCTTAAGCAAATTCACTTACCTGAGAAAAGTCATATTTTCTGCAAGGCAAGTAACAATATTTGATATTGATAGTGTGAATTTATTTTTCTTATAATCTATTAATTCCTATATACTCTGGAGAATTACTGTGTATTCCCGTGTCTGGAATCTGGGTCAGAGGTACTCTCTTAGTCTGCTCCTTTTGTATTTTCTTTATTCTTGGAAATTCCAAGACATGTTTTCCTTTTTAACAGAATTTGGCTAATAAATAAGGGGAGGGGAGTTCTTTTCCAGTGTAGGGTGACCTGTCCACCTGTGGGGATAGGGAAGGGTAGATAGGTTGATGGACTACCTCTTAATTAGCTATTACCAGTTAAAGATATTTTGGGATGTTCAAGGGTAGGACTGAATAATGAGTTTCTAAAAATCTATTTATTAAGCTGTTTGATCCAGCTCAGGTTGTTCCTGGTCCCAAGAGAGCCATGGAGACCTAGATCACTTTATCTATTATGATGCTGGCTTAAATATAAACCTGATATAATCAATAAACTTATATTCTTACCCCAAAATCAGTCTCTTAAGATAGTTTTAATTGTAATGTGAACTGCTTGATCTCATGGGTTGATGGGGATATAATTGGGGATGCAGACTCTAAATGATCACCCTAATACAAATATCAATAATATGGAAATAAGTCTTGATCCATGATACATGAAAAACCCAGTGGAATTGCACATTGGCTATGGGAGGGGGATGGGAGGAGGGGAAGGAAAGAACATGAATCATGTAACCATGGAAAAATTTCTTAATTAAAATAATTATAATGTGATATACACTAATATCTGTATTTACATATACCATCTCTACTGAATCTCATAATAATCCTTTGAGGTAGATAGTATCATTGCCTCCTTTTTGCAGCTAGGTGGCACAATGGATAGGGCTCCAGGTCGGGTGTCAGGAAGACCTGAGTTCAAATCCAGCTTCAGACATCAGTGACCCTTATAACTAATGGAGTCCTCTGGAAGTTGTTTTTTTCAGTTTTAAAATATTAACTTATTAATTTGCCTCTCAAAATTTCTCATTAGTCCATAGACTCCCTCACAGCCCAAACAGTTGCCACAGAACTTGTGCTTGATAGCCGAGAGAGAGAGAGCAAGCAGAGGCTTAAGCCAGAGCAAAATGAGGAGAACTGGGCCAGAGAGAGGGGCCAAAACAAGCAGCTGGGCCAAAAACCCAAACAAAATAAAAAAATCAAGCCAATGTAAATCTCTTCTGATGTCATCACTCAGTCCTTCCCCAGGACATCTCTGATTGGAGAAGAGTTACACAGGGAGTGGAATCAGAGACCAGAACTCCTTCATCCAAAGAAGGAGAGTATCCCAAGGATACCAAGAGACTCACTGCCCAGCTGCACAGTGCAAGCTTCCCAACATGGCTGTTGCCTTGTGGACTTTATTACCTAATCTAGTCCTTGTTTACAGATCAATAAGGAGCAGATCTCCATCCTGCCTATAACAAAAGCCAGTCCAATGAGATGTCTTTAACCTTGTTGGAATCAACCCAACTTCATAGCCAGAGGGGGAGAAACTGTTTGCCTCGGCTTTAAAATCAAACTCTTTTTGAGGGCTAAAGGGGGAAACATTTCTCAAAAAAATATTCCAATTCAATATTAATTTTCCACTCCCTAGGCAAGTCACATAATCCTGTCTGCCTCAGTTTCCTCATATGTAAAATGAGCTGGAGAAGAACATGGCAAACCACTCCATTATGTTTGCCAAGAAAACTCCAAATGAGGTCCCAAAGAGTCAAACACAACAAAGTAATCATGGAGTCATCCTAAGGTGGAATGGGTTACCTTGAGAGGTAGTGAGATCCCCCTGACTGGAAATAATCAAAACAAAGGCTAGATGATCCCCCTTCATGTTAGCCATCCCTCTCTGATTATTTCCAATTTATCCTATACCTAGTTTGTCTCTAAATAGTTTGTATGTTTTTTGCCACATTAGACTATGAGCTCTTTGAAAGCAAGGTTTGTCTTTTGCTGTTCTCTTTCTTGGGCTTTTAATTATTGCTCATTGACTTACTAGTCATTTGGCAACAGGAGTGTATGGAGGAGAAAGTTATTCAGGAGCAGCCTGAATGTCTCTTTGCATCTTCTATAATCCCCCTTGGCCTCCTTCCATTACCTGACCTCATAGAAAATACTTTGCTTACACATTCTTCCTAACCTTACCATATTATTTTGTTAGCTCTTTATGGGTCATATCCCCTGGTTGGCCTATGACCTCCTCCATGTCAGGAGCTTCATCTTCTCTGAACACTGGACCCTAAAGCCAGCTACCAGGTATAATGGGTATAGTGGGAGACCTGGAGTCTAGAAGACCTGAATTTGAATCTAGCCTCAGACTAGTTGTGTGACCCTGGGCAAGTCACTCATTGATTTTTTTTTTAACTTCATTTCCTTATCTATAAAATAGAGATAATAGGACCTTCCTCATAGACTATTTTTTGAAATTTATTTTGATTTTTTAAATTAAATCCTTACCTTCCATCTTAGAGTCAATACTGTGTTTTGGCTCCAAGGCAGAAGAATGGTAAGGGCTAGGCAATGGGGGTCAAGTGACTTGCCCAGGGTCACACAGCTAGGAAGTATCTGATGCCAGATTTGAACCCAGGACCTCCCATCTCTAGGCCTGGCTCTCAATCCATTGAGCCACCTAGCTGCCCCCTTACTCATAGACTATTGAGAGTCACATAAGATGATATGCAGAAAGCACTTTACTAACCTTAAAAAGTGCTTCCTTATAATGTGGAACTAGGTATTGTGAGATCCATATTTCTGAGAGGGGTTCAAGCTGCATCACAGAATTCCATAGTGCCCCCCAGAACTCTAAGAGAGGGGGCAGTTAAAGGCAATTGGAATCCTGGTATAAAAGCCAGGACACCCCTCTTGCAGGGGCCTGTCTCTTTGCTCTTGGATATGATTAGAGGGACAATCTGTGTAGCTCTGAGCTGGGTCATTCAGTCACTGACAGCCAGGGCTGTTTTACCTAGATAGCTAACCATATTGACAGACCTTCAAGCAAAATCACAGTCTACCTTCACTTTAGTAGTTTAGGTTTTAGAAGGAAGATATATAGGGGCTTTGATTAGGTTTCAGCCATTCAAGGTACATTTCCACCCCCCCCCCCCCCATCTCCCACCCCAGGGGAATGTCTTGTTAGCCTGCAGTTAACAGTTTTAGCCAAATTACCTTCCCTCCTCTTTCCTTAAACTGATTCCTTCTCCTGTTCCCTGAAATCATTAAATACATTCAGTTTGTGAAAGATAGTGTTCATGTATAGTTAGCCGAGATTGTACTTACTACCTTCCTTTCATCAAGCCAAGCATTTCATCTAAGCATGGGCTGTAACTGCCTTTGCCCTGGGAGCCAGTGGTCAGATTTGCTGAAGTCTTTACCCCATATATTTCTATCCTGTGAGAGAGTAATTCAAACAAAGGAAGTTATCATCACAAGGGGTTTGGCCTTTCTCCACTTACCAACTTGGCTCAGAAGTCATCAAACCAGAATATCCTCCACAACCAGGCAGTTAATTGATTTCCAAATGCTTAGAAGGTGGGGGGAGGTGAAGGAGTACTCCACAGGTTCCTGCCCCTCCCATCCAGTCAAGCCTTCCTGTCTCTCCAAAGACCAGGGATTGGGGAACTCCATTGCCACTGACCCACATCATTTTACAGTTTCTCTAATCCTACAGTATTGAGTGATAATACATGCATTTTGGAATTGCTTGTCAACTCCGGGAGTGGGGAGGGAGAGAACATGAATCATGTAACCATGGAAAAGTATTTAAAAAAAATAAAATTATATTTTTAAAAAAGTGCTTCATTAATGTAAGTTTTCATAGGATATCTCTGCTCATCTACTAGTGTTCGAAACGTTCTAGGTATCTAATAAATGCTTGCTGAATTTAACTCTCATTGCAACCCAATTTGTATTACATTTAATATTAGATTGTAAATTTATAGTGGAAAGGAGCCATGACTCAGTGCTTGGCACATTCTAGGTACTCAGTAAATGTTTATTGAATTGAAAATATTTGACTCCAACACTTACTAGCTGTGTGACTGTGGATATGTCATTTTAACTTTCTATGCCTCTGTTTTTTTAATTTATAAAATAAGCTTAATAACACTTTAACAGTCTATATTTTGGGACTGTTTAAAGGAAAATACTTTCTAAATCTTAAAGAACTATACAAATCTATATTACTATGTACATTATAAAATAATTATACAAATTATATGAAATACACATATTATGATGTCACTTTCTATGCTGGTGTAGGGAGTATGATTCCCCTCTGCATGTGGCACAGTGCATTGCATTTTATTAAGTCTTCAATAAATGGAGGATGAATGAATCTGATTTATGTCAAAAGCAGTTGGACGACTCCAGTCCAACTCCAGCACCTCACAGGGCCATGAAAATGACCTTGGGTATTCGAAAGCTTTGCTTGCAAAGCATAAGGTCTGGAAGGTCTTAGTAAATTGATAATACTGAGAAAGGAAAGAAACACAAATTTATTAAGTGCCTACTATAGGTCAGGTACTTTGCTAAGCACTTTACAAATATATTACCTCATTTGATTTGCACAGCTACTCTGTGAGATACTATTATATGTATATAGAGATAAAACATACATATAAATATGAGATATCATTATGTGAGATACTATTATATATACTACATACATATAACTATGAGATACTATTATAATCTCTTTTTCAGTTAAAAAAAAATTGAGTTAGAGATAAAGTGACTTGCCCAGGAACACACTACTAGTAAGAGTCTGAAATCAGATTTGATATTGGATTTTCTTGACTCCTAGCCAATTTCTCTCTCTACTATCTCATTTTGGTGGTATACTGACATTATTAAAACGGTTGCTAAGTTAGAGAATGTTTTTAGCTTAGGATCATCAGAATAGAATTGGAATGGAACTTATAAGTTGTTTAGGTCAGATCCTTCATTTTAAAGAGGATAGGAGAGGTCAAATGAGTTTCTCAAAATCAAATAGGGGGTAAGTAAAATTTGAACCAAGGTTCTCCAACTCCAACTTCAAAGTTTTTTCCATCAAACCATTTGCCTCTCCTAAAATGTAACAGTGAAAGAAATATCCACACCATTAAAAACATATGAGTTTAACATAAATATGTATCTCTCATTTTTAAAAAGAAAATTTTGAAAATCCATTTTGATCTCACTCTCAACCTTTGACTGGGTTAAGAACATGGCTCTCTGGCTTCTGGGAAGATGCTTGCCTCTTGTCCCATATGATCCCTGGTGACTGGCCTATGAGCTGGACTAAGATGAAGTATGTCTAATCAGGGAGAGCCAGGAAAAGTGCCGTCATTGAAGTTGTAAGTTATAGATCAAGGAAGTTTGCACTCTCTTGTCTTGGAAGCAGTGGGAGTGAATGGGACATGAGGTGAGTGGGAAGCTCAGGTTACCTAGGAGACATGCCATGTTAGATGTCTTTTCTCTTTTCTTTTCTCTCTTCAGCTTTCACTATTTAACAAATAATTACAAATAATATGCAGTCTCCAGAGAATTTTATTCTTAACAAAACTATAGATTCTAGAAGAATTGAAGTATACCCAGTCATAGGATTGGGCAGCTAAGTGGCACAGTGGATGGGATATGGAAGATGCATCTTCTTGTGTTCAAATCTGGCCTTAGACACTTTCTAGGTTTGTAATCCCAGGCAAATCACTTAACTCTATTTGCCTCAGTTTCCTCATCTGTAAAATAAGCTGGAGAAGGAAATGTCAAAATACTGTGGTATCTTTGCCAAGAAAATTGCAAATGGGATCATGAAGAGTCAGAAACAACTGAAAAAATGATTGAACAACAATCATAGCAGTATAAATTTAGAGCTAGATGGAACCTTATAGATCATCTAGTTTAATCTTCTCAGTTTATAGATGAAGAAACTTAATTTCTGTGACCTGCCCATGGTCATAGAGTTAGAGATCATATTTGAACCCAGGTCCTCTGTTTCCACATCTAGTGCTCTTTCTACTTTATTATGTTTCTTTCCCATAAATCAGGAAGCTGTTAATTTGTTTGTTTTTTTTCCCCTTAGAGTTTCTAATTCAATAGTTAATGTATTCTTTCTACTGACTGGATCAAGAAAAAAAATCATGCTAGCCATTGATGGTTTCACTCAGGGTACTATCTTGTCTTCTTTGGTTCTAAGAGAACAACAATGAAAGATGCACAGAAAATTTTGAACACTTATTTAATCACCCAAGTGTTATGGAAGAATGAAGCATGATTAAGAGTTTTGTCAGCAAACAGGTAATTGGGGTGATAAAACCAAGTGTATTTCTTACACTTATTTGCGATATTAGCTGGTTTATGTTAATCACCAGTCAATTGGTATTTTGTGTTAGTCATTAGTCAGTATTTGGGAAAATTAGCCTGGAAATAATTGTTTTTCATTTGTTGAGCCAGATGGAGAAAGCCAAGCGGGCCCCTCTCTTCTTGGATACCAACTTCTGAAGGAGAGCTGAGTCCAGAATGAGTGGCTGTAGACAGTGGGAGAAAAACTATATTCCACTCATTGAGAGTAAATTCTGAGGAAGGTGGAGTCCCTGAGTTAGGGAATAATCCAGTGTAGAAAAGGCAGATGGCGTGAAGTTGAAAAAGATGGAGTGGAGGAAGTGTTAGTGCATTTCTAGTATATACAGTCTAGTCTCTACATTCTCATCTGTTCAAAGAGGGGTTAATTGTATAAATAATATTAGACTACAAGTCCAGAGACTTGGGGTGGGGGTGACAGTCAATCTACAAGCATTTATTACATACTTATTATATGCCAGGCACTTTTCTAAATGCCTGGAATACAAATATAAGCAGAAAGAAGTCTCTGTCCTTCAGGAACTGACACTCTAATGGGAGAGATTAGCACCTAATAGTAGCTCAAAAGTGAGGAGAGAGAAGGGAGGGACAAGAAGTCATCTTGGGCATAGTAGAATCAAGAACATAGCATGGCAAGATATCCATAAGTGTTTAGCTTAGGTCTCCGCCTTACAATGGAAAGTCTAGGAGAAACCAGTCAATCTGAGCAAGAGGTTGCAGGGGCAGAGGGCTTTACACTAAAGCAATCACATTTATTTATTTTTTTCTTTATTCAAAGATATTTTATTTTTCCAATTAGATATAGTAACAATTTTCAACCATACATTTTCCAAAATTATACAATCCAAATTGTCTCTCTCACTCACTTCTGTGACTGCCCTATTAGATGGTTAGCAATCTGATCAGGGTTATACATGTATTATTGTGCAAAACATGCTTCCATATTGGTCATTGTTGTAAGAGAATATTCATATAAAACCACCCCCCCCAAGTAAAACTATAAACAAACTAGAGTGAGAAATAATATTTTTTGATCTACATTCAGATTCCAATAGTTCTCTCTCTGAAGATGGATCACATTCTTTGTCATAAGTCCTTTAGAATTGTCTTGGAGTATTGTACTAAGAGGAGCAAAAGCTTTCACAGTTGATCATTATATAATGTTGCTGTTACCATGTATAATATTCTCTCAGTTCTGCTTATTTTGTTCTACATCAGTTCATGTAGATCTTTCCAGCTTTTTCTGAAATCATCCTGCTTATCATTTCTTATAGCATAATATTTCTGAAAACATATGTTAAAATTGTTATAACATGTGATTGGAAAAATAAAAAAATATATTTTTTAAGTGGCAAAAAGGCCATAGAGTTACTGCCATTATTTGTGCTCAGGAGATTTTAGCAAGGAGATTTATAAAATAGAAATAGCCATCACCAACATATACCAGAATGTGTTTAACCATTCCCCAACTGATGGACATCCCCTCAATTTACATTTCTTTGCCACCATAAAAAGAATAGCTATAAATATTTTTTGCACAAGGAGGTCCTTTCCTCTTTTTTATGATCTCTTTGGTTTATAGACTCAGTAGTGGTATTACAGGATCAAAGGGTATGCGCAGTTTATAGCCCTTTGGGCATAGTTCCAAATTATAGGGCAACCACATTTAGAGGGCACTAATGGCACTTACTTGGCTTCAGCAGCATAGAAACAACTGGGTTAGCAAGAATAATTATTTGAAAGCAGAAAGCTACCACATTATTTTCTTATCTTTCCCTACCTTATATCCCAAGTGGGCTCCTCCTTAGCCCAGCCCAACTCCGCTATCTCTATCTCCTCTAGGAACCACTTAGTAGAATCTTTCATTGTCCATATTATCTATCTCTTTCTCACTGTGTCTTGGAAACATTTTCTCCTTAGAGTCCTATATAGTGGAATCTCATGTCCCTTTTGTTGACTTAAATACCTACCACCAAGGTGCAGGCCCTCATTACACCATGCCTAGACTACTGCAAGAGTCTCATTTGGCTCCTCTAAACCATCTTCCATTAAATGATTTTCTTAAAGGACAAGTCTGACCATGTTAGTTCCTGAAGACATGGCAGTGGCTCCTTATTATCAACAAGATAAAATAGAAAATGCCCTGTTTGGCATTTAAAGCCCTTTACAACCTGTTCCTTTCTTATCTTTCCAATATGTTCACACTCTACAATCTAGTCACACTGGCCTATTTACTATTTATTATACAGAACACTCCATTTCCAGATTCTTTGCTTTTTCTCTTGGTGTCCCCCTTATTTGGAACACTCACTTCTGCCTCCTGGCTTCCCTCAAGACTCAGATCTCATCTTCTCAAAGAGGTCTTTCATAATCTTTCTCTTCCCTTTGTCCAGGGACTACCTCTCAGAGATTACTTTCCATTTATACATATGTATCTTTTAGGGACCTAGTTATTTTCAAGGTTTTTCCTTCATTAGAATATGAATTCCTTGAGGACAAAGTATCATGTTTTTGCCTTTCTTCATAACCTCAATGCTTAGTACTATGTGCTTAATAGATCCTTGTTGACCAACTGATTGCCCCCTTCAAATGGATGTGCCTTATAAAGTTAATTTGAGGTTATATTTTGTGCCACTTGCCAAGGGCATCAAAATTCCAAATTTTGGCTCTTTTGAATTATAGTCCCAGAATGAACACTAATTAACTTTGTGATCTTGAACAAATAATCTAAACTCTTTTAATCTTATTTTCCTCATCTGTGAAGTAAGGGTTAGTATTACATCATTTTTTTTCAGGTTCCTTCTGAGTCTCCCTATGTTATTAGACTGGAAGTGCTGGAGTCACTCATGTGGCCACTGCTAATTGATCTAGAAGCATTTTCATCCTGAGATGGTTCACTGCTGGGAGGTGGGGGGCACCATATTGGAGTAGGTCTTAGTTTAGATAACCAGTTGGCTTTAGCCCCATTTTTGCTAAAATCTCCTGAGCCCAATGAATGGCAGTGACTCTATGACCTTTTTTGCAATTAAAATTTCCCCCAATTATGTGTTAAAACAATTTTAGCATGTTTTCAGAAAGTATAAGATCCAAATGATACATGTAAAACCCAGTGGAATTGTGCGTCGGCTGTGGGGGTGGTTAGGGGGATTTGGGGGAGAGGGAAAGAACATGAAATATGTAACTAGGGGAAAATATTCAAAATAAAAATTAAAAAATTAAAAAAAAAGAAATTATAAGATCCAAACTGTTTCCTTCCCTGCCTTCCCTTCCCCCTCCAGCTGGTAAGCAATTTGAGCTGGGTTATATGTGTATTATTACACAAAACATTTCCATATTTCTCATTGTTACAAAGGGATACTCATGTAAAATCCAAATCCCTATATAAAAACACAAATAAAATAAGGGAGGGAGACAATTTAGATCATATAACTTCAGAAAACTTATGTGGACATTTATTACATGTAATTGGTAAAATAAAATATCTTTATAATAAGAAAAAGAATAATAATAGTGCTCACTTCCCAAGGTTGTTGTGAGAATCAAATAAGATATTTATAAAGTGTTTTGCAAATGTTTAATGCTTTGATCTGCAATTGGACTCCATTAATTCTTTCTCTGGAGTTGGATAGCAATTTTTGTCATGAGTACTTCAGAATTATCCTGGATCATTGTACTTCTAAGAGTCTTTCACAGTTGATCATCTTTCAATGTTACTGTTACTATGAATAGTGTTCTCCTGGTTTTACTTACTTCACTCTGCATCAGTTCATATAAGTCTTTCTAGTTTTTTCTGAAATCATCCTGCTCAACATTCCTTTTTTTTAAATAACTAAAATTTATGCACCATTTAAAAATTTTGCAAAATACTTTATAAATATCTTATTTGATCCTCACAACAGCCTTGGGAAGTGAGCACTATTATTATTCTTTTCTTATTTATAAAGATATTTTATTTTACCAATTACATGTAATAAATTTCCACATAAGTTTTCCGAAGTTATATGATCTAAATTGTCTCCCTCCTGCCCTTCTGTTCCCCCTCTGGTTGCTCATCATTTATAACAGCATTCCATCACAATCATATGCCACAATTTGTCCAGCCATTCCCCAATTGATGGACATCCCTCAATTTCCAATTCTTGGCTAGCAAAAAGAGAGCTGCTATAAATATTTTTTTGTACAAGTAGGTCCTTCTTCCCCCCTTCCCCACTTTTTAAAATCTCTTTGGGATATAGAACTAGTAATGATATTACTGGATCAAAGACTTTGAACAGTTTTTAAAGTCTTTTGAACATAGTTCCAAATTGCCCTCCAGAATGTTTGGATCAGTTCATAACGCTACCAACAATGCATTAGTGTTCCCATTTTACCATATCTTCTCCAACATTTATTACTTTACTGTCTTATTAGCCAATCTGATAGGTGTGAAGTGGTACCTCAAGGCTGTTTTAATTTTCATTTCTTTAATCAATAGTGATTTAAAACATTTTTTCATATGATTATTGATAGCTTTGATTTCTTCATCTGAAAACTCTCATGTCTTTTGACCATTTGTCAATTGGGGAATGAACCTTTTTTAATTTTAAATAAAATTTTAAGGCAAGCATAGGACATAATTCTTTAAAATTTTATTTACAATTTGCTTGCATGGGAGATTGCACTTAGACACAAAGTGTTATGACCCAGAACTTTGTGGTCAGGTTTTTTGAGTAGTTAATATTTTTCCTTCCTTGTATACATTTAGCTCTGACACAATGGTTAGTCAGGAAGCCGTGGTCTCTGATCTTACCTCCAATACTAGCAGTGGCGTTAGGGAAATCACTTACTTTTTTTGTCTCAGTTTCCTCATTTGTAAAATGGGATAATAATACCAGTGTTATCTTTCTCACAGGGTTGTTGCAAGGGACAAAAGAAATAGTATATATAGAACATTTTGCAAATTTTAAAAGAATGAGGGTTATAGTTATGATAATGGATTTAAAGTTGAAGGGGATTTCAGAGACTATCTAATTCAGCCCCCTTTATTTCATGAAGGAAATTTATGAGGAAAGTGTGGCTGAGAGTGGTTAAGTGATTTTTTTTAGAGGTCATAGAGCTGATACATAAAGGAGCATTGGAACCCAGATTCTTGAATTCTGAAGCCAGGATGCTTTTCATTCTACTGGCTGGCCTCCATGCAGTTGCTTCTGGGGTACCTGAAGTATCTCTTGATTCTTCAGCATCTTAGATACTTTAAGAAGGAGTCAGCCTTGGTTTGTACATTTATTACTGTAGTGTTATTGAAATAATCCATGCACATGGATGACATGCATCCATGCCCGCTACCCATCATACATGTAGGTAAGGTTGGCTAATCTCATAAGGTAATACAATATCAGCCTTGTGCTCTGTGCCATGACTTGCATCATTTTGTCTTTTTCCAGGGTGGAAGATGGGCAGCAATGTTCTGTGGCTCCCAAAGCCTCTGCCTTGGGGCTTCATATGATGGGCATTCCATTAGTTTGCTTTGTGGAGGTCATATGATGAGCTGCATAGGATACTAAGACCAGCATTTACCACTCACTGTGTGCCTGACTGAACACTATATAACTGCATCAAGACATCTCGAAAACATATCAGTAGGGTGTCTCTGGGAATCATCACATAGCTCACTCCAGTTCTCTTTCACATCATGTTGTTTGCTAGTCTTTGGGGGGAGATGATTATAGCAGGTAGCTACTTAGTGTGCATTTAAGGAAGAGGGAAGAATCCCATGGTGTACTGCCCTCATAGTCTCAACCTGATCTTTGGGACCCAAACCTATGTTGGCCCTTCCTCTAACTTCCTTCCTCTATATAATTTTGCTTTATGCTCAGCAAATGATCAGTTTTGTGTCATTTAAATTTTTTTCCTTTTCTCTTTTTCAAAAACCTTAAACACTTGTAAAAGAGAACAGACAGCTTTGAAATGAAAGAGAAGATGAATGTGGAAAACTACCTTGAGAGTCATTTATTATAGACCAATTCTGAAGTAACAGTTCCCCAAAGTCTCCTCTGATATGTGCAGTCAGTAAAAAATAGGTCTAGTTGCTTGTGGTTTTATACACCTTTCAACTAACTCTCAAATTTAAATAGAAAATGCAGCTCTTGGGTGGATTATAGCACTCTGGGACTGTTGCAGCTATAAAACTATGTAATAGCACTTGGGATAGCCCTTATCTCAGAGGATCTCAAAATGCTTTACAAATGTTAGGAAATGGTTCATGAGAAACTAAGACCTAGTGACAAACCACTTATCTAATCTTATAAAGTAACTCAGTGCTATACTGAGTTTTCAGGATCCTTGTAGCCTGAGAACCATTAGCTCTATTCACTTAGTTTTAAACAAGATTTTTTTTTAATCTGGAAATATTCATAGTGAAATATCTGAACAGACTGCATTAAAGAAATTAGACTTCTTTGTTAGCATTTACAATGCTGGATCTTCAGTCAGGAAAAACCTGAATTAAAATTCTTTACTTACTAGGTATGTGAACCTACAGAGGCCACTTAGTTTTTCTCTGACTCAGTTTCATTTTCTGTCAATGAGGAGAATAATAACACTTATCTCACTTGGTTGTGAGGATCAGATGAGATAATAGATAAAGTGCTTTGCAAATCTTAAAGCATCATATAGATACTAATTAATATTAAACTTTAGAATCAAATCTTATCTTTGTCATACAATTTAAAGTGTAGAGACTAGAAGTAAAAATGTCATAAAGCTATTAATAAGGAAAGAGATGGAGATCCATCTATACTTTTACCCAGATGCCTCTCTACTGTTGTCCTTAATGGGCATTTAAACCTCTATAGAGAGACAAAGTAAGCATCAGGGATAGGCTGTTTCACTTGTTCTGACTTTAGCTTAGCCTCTATTGACCTATGCATTCCTTCCTATAGAGGGCAGCTAGACAAAGAATTCATTTCTTAACCACCTGATAGATCACAGAATTGATTTGCTCACTTCCACATGTTGATGGATTTGCAGTCTTGTGAATGGGGCTACCTTTTTCAGATGGGAACTGATCTTAGGACATCTATACTTTTCATCTTATGAAATTCTTTGGGTTTTCCTATAAACCAGCTACTGAAGATTCACCTGTGAATTGGCTTTTATCTAGATCTCTTGACATCCTATGGCACTAATGGAGCATATAGACTGTTGGTTATTTCTTACTCTTGCTACAGGATTGATTCACCTAATTTTCTGATCTTATACTTCTCTGATAGCATCTTTTATATAACTTCTGGCCAAGTCTTTGTTGACCATATGTTTCAACTTATGCATTTTAAATCTTGCCCTTTCTTCTTCTTTCTATATCTTATATCTAACTCTTATCTTCTATTCACACATCCACCATCTTATTTCAAGCCCTCATCACTGGTCTTCTAAAATATTGCAACAGATTCCAAACAGGAGTAATTTTCTTGGGTTCAGATCTGACCACTTTACTTCCAGGAAATAAACCTCCAGTGACAAACTTCTCTATAGTCCCTTCACAACCTGGATCCATCTCATGTTTCCATCTTCATTATATATTATTACTCTCTCCACACTCTAAGATCCAGTCACAAATGAATTTCTCTAGTATTCTATTTCTTTTTTCAGTGCCTTTTCATTGAGTGCTTTATATCAAGCATTTCCTTTTATCTCTGAATTGCTAGTACACTCTTGTTTTAACTATGTTTTATTTAATTACATTTTGTATTTTCTGTCTACCTCTCCCTCTTTTTCTTCTCTCTCTTATTCTTTGCTGGTCTTCCCATCTCCTCTCCATTTCATGTTCTCTCCTCTGATGAAATATAGTCTAATCTCTCTAGTTTAAGTATTATCTTATTCTTTCTATCCTCAGTGCCAAATATATCACCTGGAACATAGTAGGCACCGAATAAATGCAAGTTGATTCATTTAGGTTTAGGTGACCTACAACTTTAATTCTTCAGATACAGTGTTTATTCCTTTAATTTCTTTTCCTTTTCTTATTTCTATGGATAGAATTTTTAGTATAGTACTGAATAAGAGTGGTGAAAATGACATGCTTGCTCTACCTCTGATCTTATTGGGAAGGCTTCTAGGTTGTCTTGATTATGGAAAATGCTTGCTCATTTTAAGAAAGGCTCCACTGACTCCCATGCTTTCTAGTGTTTTTAATTGGAATGGGTGTTGTATTTTATTAAAGTCTTTTTCTCTATCTATTGATGTAATCATATGATTTTTGTTGTTTTTGTTATTGACATGATCAATTATGCTGATAGTCTTAATATTGAACCAGCCCTCCATTCCTGGTATAAATCCTTCATGGTATAGCATTATGATCTTTGTGATATATTGCTAAAATCTCTCTGCTAAAATTTTAATTAATATTTTTGTACCAATATCCATATATATAGTTTTCTTTGTTTTTGTTCTCCCTGGTTTTGTATTGTTATAGAAGGAATTCTTTTGTTACCTTTTTCCCATATAGCTCACATGGACTATTATTTGCTTTATTTTTATAAACTCAGCCCCTAGCACAATGCCTGTTTGCTTAATTGATTCTTATTTAATTGAATTGGGTAGATACTGAAGAAGCCAAGATGGCAGAGTAGAAGGTACGTTCTAACAAAATTCTTCCAACCTTCATCTCCAAAGAACATTAAAATAGCACATAAAATCCCATTCTGGAGCAGCATGGCCAACAAAAGGTCAGGGTGAGACATTTTTCCAACCCAGGATAACTTTGGAGGTCAGGAAGAGAGGCCTGTGATACTGGGATTTGTGCTGGGGGTGATACCAACTGTGGGTCTTGGAAGCAACTGAAGTGACAATAGTAGTAGGAACAGCAGTATTAGAAGTTCTCATCTCCCATAGATGGTAAGGAGATTGGATACCTAGTTAGAAAGAGATTTCAGGGGACCCCAGTGAGAATGCTGAGTATAGTAACAGGCACTGATTGGCAACCCCATTGCCCCTCACCCAGTTCTGAGTCATAGTTTCAGGTAAGAGTGGAGTACTTATAATCACAAGGGAGCAGGGTCACTAGTTCCTCATTCCAGAGAAGAGAGGCAGAGAAGAAAGCTAGCTCTATGAAGTCTTCATGGGTGAAGACCAAAATATATTCCACAAGAGCAGTGACTGCACAGGAAAAGGGAAGAAGGAAGCAAAAGAATGGGAAAACTATCTCATAAAAGAAGTGCACAAGGAAGTGTTTTCACAATGGAAAAGGAAATGGGGGAAAATGAAACACTTGAACTTCATTCTCATATGAACTGGTTCAAAGAGGGAAATATAAATATATAAAAATATTCAGTTGTATAGAAATCCACTTTACCCTATAAGGAAGCAAAAGGGCAATGAGTTAAAAGAAAAGAGGTGGTGATTAGAGGAAAAGAGGATTAAGGAAAGCAGTAGGAAAAAAAAACCAAAATCAACATTTGAGGAGGGATAGGACAAAAACAGAGAAAGAGATAAAGATAAACAGAAGACAAAAGTATGGAGGAAAATATGCAATTAGCAATTACAACTGAATATGAATGGATTGAATTGACCCATAAAAGAGAGATAGATCGCAGAATAGATTAGAACCAGAATCAAACAAAATATTGTTTGAAGGAAATGTGCTTGAAACATAAACACACACACAAAGTTAAAAAAGGGACTAGGAAAGAATCTATTATGTTTTATCTAAAGTAAAAAGCAGGAGTGGAAATCATATTATCAGACAAAGTAAAAGAAAAAAAACAGTCAACTAAAAGAAATAATTGGGGAGACACATTTTGCTAAAAGGTACAATGAAATGATATCAATACTAAACATATTTCCACCAGATGACAGAGGTTATAAATTCTTCAAGAAAAAGTTAAAGTTGTAGTAGGAAATAGACAATGAAACTAAAATGATAAGGGGCTTAAATTTTCCCTTCTCAGAGATAAATAAATTAAACCATAAAAACAGTAAGAAAGAACTTAAGGAGATGAATTGAATTTTGGAAAAAAGTTAAATATGATAGATCTTTGGAGAAAACTGAATAGAAATAGAAAGGAATATACCTTTTTTCTTTACAGGGCACCTTCACCAATAACTGACTACATAATAGGGCATAAAAACCTAACCAAAAATATAGGAAGGACACCATAAAAATTCCATTCAACAAAGGGATTTGGAAAAGAAATTTAAAATTAACTGAAAATCAACTAATCTATTCCAAAGAATGAACAGGTCATAAAATAAATCATAGAAACAATCAACATTTCATTAAAGATAATGATAACAATGAGAAAATACACCAAAATTTGTGGAGTGCAGTGAAAGCAGTACTTGGGGGTAAATTTAAATCTCTAAATGTACACATCAATGAAAGAGAAAAAGAGCAGATAAGAAATTTTGCATGCAACTACAAAAACAAGAAAAGTATCAAATTTAAATAAACACCAAAATAAAATCTTGAAAAAAAACAAGGAGAGAGTAATAAAAGAAAAAGGAAAAGAATTCTTGAACTAACCAATAAATGTAAGAGCTTAGATTTATTTTTGCATGAATTAGTTTCAGCAGAGACATTTATCATGACATCATGAAATCATTTTCATCATTTCAAGGAGCTTAAATTCTATTGAGAGGCATAGATATAACCTGTAAACATAGAAAGACGTTAGAATTTGAGGAGAAAGGAAAGGACCATGAATAACTAAAGATATCAGGAAAGAATTCCTATAAGGAAATGGCATATGACAGAAACATCAAAGAAAACTAGGAACCCTAGGCATGGGAAGGCAGCTGAAGAGAAGTCATGAAGGCAAGAGCTGTCACACTAAGTTTGGGGAATAGAAAATGAGTTAGTTTGGCTGGAATATAAAACCCATGAAATGGAGTAGTGTGTAATTAGTTTGAAATGGTATTTTGGAACCAGACTATGAAGGGCTTTAAATATCAAAACTGAAGAGTTTGTATTGCCTAGAAGCAATAGGGAGTCAATAGAGATTTATGAGCAGGGAAATGATGTAGTTAGACCTGTGTTTTGGAATATCAATTAGCAACTGGGTTTGGATTGGTGAGAAGAAAAATTGGATGCAGGAAGACCAAGTAAGAGGCAATTAAAATAGACTAGGTGAAAGGTGATTGGATCCTGACTAGTGTGTTTGTAAAGTGAATGTATAGAAGGGGATACATGTAAGAGATATTGAGGAGGTAGAATCAACCAGTCTTGGCAACTAATTGGACATCATGGGTGAGGTATCAATGATAATTTCAAAAATTGTGAACTTTTGTGACTAAAAGAATCATGTGACACAATGTGCAAAGATATGGGGATAGAACATTGAATATTGTGTGTGAGAGACAACAAAGTCAATTCAATTGGATTATAGAGTTCATGAAGGACTAATGTACAATAAGTCTTCAAGAGTAGATTTGAGCCTGATTCTAAAGGGTGTTAAATGCAAAATGGAGGAGTTTGTATCTTATCCTAAAGATTAAAGGGAGTCAGTGGAGTTTATTTAGCAAGAGAATGGAGTGATCAGACCTGTGCTTTAGGAATATCATTTTGGCAGTTGTGTAGCGGTTGGGTTGAAGATAAAAAAGACTTGAGGAATAGAGAATGTTTAAAAGATGATTGCAATAGTGTGGGTGAAAGGTAGATGGCCATGAGTGGAGAGAAGGAAATAGATTGGAGAGGTGTTATGGATATAGAATCACTGAGACTTATGAAATGATTGAAGACATAGAGTGAGGGAAAGTAAGGAATAGAGAATGAATTCAAGGTTGTGAACATGAATGACTGACTGGAAGGTCATAATCTCAACAGAAATAAGGAAACTCTAAAGAGGAGTGGGTTTGAGATGAAATAGAATGAATTCTATTTGGGTTATGTTGAGTCTCAAATGACTATGGGACATTCAATCAGAAATGTCTCATAGGCAATTAGGGATGTAGGACTAGAGATCAGGAGAAAGACTAATGCTGATATGTGACTCTTGAAATCATCTGTATAGAGAATTGAATCCATTGAAGCTGAAAGAGTCATTAAGGACGAGAAGAGAAGAGAAGAGGGTCCAAACCACAACTCTGGGTATGTCTCCAGTTAGAAGGCAGAATATATAGTTGATGAGCTTGTAAAGGAGTCTGAGAAGGAGCAGTTAGAATGGTATGAGGAAAACGAAAAGAGTAAGAGTATCATGAAAATTCATGTAGGAGAAAGAATTCAGGAGGGTTGATTCATAGGTCTATGTTCCTCTATTATATAGAAGATAGTTCTTTGGAAAAATCAAAGATGGAAACAAATGAGTTTAGAAGTCACTTAGGATTTGTCCATTTTTATTTTGAACAGAATTTCTTGTTTTCCTCCCTCCCTCCCTCCTTCCCTTCTCCTTCTTCCCTCCTTCCATCCCTCCCTTTTTCCTTCCTTTCTTCCTCCCTCCCTCCTTTCCTCCCTTCCTTCTTTCCTCTCTCCCTCCTTTCCTTCCTTCCTTCCTTCATCATTTTGCTTCTATTGTGCTCAGTTTCCTCATCTATAAAATGAGAGAGTTGCACTCTCTAAAGTCTCTTTCAGGTGGAAGACCCTATTGCTCTAATAGGATTTAATGCATGAACTCATTTGATATTCATACATTCTACAAGTTGTATAGGACAGGTCAGAGAGACATTATTACTTACATTTTACCACTCTAAGAACTGAGGCATAGACTAATTAGATGACTGGTCCAAGGTCACTTGGCCAGTGAGTAGCCAAGACAAAATAAGAAACTATGTTCCTTGAACTCCCACTCTATAGTCTTTCTTCTAGGCCATGCTGCCTCTTTTTGAAGAAAGTATTTTATAAGAATATACCTGGTCAGGAGCAGCTAGGTACTTCAATGGATTGAGAGCTAGGCCTAGTGATGGGAGGTCCTGGGGTCAGATCTGGCCTCAGATACTTCCTAGCTATGTTGCCCTGGGCAAGTCAGGGCACCACTGTCTAGCCCTTACTGCTCTTCTACCTTGGAACCAATACACAGTATCCATTCTAAGATGGAAGGTAAGGGTTAAAAAAAGAATGTCTGGCCATAGAGCTGAGGTTAAGAAGTAGCAAATTAGGTATATTTAAAAATAAATGAACAAAAAAAACATGCTAGATTAATTCAAGTTTCTTCTTCTCCTTCTAAATCTATTTAGTTGGAAGAAAGCTTGATCTTGAGAAAGGAAACAGGCCATAGCAGAATTGCAGGACTAGGTTTGAGGCAGAGTAGTAAAATGATCTTTTCTTCCCCCTTCCCTCTCGCCAGCTGTGTAGCCCACAGGGTCCTGAAACTCTCTTCTCCCTTCCCCTCCTTCATTATTTCTTCTTTTGGCCCTTTGACAACACTGATACTGCACCTGGGCCCTCTCTCCAAACTCTGATTCACTTACATTGCTCCTTACATTTATAATTAGAGGAAAATGTCATGATAAATGTCTCTGCTGAAACTAATTCATGCGAAAATAGTTCAAACTTTACACTAGTGGCTGGGTTCACTCATCCTTTTAAAAAATCATTGTTCTCTATCTTTTCCACTTTTTCACATATATGTATGTATATATTAGAAATATATCTATATCTATCTATCTATCTATCTATCTATCTATATCTATATCTATATCTATGTATCTCCTGTTAAGGGAGAAACCAGGGAAAGGTGCCTTGAACAGTAAATATGGGTCCAGGTGGGTGTGAGAGACAGGAATGACTAGAAGGGGCCCACAAGTAGGGAGACTAAAGTTTAACAGCAAAGGGGTGTCTGTTACTGAATTGGTTGTTAGGTCCAACTGCCACTCTGAAGCACCAAGACCAGGCCTATGGAAACCAGCAAAGTAAAAGCAAGAGTTTATAAGTGTTATATTGAAACTCTGGGAGCTGAGAGTCTCACTGTTGATTGACAGGTGAAGACTGTTGGACATCAGAATGTTCCCAGAGGCCATGAGGACAGGGGAGAAAGTGGTTGGCCAGGGGGGTATAAATACCTGGGCAGCCCTGGCTTTTGGTTCTTTCCCTTTCCCTTGGACCTGAGATCTGTAGACCCTGGTCTATTGGGATCTGAGGCTTGCTTGACTCAACCTTGCAAGAACTCCTGTCTTGTACCTCATTGACATTGCCAACCTGTATCCAGACTGTGAATCCTCTTATTCTTCTGTCCCCTAGATATTTAGGTATTCAATCCATCTTTAGATATCTAGGTATCCCGGGGCCCGGGAGGGATCTGGGAAGGGGCAGGAGAAGAAGAAGAGGGTAGAAAAGGGTGGTTCCTGAAGGCTATAAAGGCATAACATCTGGCAAGAAGAAGAAACTGAAAGACATCAAACAACAGCTTGCTTGCTGTTTGGCTGTGGTCAGGCTGAGCCAGAGGAGCTAATAACAAGCCAGAATCACTCACCTGCCTACAGTTCTGAGGGATTACTGTTATCAAAATTAGTTTAGGGTTTCCCTATTCCTCTTCCCATTTCCTAATACTCCTTCTTTGCTAAAAATATATAAAGCTATTGAAGTACCTTCCCGGAGTGGTTATTTCATCACTTCTCTGGGAAGGGAGCAATGCAGTCAGATAAACATGTCCAAGGCTAATAGAGCCCAATATCCATCATTAATCAACCCCAGGTGGGACCTGAAGGGATTCCATTTACTGACCTGAAGGATCCTGCCTGGGCACTGTTATAAAGGAGGGAGGTGTTACAACATCTAGCTAGGTGGCAAGACTCAGGTGATCTTGCTCTAGCCACATATCTGAACTACCACTGCTGTCACCCAATTAAGAGTGGTAGTATCCAGTTTTCCCTCTCTACCCCTATATTTATAACATAAGTTAAGGCTACACATTTAATAAAGGACAAACTAAGATTAAGGATGGGAATAGGGTTTACTACACTTAAAAGCTAAGGGCAAACCACAGGGGTAGGGGAAGGACTTGACTACACTGTCCTATGATCTAAGCAAGACAGGGCCCAAAGAAAGCTGTACTGGAGTCACAAGGGAAAAGTTCCTCCCAACCTGGTTCCAGCCAGGTTTGGTCAGCTTAGCTGAGGACCTGAGGGTGGCTTTACTTGAGATCTCACGGCTAATCCAGGGATGGGTTCAGGATGCCAGGAGTCAACTCCACCAGAACAGGTGATCCAAGGTATCCAGACAGGGAGAGAAAGTTTGCAATGCTGTCCACCAGATCACAAACCACTCCCTACTCAGTGCTGCTCTGCATGTCTGATGTCCTCTGCTGTAAGCCTTCACCATTCTCAGGATCCCAGGGGATCTGGATACAACTCCCCTAGCTCTGAGATCTCTCAGGGTAAGCAACAGTTTGTGTCAACCACCATGTAGTCCTTCTCAGGCACAAGCTACCTCCTCCTTCCCCTGTATTCCATTCAGAATGTCCGTGACCTCCAGCTAAGGCTTTTCCTAGCCTGCTTACACACATACTTTTAAACTTATATCTCTTACACTCCTATTAGACCTTTCTGCCCTTTGGGATGTAGAGAAAAGAAAATTGTCACAGGATGTGGGCTTAAATCCCCATCCTATCAATACAATGTGCACTTGGGCAGGTAACTTAACTGATCTAAACTTGAGTTGCATCAAGTATCAAACAAAGGTATTGGACAAGTTGACATCTAAGGTTCTTTCAATGGATTGGCTAAAATGGTATAAAGACAAAATGACAAATGCTGGAGTGGAGATGGAGAAATGGGGACACTAATATGCTGTTGGTGGAACTGTGAACTAATCCAACTATTTTAGAGAGTAATTCAGAATTATGGTCAAAGATAAAAAAACTACATATACCCTCTGACTCAGCCATAGCCACTATTAGATTTATTTCCTAAAGTGATCAAAGAAAAAGGAAAAGA
The DNA here is from genome assembly GCF_016433145.1 of Gracilinanus agilis. Classification (NCBI taxonomy): domain Eukaryota; kingdom Metazoa; phylum Chordata; class Mammalia; order Didelphimorphia; family Didelphidae; genus Gracilinanus; species Gracilinanus agilis. The sequence continues at coordinate 379,666,827 of NC_058132.1, read as the reverse complement.
ACCTATATGTTCTAAAATATTTATAGCATGCTTTTTGTAGTGCCAAAGAACTGGAAATTTAGGGGATGCCCATCAATTGGGAAATGACTAAACAAATTATAGCATATGATTGTGATGGAATACTACTGCACTGTAAGACATGATGAACAGGTTAATTGAAAAATGGGAAGACATACATGAAATTATGAAGAGTGAAATAAGAGGAACCAAGAGATCATTATATACAGCAATAGAAATACTGGTTGAAGAATGACCTGTGTATTCACCTCCAGAGAAAGAACTGGTAAATAGAAACAAGCAGATCTATCTATCTATCTATCTATCTATCTATCTATCTATCTATCTATCTATCTCCATATCTAAAATATTTTGTCAAATGATGCCTTCTTTAAGTGTGGGAAGGGAGGGAGATACTTGGGAATTTTAATGTAACAAACAAACAAATAAAAAAAAATTTTTAAAGGTCCCTTTTAGCTTAAAATCTACAAACTTTTCAGCATTATCTCTGTTATTCTTCCCCATACATTATGACATCTTTTTAAGAAAGGGTCTGTATCAAAGTTATGGAATAGTGCAAATTACATCTTTTAAAAGAAATCACAAAAGGAAAATATGAAGGGAGATAAGTGGCTTTTTAACAACAGAGTAGCAGAGAGAGAAGTTTTAAAAGTCAGTCAAATCAGATAATCATCCTGTGTTTGCTTTTATGAGCAGAGGATAGGGATGTGCTAAAAGAACTATAAAAGACTAAGTGTGAGTAATTAAACTGTCTACAAAGGGACCCCAATGTGGCTATTATAAGAAGCCTTTAAAAAAAAAGAAGATGCCAGGGCAAGAATGCCTGCTGTACATCCAGAAGAAAAACAGAGAATATCTGTAGGTGACATTTGAAAACCTCAGAAAATTAATGATACATTTTGGGCCAGAAGATGCTTCTGAACAAATATTTCCTAAGCTCTCCCACAAGTTTATTACTCTCCAAAACAGTTACACAAAGCCATCTAAGGTAGTGACTATGACTGACATCTGTAAGGAAGAATGAGTTTTAAATAATTTAGTAGTAATCAGTAATATAATAACTTGATCTGATTGGAATTCAATGAACTTGGATTCATGTAGACATGGGTTTGAATTCCACTTTAGAAATTCATTAGCTCTGTGAGAACAAGAAAAATCATTTGACCTCTCTGAGTGTCATTTGCTTCTTTTACAGAATAGGGACAATAATATAACCTACCTCACTGAATTATAAGGATCAAATCATATATACACATATATGCATATATGTGTGAATATATTATATATACTATGTAACATTTGTATGCATGTATATTACATATAGTGTTTTGTAGACTTTTAAAGTATAATAAATTTTCAGTCATATCTGACTCTTCTTGACCCCATTTGGGGTTTTCTTGGCAAAGATAGTGGAGTGGTTTGTCCTTTCCTTTCTCAGCTTATTTTATAGATGAGGAACTGATGCAAACAGGGTTGTGATTTGCCCAGGGTCACAAAAAGTAAGTGTTTGAGGCTATATTTGAACTTAGGAAGATGAATATTCCTGACTCCAGGCTCCAAGCTCTATCCACTGTACCCCATCTAGTTGCCCTTTTGCAGATCTTAAAGCATTATAAAGAAATTAATGATTTTTGTTGTTTTATCTTCATTAACATTATTGTAATCATTGTATATATGTATTTTTGGTTCTGCTTTCATGATTCTGTATAGTGTCATGTGTCTTCCCATATTTTTCTGAATTATTCATTTAAATATTCTTTATATAATAATGTAATCTGTAAGGGATAAAAATTAAAGGTTGGGCTAAATTTATAAGAAATGTAGTTGTCGTAATTATTACTCAAGTTAGAATGACTTTTTAGCAATTTATTTATAAAATGGAGGGAAAGAATGAAAATAAGGAAACCAGAGAGAGAAGACAATTACTCTGACCTGCTATGAACCAGGCAGGGCTTCAGAGGTCCCAGCAAAGAGGGTCCAGATGTAAATTAAACAAGGGTTTTAGCCATGAGGCCTCCTCTAAGACAAGGGACCTCTCTGGAGGCTATTTCTTCTCAGAAAAAAGCCAGGAAAGGGAGTCAGTCTTTTTCACTCACCCACATGGTAGTTCTAAGAGAAAAATCAAAGACAGTCCGAGGTCTCAAGCTGGAGCTCCTTCAAGGCAAGTTGAAGATGAAAGACCTGGTCACAGAAAGTTCTTGCCACTTTTAAAGACCATTCCTTTCATCACTTCCTGTGCCTTCCTTCTACTTTATGTGGACCAATTACAGTCAAAGCTTTGTTTAGGACTTCCCAGGGGGCAGTCAGTTGATTCTGATTCATCACTACACACGTGGGTCACAGACCTCCCCATACTTAAGGATAAGTGGGGTGTATATGCTTCTTGTGATTAAATCTAAAAATGGGCAGGGGAGAGTTAATCCCATCTTCACAAATCTAATATATTATTATATATAACATAGTAATATTCATAGGAGACCTTTTTTTATCAGTAGAAACAGTTCAGAAGCACATAATGGAAAAGAGAGCATTGAATATTTTACTTAGGGAACATTCCAAAGGTCCTTGGGTTTACTGGTATACATTTTAGATAACCAAGTTCAAATTAGTCTAACAAGATGTTATTTTATCTTTTTTAATTACCTGAAAAAATTAAATATATAAAGAGAGAACATGAGAGTAAACTCCTTAAATTCGAGAACCATGCCTTACATAAGACTGTAAGCTCCATGAGGGAAGACAGAATTTCTCCCTTAAAGTTTCTATTTCCCTTAGCAACTAGTTCTGTTCTTTGTACACAGTGTATATGTAACAGAAATTTATTCAATGACTGTATGTTATTGTTATCATCATCATTATTATTATACTTCAGTATTATCTTTCAATATTCACTTACATCTTTTATAATAGTGATAGACACTTTTGTAGTAATTGAAGACTGGCAAAGTGCTTGTCATATATTTGAACCTCATTACAACCTCATGAGGTAAATATTATAGGTATTACTATACTCATTTTACAGATGAGGAAACAGACTCAGAGAACTCAAAAGACTTGTCTATGGTCACATAGCTAGTAAGTGTCAGAGACAGTATGCAGACCCAGGTCTTCCTGACTCCAAGTCCAGAACAGCATCTGCTAAACTATTCTGCCTCACATGTACATTGTCCTTTTAAAATGTGAGCTTATTGATGAGTTCACTGAATAGCTTGATTGGCCTCTTTAGCTCTCTTTGCAATTATAATTGTAGCAATTATTTCAATTATCTAATCTTTATGCTTGATGGAATTCAGATAGAAAGGTTACTAAGATAAGAAGTTATGTTACTATTGTTCTTATGTGCTTGATAAACTGTTGCCCATGTAGAAAAATCATTCAATTTCATAATTGAATGAAGACAGCTAGGTGGCAGAGTGGATATAATCAGGAAGATAGAATCAGAGTGGTCTAGAGTCAGGAAGACCCCTCTTCCTGTGTTCAAATCCAGCCTCAGACACTTCCTAACTGTGTGACCCTGGCCAAGTCACTTAATGATTTGGAGAAGGGAATGGAAAACCACTCCAATATCTGTGCCATGAAAACTCCAAATGGGGTTATGGAGATTCAAACTTGACTTAAACCGCCTTTCTGAGATTGAATGAAAGTGTACAGTTTATCTTTTGTAGACTCACTGAAAGCATCTTCAGAACAAGTCCAGTAGTGGACAAGAATGATGGGGGTGATGTGGCTTTAATTTCTTTCCCTAGTTTTCTAGATTTTGAGAGTTTTTCCTTTCATGTAGTTTGAAATTTATGAGTATTTAGCATGACAATGTCTATTAAAAATCTTTGTTCTTAAATCTTTATGTGTCATATTTCTGGGCAATGGTAGGTGACAATTTTGTTTATGACAGCATTGATTCCAGTTCTGTTTATTTGTTGAATTGTCAAGGATATTTGGAGGTTTGTGTATCCTACATTGGTGGGGATGGGGTTATTGTTAGGCTAGTAAATGAAAAGATGCTGATTCCTTCCCTTTTCTTTGTTGAAGTTATCAGTAATGTCATCTTCAAACACGAAGGACAATGATATAGCATGAATTACATTGCCCACGTTTGTCCTTGGTGACGGTGAATGTTTCTTATCACAAGGCAAAGATAACAGGTGTACTAACAAATAGCTCATTTTGAAATTCTTGGCTTGATGTAAACCAGAGTCTAGTCCCATGTGTGAGGTAAGAAGATTCAAAGCAAGGGGACATTTCACATTTTCTTTTGGTGAAAAGGAAGATGCTCTAGAGGAGGAGTCCTTAACCTTTTTGTGTGTCATGAACCCCTTTGGCAGACTGGTGATGCCAAGAATCCCTCCTCAGAAAGATATTTTTAAGTGCAAAAAAACACATACATAGAAAAAAATACTTACATTGAAATATAATTGTCAAAATATTAAAGAAAAAGTTTATGAATCCTAGGTAAAGAACCTTTGCTCTAGTGCCCTCCTTAGATAGTGTCAAGAGTAAGGAATCTCCTTTTTCTTTAAGAAAAAAAAAGAAGCAAAAACTTAGTTTTACTACCTTACCCTTGTCTTCCACAATTGTTGTCAGGCACTGACTGTTCCAAACGGTCTTTAATAGGAAATATATTTGAATTATTGTCCATGTGGATTTTAAAGAAAATAGTGCTAAAATAGATTTAGATCATTGTATAACCAACTAGATAAAGAATGTCCAGAGACCAGACTATCTTTTTTAGTTGGTGAACAACCTGTAGAGTTTGTCTTGTCTCTTCATATATTGTAGACAGATCGTGCAAATGGAGAATGGGTTGGATCCAGAGTTGAAAGAGGTAGAGGATAGTTGGGTTGTCTTTGAGAAATTAAAAAAAATTTAATAATCCTGAACCCCTCTCTGAAATAAAGGCCCACTAAAAATACTAATACTCTCCCAGTGATTCAATCTGGTGATAGTCTTTTTATATTATAGTCACTTATGAATTAAAGTTGAGGATCACTTTAGGAACAATAAGAGGTGCTACATGGAGGTTAGTAGACTGCAGTATTTTTTGAACAAGACACTATGAAGGAGAAACAATGTTGATGTATCGTGCAAGATCTATATATGTGGAAAAGAAAATGGGTTGATCATATGGTGGGAATAAGAGATAAACAATTGATAGCATTCATATTCCATGGCAACCTTGGAGTGTCAGAGAACTTGAGGAAAACTTCAGCGTTCTAGGTGGAAGGAAACTCATGAAAAAGCATGATGCACAATATTTTCACAGTAGATGAAGAAATGGATTAGTTGCCTCACTGGAGGAAATGACAAAATTGATAAATCACAGATCCATTTGAGTGTTTGATTCTGATCTTCAGTACTTTTCACTTTTATTCATGCATTCAGCAAACATTTATTTACTGCTGACAAAGTTCAAGCTATATGATAATACCACAGTTCATTTCCTTTGGTTTCTATACATTGCTGCTATTTATAGAACTTTGATTTTTGGATTTGTCCATTACTGCTGCTCCAAAGAAGCCATTCGACTTCTAATTCTGTGTTATGTTGGATCATGGACAATGATGAATCAGGGAGAGAGAACACTAAGCTGGGAACAAGAAAGACAGAAGTTGAGAACTAAGGATAAGAATAGAAAGAATGCATTGCATTTGGAAGTCAAAATTGAGAAGGTCCAGTCAATGCTATGGTAAAGCAGATTTGGTAACAGAACCAAATCTAAAGCATTATCAGTAAGGGGACTTTGAAACAGAAGCCTAATTCAGACAGGAAGTTTTTTTTTAAACACCTCCTATATACCAGGAACCAATAGCTAGTGTGAAAAGTCATAGTGAGTGGGCTACCATGCAGCTACAATGGAACCTCCATTCAGTTTTTAAATAAGTTCTCTTTATATTAGACTTCTCAGGATCCTTTAGTTTCTTTGTAATCTATGAAAATGGATGCTCTTCTTAAGATACTGCCAGTCCTGGATGGACCTTCTTTCCTGACCTCAAATATTAGGAGCAGTAGGTATGCTTCTTGCTTTTGAATGCCCACTTCTGGATTTTTCTTGGACCACTCTTCACTTAGAACCTTTCTGACTTAGAGGATCACTCAATTTATATACATTACTCCCTTCACTATTGTCCACCTACCCTCAGGTCATTCTTCATCTTCTCTCAAGAAATTCAATACATGGATCACATTATTCTCCAACCTCTGCTCTTAAACTTTTGATTTTTTATTTACATGTTGGAATCCCCTCAAATACCTTTGCTTCTAAGTTCATTAACCTCTTTAACTCTCGTGTTATGTCTGGTGACTATTCTTTAACTTAATTTTTTTATTATTCTCCCTCCTTTCTCAGAAAATTTGCTACGTGGTTTTTATTATTCCTCTCCTCTTCAACCTCTGCCCTTATATGTGGGAACTTCAATTTATGTGTTGATGTTCCCTCAGGTACTCTTGCTTTCCAGTTCATCAACCTCTTCAACTCCCATTTTCTCTACTTTCATTCCACTTCAGTGAAACAAAGAGATCACCTTTATCCTTTCTCCTTTATCTGTTGTCTGGGGCAAACATAGGATGGACTAACTTGCATAATTAATCCAGGGATGACATTTGGTCAATGCCATTGGGAGGTAGTAGTTTTCTCAGGGAGGGCAATCTGCTCGGCTTGGATACTAATAAGCAAATTTAATAGGGATTACTCTTATCTTAGAAGTATTAGAGGAGGAATGGAGGAGAGACTAAATCCTTTTTGGGAAAAGATAGTGAAAAATATGTTATACTTTTGACAAAATTATGAGGTTACAAGTGGCAATAAAATATTAAATCAACAAACAAGCAAAAATGATGACCATAAACCATACTTAGTATAAAAGTTTCTTCTATTTAGGAAATCTCTCCCCAAATAGGGATTGAATTCTCAGGTACAGTATAAGTAAATAATATAAAGTATTAGAGCAGCCACAAAACAGAAATAATTATAATATGTACTTTATCCATCAATTAGCTTTATTCCTCTAAGTAGAAATCATTAATTAGTAGTACCTATAACCCTAAGGTGGATCTCTGTGGCCAAAATAATGAACTGCTTAATGGAAAGAAAGGCCACCCAGCCAAGACAACTGTCCGAGTTTTTGGACAGAATATTAAAAGATTACAGTGATGATAAATAACCCTATCCCATAAGGACAACACTAATTGCATCATTGATAATACTTTTGGACCTTTCCTATTCTTTCAAGAAGAGTAGCTCAGTGGATTGAGAGTCAGGCCTAGAGACAGAAGGTCCTACATTCAAGTCTGGCCTCAGACACTTCCCAGCTGTGTGACCCTGGGCAAGTCACTTGACCCCCATTGCCTACCTTTAGCACTCTTATGCCTTGAAGCCAATACACAGTATTGACTCCAAGATGGAAGGTAAGGGTTTAAAAAGAAAGAAAGAAAGAAAGAGAAAGAAAGAAAGAAAGAAAGAAAGAGAAAGAAAGAAAGGAAGAAAGAAAAACACACCCTCTGCTCTAGCTAAGATGGCCTGCTCAGTGTTCCTCCCATACAACACTCCATTTCCTGACTTGACTTTTTGCTGGCTGCTCCCAGTCCTGGAATGCTCTTTCTCCTTGCCTCCAGTACCTAGCTTCTTTGTCTTTCTTCAAGATTTATTACTAATCTCACATTTGCAAGTGGTCTTTTCCAGTTCTCCACAATGCTAGTCCTTTCCCTTTAAGACTACCTTCCATTTATGAATGGGATTACCATCTACTGTATCTTTATTGTATTATATCATTATCTGTATATTGTCTCCCTCACTAGAACATTGACTTTTTAAGATCAGATGCTGGGTTTTTGCCTTTCTTGTATTCCCAGAGCTTAGCATAGTACCTAGCACACAGAATTGTTGTTTAGTTGTTCAGTTGTGTGAGACTCTATATGACCCCATGAGCTTTTTCTATGGAGTTTTCTTTCAATGATACTGGCCTGGTTTCCCATTTCAATCTTCATGGTGCCTCCATTTTACAAATGAGGAACTGAGGCAAATATGGGTTAAATGATTTGCACAGAGTCGCATAGCTAGTGAATGTCAGAGGCTTGTTTTGAACTCAGATCTTCCAGAGGTCCAAGTCTGGTGTTCTATCCACTGCCCCACCTAGGTGCCCATTAAATCATGGTAGGAGCTTAATAAATACTTATTAACCAGTTAATTGACTAAGCAATGGGACAATAGAGTGTAAAGGAGCTACCTCCATAAATAACCAATGATAAAATATGAGAGTATTTCTGCAAAGCATCATCCATTGGATGGAGGTAACTGATGGAACAGAGGTACCTCTAGTGAGTAACTGTCTAAAGGATCAGCCATGCTCTTAATAGCATTTAAAAAAAACTAGAGTCACTTCAAAGGAGAGAGTTGCATTTTACCTTTTCTTGTGAACCTTTTACAAAATGCAGTTAGGGTTAATGGAAGGTAAAATTACCCAGGACAACTGTGTGAATTCTTGGACAGAATATTAATAGATTCTTTCATCTTCTCTATAGCATCTTTCAAGTCAAGCACAGGGCAACATCTAGAGGAGTAAGAATCTAGTTGTAGAATTGAGTTGTCAGGAAGAATTGGAATTCTGGTGCCTGGAGCTGGGTGCCAAATTTGGAAACAACAGAGCTTAGAGTTTTGATTCCTGCTTATTCTAGGTTGTGGGCTCTGATTCTTTTAAAAAAAATGAGCCTATGGTTCAAAGTGGTGGTGTCTAGAGCCAAATACTGAAGCAGCAGCCTTTAGAACAGTTTCTAACACCATCCAAATGGAGTAGCATCTGGTAGTGTCCTGTGGATACAACAGCAACTATGGGAATAGCATCTGAGTATAGACAATAAGACCAAGTGTGGTGGGAGCAATATTCAGAAGTCAGTGTCCTTGCACCACTGGAAGCATGAACTGCTCCTTGTTTCCCATTCGTGTGCCTTTCTACTTGTGAACTTTTCTTGCATCCTCTCTTTCTATTGACATTATAGTTATCTGTGGGAGAATATTTATGCTTATCCCTTTATTTATGGGGGAAATATTTTATTACTATTTTAAAATTTAATTTTACTTTAAGTTATGAATTCTTTCCCTTCTACTTCTCCATCTCCCCTTCATTGAAAAAAAAGTAAGGAAAAAGCCCTGTTAAAAATACACACTTGCACATATGTACACATGTATGTGTATATATATATATGTATATATATGTATATATATATATATATATATATATATATAAAACAAACTCCCACATTAAACATGTCCAAAAAAATTCCAGTCTGCACACACTGAAGCCATCACCTATCTGGAGGTAGATGTCTTATTACTATTCTTATATCATTTCAGTAAATATCTTTTCTCTGACCTAATTGTGTGTCTTGGTTGACTAGAGGAAAGATACATATCTGATTAGTACAGTGAAGGTCTCATTTCTCTTCTCTGAAGGTTGATAGTCATTGTCCTGAAGGGGAAAACACTTTTTAGGAGAAATGGTGCTGGTTCCATTGCTGTCTGTGATCGAGATGCCTACTTTGACAGCGCGACCTCTTAAATTGAGGCAATCTAGGATAAAGGAAGTTTTCTTTGAGTATGACCATTGTTCTCTTGGTCTGGCAGCTGCCTTACACTTTTCCGTTAAACATTTTCTCCTCTAGGTACTGCAAAGAGGGAAATCCACTAACTGTGGGGAGTGGAGGTAGTCCTCTTTGTTTAGTCAGGCAGAGAAGGCACACCCTCACTAGCATTCCTATTCTGTTTTAATAATGCCAAACCTAAAGGAGAAAAAGAACTTTACTCAACCTGAGTTCAATCCTATAATATATGGACAGATTGTGCTTAGCTGTGGAGGACAACTAGTCCTCTCTCTATTTTAATTCCTTTTGGCTTAAAAAAATGCTTTTAGGATTGAAATTTGAGTGTTTTAAAAGCTTACAACATGCCCTGATGCTCTTTTCTCTAGAAATAGCCCAGTACTAGCTGCTTACCATTGTTTCCACTTACTAATGCTCCCTCTTAAGCTAAGTTAAGTGTCCAACTTGGATGCTGGGTCTTTGTTTCCTGCAGGGCTATATTGTTTAGCCTCATTAAAAAAAAAAAAAAAGCTTCTAACCTTTCAAGAGCAGTAGGTCTGTTTAGATTTCTTTTCTTTTCTTTTCTTTTCTTTTTGTTTACAATTGCCTTAAGCCCCATTTCTGGCCTCATTGCTCTCTTTTTATGAGACATAATAAATCATTCTTTAATTTGTCCATGGTTAGCTGCTTACTTTGCTTTGCTAAGGATCTCTTGATCCCTGGCTCTTCTAAGACCATTGCAGTTGGATTTGTTGAGAAAGGCAAGGGTTATTTGCTACTTTATATTTTGTAGTCCCTTTGGAGCAAAGCACTAATTATTCTCTGTTTATACTCCTTTTCCTCTCTCTCTGTCATTTTCTGTTATATATCATGTCTATCTGTCTATCTGTCCATCAAGCATGGCATAAGGTATAAACAATCAGCTTCATGATAGAAAGTTCTAGGTCCAAGTCCTACCTCCGACACTGGCAGGATGACTCTGGACAAATTACTTAACATCTCAGAGTTTCTGGGCAACTTTCTTAAAACTAAGTTGTAGAGCAGGTGCTAGCATTCATTTGTAGAACGAATTCCCTCACTTGGGAGGTCTGTATGCCAATGAAAATGAGAGCTGGGTGACAGGTGGACACCAAAGGTAAATGAGCAACCCCGAAAAGGTTCAGCAAGCCCTCACATGAGAGGTTCTAGTCTTCCCTGGGTAGCTAGGAGGTTCCATAGTGCACAGAACTCAAGTCCTCACACCAGAGGTGCCAGTCCCCCTTGGACACATTGGTTAAACCAGGATGAGGGTAACCTACAGGTCTCAAACCCTTCAATGAGTTAGGGAGATGTCTACCCCTAAGCATGTGAGGACCTACTCTACTAGAATGGATGGATGAGAACAATTTGTTCCAAGGGCCATGAAGGTGGCTGAAGCAAGTGCTTGATTAGACGTTGAAGATACCGAGGTCATCCACTGCATCTCAAGTCATCACCAGTTGTCTCCACTTTTGTCTTGCTGTTGGATTTTGATTACTGTGGAAGAGAGAGTGAGATTGATGACTGTGCTATTCTGTCTCACTTAAATTCAATTCATGCATACAGGGTATTGCTGGTGATGTTACTGTTTCTCTTTGAAAATGAAGGACTAACAATAACAAACCCAATGAAATCACAAGTCCCTTTTCTATATACCTATCTCTTTTGGGGAGAGGAGGAAGGAAAAGACTTGTGATTTCACTAGTATCAAGAATTCCTAGGTCAGGAAATTCTCTCAACCAATGCAGACTGATAGGTACTCTGCAACTTAGTCTTGTGAGTGTCACCTGGAGCAAAGATTTAGTGACTGATCCAGGGTCACAGATTTGTGCCTCCTGTCAGAGACTGGGCTTGAATTCAGGTCTTCCTGAACTGAGGCTGGATTGCTATCTCTTATGCTACACTGCCTGTCAATGAAATAACATTAACAGTACCTTGATAGAACAATGGGCATTGATTTAAGGTACACAAAACATTTTTCTTACAACCGTCTTATGAATATGAAGCAAAGATATTATGATCCTCACTTTAGAGATAGGAAACTGAAACTCAGGGAGATTAAGTGATCTACTCAGTCATCTAGATATTAAGTCAAAACTCACATTTGAGCCCAAATCTAACTGGAAGTCTAGGACTCTTTCTATGATTCCTTGTTGCCTTGAATAGATGCCAAAAAAAAAGATTGTATTTTTAGAATCCACTGGTAACATGCAAGCAGTATGTATTTTTATTAAGTTTCTTTATGGCCTCTCTTATAATTCTAGTATATTTGTATAATTTGCACAAAATAAGAAATCTTTGGAGCCCAGTCGACATGACCATTAGTCATTTGAAATCACCCATTTTACACCAATAAAAACAGCACCATGAGTAGATTTTTCATATGGACATCCATTTCTACTACTGAATTTGATATTCCTAAAATACAAGCCTGATCATAGCACTCCCTGATTAAAAAAAAGTTTCAGTGACTCCCCATTATTACCTCTATGATAAAACTTAAATTCCTTTGTTTTGTAGTTAAAGTTTATGACAAGGTAGTTTCAACCCGTTTTTCTGTTCTGAATATTCATTTCTCCTCTCATAACTGCTAGGTTCCATTCAGATTGCCCAACTTGTTCCTTGGACACAACAGTTTCCTTTTTCATCTCTCTGCCTTTACATAGGTTTTACCCTAGTGCCTGGCACATTCTCCTTCACTTTTCTTTTGGTGCTGATAGCTCTCTTCAAGGTGCCAGCTCAAGTGACACAAATGACTTTTCCTGATCTTTTCTTTCCCTCTCCCAATTAGTTAGTTCTCCTCTGCTCTTTGAAATAAGTATAATTTAAAAAAAATTATCCACATACATGTTATTTTCCCAGTGAGATTTAAGTTACATAATGCAAGGACTATTCTCCTTTTGCATCCTTATCCCCAGTGTTCTGCACCAATGGTTGGCATATAGGAAGTGCTCAATAAATGTTTGTTGAATGGAATCACACAGGAGCCAGAAGTCTTGAGACAAGAAAATATTATCTTTCTTTTAAAATGAGACAAAGGCTAAAGTTTGGAAACTATTGATAAGTTAATCACCTCCAAAATTCTAGGAGCAAAACCATCCCTGCATTCTTGGTATTAGTCCAGTCTGGTCAAACTGGATGATCTTTGTAATATGTTGTTGTGATTTCTTGTATTTTATTTTATTTTTGTTTCTTTATTTTAGGCTCTCTTGTTTAGATATCAAGACCATATTTGTGTCATAGAAGAAATATGGTAAAATTCCTTTACAAATTTTTCAATGTATCTTTGGAATTAATTATTCTTTTAAGTGTTTGATATAATTTACTTATAAATTCATCTGATGCTGAATTTTTTTTCTCAAGGGCTCATTTATGGCTTGTTCAATTTTTAAAAAAAGTTAAATATTATATTTTCTGTACTGTTAAGATGTGCAATCAATATTTTCATTAATTATTTTATTTTATTATTTATTAATAATTTTATTAATTATTAATTATTAATGAGTAATCATTCCCTTCATTTAGATCATCAGTTTTATAGATATATAGTTGTCAATATAGCCCTAATGCCTTTATTTTATCTTCATTAGACTTCATTCTTTTTCATTTTTGTTACTAGAAATTTGGTTTTCTCCCTTTTTAAAGAAATCAAATTAACCAGTGGCTTATCTATTTTGTTGCTTTTAAAAATATTTTTTAGTTTTTTTCTTTTAATTTTATTAATCACTCTTGATTTTTAGGTTTCTACTTTGCTGTTTGTTAAAGGTTTTAAATTTGTTCTTTTCATAGTTTTTTTTTAACCTTTACCTTCTAGAATCAATACCACATGCGTATTGGTACTAAGGTATAATAGTGGTAAGGGCTAGGTAGTGGGGGTTAAGTGACTTTCCCATGGTCACTCAGCTAGGAAGTGTCTGAGGTCAGATTTTTTTTTCATAGTTTTTTTATTTGCATAAGCAATTTGTTTAGCTACATTTTTTCTCTTTTAATGATATGAACATTTAGAGATATAACATCTCCCTATTAAGTATATACTACAAATTTTGGTATGTTGTCTCATTGTTGGCATTATCTTTAATAAAATAATTATTTCTATGATTTATTCTTTGGCCAACTCATTCTTCAAGATTAGGTCATTTAGTTTTCAATTAATTTTTAATCTATACTGTATTTTTTATGCCTCTTTGACCAAGCTGTGAATTCTATGTTTTTCTTGCTTAATTTGTTTCTTTTTTACATTTTTCCTCTACCACTTGTATTTATTAAAAATATTTTGTTTGCTTAAAAAAAATCTTCTCAGAATTCTTGTTAGTCTTCTGTTTAATCTACATGTTTCTTTGAGCCTTTGTAGATGTTTTCAAGCCATTGTCTTCTATATTTTTGTCTTCAGCTTCCCTGTCACCATAGTGGCTTTTTATAATCTAGTTCTTTTCCTTCCCTTCCCTTCCCTTCCCTTCCCTTCCCTTCCCTTCCCTTCCCTTCCCTTCCCTTCCCTTCTTTTCTTTTCTTCTTTGGCTTATATTTCCAGACTAATTCTTGACTTTGGACTTTTTCGAGTTCATCTTCCTTTTAGGGGAGTAGTGATGTTTGGCCTGAGATTTTTGTCCATTTATGTCCTTCTATTGTTTTCATAGCCCAGTTGGACTAGGCAAAGGTCTTCCAGTTTTTGGTGCTTCCAAGGTGCTGTGATCTGGAGAGAGTGGTGTTCATTCCCCTGTTGGTCCTGCACTCTATATATGCCTGATCCAGATTTAGGTTTGTTGACTTGCATGTGAAGTTTCAGTAGACTGCTGTTGGACTTAGGCTCTGTTAGCCTTAGAGCAAAATTTTACAGGTTCAGAGTAGCTCAACTTCTAGCTCTGCTTAGGTGTTTGTTTTCTGTCCTGATTTATTCTACTGCAGGGTAACATGCAAGACTAAATGTTAGAACATAGTTCCCCCTTTGCTTTTGGACTCAGAGTCACATAGATATGATTCTGGAACTCGCTCCTAAAACAGGTAATCCCTGCTTCCTTGTTACCACTCCTCTCTGCCCTAGAACTGTGACATGGAATTTGTAATAAGCATCAGAGCTGTGAGATTATATATCTTCCTGGTTCTACTGATAGTTTAAGAGTCTCTTAATATCTCTTTCTGCCATCTGTATAGTACAGATACTTTATTGTTCCTGGACACTGGAATGTTCCCTGTTGCTACTGTTGTCATGCCTATTGCTGCCACCTTTGTATGATGTGTTGCTCCTGGCCAACTCCCAACCCAGTGTCCACAGACTTCTGTTTTCCTAAGTTGTGTGGGATGAAAAAAAATACTCACTGTGACTGTTTCTTGGCTACCCTGATCAGAATTCAGTTTGGTTTATTTTTTAAGTTGTTATAGAAAAGGTTGTGAAGGAGATAATGAAAAACTGGTACCACTGTCATTTTGACTACCTCTCAAATGTTATTTCTGAAGGTAAGGCTAGAAATGACCAGTAGACAGGTTATATCTCAATGTATGAAGAATTTTCTTTTTAAAAAATTTAATTAAATTTAATTTTTTCCTAGTTATATGTAAAAAAGTTTTCAACATTTTATTTTACTTACTTTTTTCTTTTTTCAAAACCCTTATCTTTCATCTTGGAATCAATACCATGTATTGGATCCAAGAAAGAAGATCAGTAAGGGCTAGGCAATGGAAGTTAAGTGATTTGCCCAGGGTCACATAGCTAGGAAGTATCTGAGGTCAGACTTGAATTCAGTAGCTTCTGTCTCTGGGCGTGGCTCTCAATCCACTGAGTCACCTAACCTGCCCCAGTTTCTAACATTTTAAAAAGAATTTTGATTCTTAAATTATCTCCATCCCTAACCCTACCCTCTCCAATATGGTAGGCAATCTAATATAGATTTTACATGTGCAATCATCTAATACATTTTTCCATATTAATATTTTTGTGGAAGGAAATTTGACCAAAAAAATTAAGAAAGTGAAAAAGTTTGCTTTGGCCTGGATTCAGAGTCCATCAGTTCTTTCTCTGAAAGCAGATGGTGTTTTTATTTTCATGAGTCATTTAGGATTGTTTTAGATCATTATATTGTTGAGAATAGCTTGGTTGTTCATCATGTAGTATTACTATTACTATGTACATTGTTCTTCTAATTCTGTTTACTTCACTCTGCTTCAGTTCATGTAAGTCTTTCTAGGTTTTTCTCAACTTCTCCTGCTTATCATTTCTTATAGCACAATAGTATTTCATTACAATCACATACTATAACTTACTCAACCACTCCCCAATTGATGAATATCCCCCTTACTTTCATTTTTTGCCCCCCTCTCATAAAAAGAGTTGTAAATATTTTTATACACATAGGTCCCCCCCACCCCTTAAAAAATCTCTTCAGGATATAAATCTAGTACTAATATTTATGGGTCAAAGGATATGTACTGTTTTATAGCCCTTTGGGCATAGGTCCAAATTGCTCTCCAGAATGGTGGTCAGTTCACAACTCTCCCAACTGTGCATTAGTGTCTCAATTTTCCCACATCCTCTCCAAGTTTTGTCTTTTTCCTTTTCTGTCATAATAGCCAATCCAATAGGTGTGGAGTAGTACACCTTCACAGTTGTTTTAATTTACATTTTGCTAACTAGCAATTAAGAGTATTTTTCACATGACTATAGAGAATTTTAATCACTTTGTCTGAGAATTGCTTATTCATATTCTTTGATCATTTACCAGCTGGGGAGTGACTTGCATTCTTATATTTTCAACTCATTTCTTTATGTATTTAAGAAATGAGACCTTTCTTAGAGATACGTAATGTAAAAAAAATTTTTTTCCCACCATTTTGATTACTGAGTATTACTCTCCATCCAATTCTCTCCACCCTATTTGTCTTTTTCTTTCTTCTTTCTGTTCATCCTCAAAAGTGTTTAACCTCTGACCACCACATCCCCAAATTTGCCTTCTTTTCTTTTCCTTCCTTTTCTTTAATCCTTATATTCTACCTTAGTCAATACTATGTACTGGTTCCAAGGCAAAAGAGTAGTAAGTGCTAGGCAATGGAAGTTAAATGAGTTGCCCAAGGTGATCAGATAGGAAGTGTCTGAGGTAAGATTTGAACCTAGAACTTATTTCTGGGCCTGGTTCTCTATCTACTGAGCCACCTACCTGCCTCCCAATTTGCACTCTTTGTTTTTTTTTTTTATCACCCCCTCACCTTCTCTTATCCCTTTCTCCTACTTTCTAGTAAGGTAAGATAGATTTCTATACCCAATTGATTGTGTATATTTTTCCCTCTTTGAGCCAATTCTGATGAGAGTAAGATTCAAATGCTCCTGTCCCCACCTGCCTCGTCTTTCCCTCCATTGTAAAAGCTCTTTTATGCCTCTTTTTTTGTTAGATAATTTATCCCTTTCTATTTCTCCCTTCCCACTTCTCCCAATGCATTCCTCTTTCTCATCTGTTCATTTTTTAAAATATATCAGCTCATTATATTCATCTCACACCCTTGCTCTTTGTCTAGGTATACTCCTAACTGCCTTAATAATGGTAGAGTTCTTAGTTGTTACAAGAATCATCTTCCCATATAGGTATGTGAACAGTTTAACCTTATTGAATGTCTTGATTTCTCTTTCCTGTTTACCTTCTTGTGCTTCTCTTGAGTCTTATATTTGAATGTCAAATTTTCCACTCAGCTCTAGTCTTTTCATCAAAAATGTTTGAAAGTCCTAAATTTCATTGAATATCCATTCATTTTTTCAGTTTTTTGGGTAAGTGATTTTTGGTTGAAGTCTTAGCTCCTTAGCCCCATGGAATATCATATTTCAGGCCCCAGATCATTTAATGAAGAAGCTGCTAAATGTGTTATTCTGATTTTGACTCCCTCATATTGAATTGTTTCTTTTTGACAGCTTGCAATATTTTCTTCTTGATCTGAGAGTTTTGTAATTCCTTTTGGGCTCTCTCATTCAGGAGATGACATGTGGATTCTTTCAATTTCTATTTTTCCCTTTGGTCTAGAATATCAAAGCAGTTTTTAATCTTTGCTAATGTTCAAAACATAATTAAATTATATGTTCTTTTGTTGGTGGATAACTAGAGTGGCCAATCAGAATTGAAATCAAATTGCCTACTAAATAGCTATCCCCAAAATAGCTTTAAAGAAATATAGAAAAAAGTTCTTGTCCACCTTTTATAATCTGGTTGCAGAATATAAAGTGAACTTATCTTTTGACATGGATACAAAGGACAGCAACATAACTGTTCTTTGAGATTTGGCTGCACCTAAAGTATGGCTTAATGGCACCTTTTACTCCCTCTTTATAAATTATGAAGGTTTTTCTTCTTTTTTGTGGGGGAGGGACACAAGAGAACTTTTATGTTATTTCATGGTTTTATTAAACACAAGAAGTTTAAAGCATTTGCAATTCCATGCAATCTGAGAGACTCAGGTGATCTCACCTTTTCCTCCAAGTACTAGTTCTCTCTAAGGTCTGAGGCCTTAGAAAAAGGAATTCAGGGTCAGAGGAGCAACAGTAATTCCATAGTTTCTTGAAACTATTGGTAAGAGACTCTTTGAAGCTAGAACTGCATTCAAAAGTTCTTCACCCTCCTAAGCCACCAATCCTAGAATTCAAAGGTCTAAGATAATCGTACTCTGCCTAAAGCTAATGGACCCATTTTTATATAGATTTCAAGGTATTCATGGACATGACTGGGAAAAAGTTGTATTTTTATTTTAATATAATTGGTTTCTACTTTATTCTGATATACTTTATTCTATGTATTTAAAAATATTATTCTGATAAAGGTTCCTTAGGCTTTACTATATTGCCAAAGGGGTTAACAATACAAAAAAGGTTAGGGACTCCTGGTCTATGAGAAAAAAAAATGTTTTTTTGTTGGTGTAATGTAAATATTTACAGTAGAAGTCACTATAGAATAAACCCCATGAATAGATGAGGCAGAACACCAATATCTTCTTTTCTTGGGTAATGTCACTAGTTATAAAAGAGTTAGAAAATAATTTTATAACACTGACAAATTCTGGATTAAAAAAACTCTTTAAAAAAGTACAGTAATTATTTTTCCCTATGACTTTTTGTTCAAGGACCTACTTTATCTGGCACTCTGAATATATTATAGTCACTTTTAAATTCCCCAAACATCACTTGCTCTTTGACATTTTCTTTGGTCAAATCTGCCATGGAACATACTGACTTGTTTTACATCTTGTCTTGTGAAATGCCACATATCGGTATGGAAAACATTCAATAGGAAAGCAAGCAAAGGCCAGTTTTAGTGCCATTCTTTTAAAGATGGAAAGTCTGATTTCAAGCAAGTTGAATACTACAGTTGCTTCCAGCATCAGTGTAATTTCTTTTTCATTACACTGTATTATATGTGTGGTGTATTTTCAGAGCAGTGCGAAAAGCAATTGAGTGGACTGTGTAAATTTTCTTTCTGCTGAGCATTACCTGGTACAAATGGATTATATAATGAGACCATCTACATCTGCAGAATTCAACGTAGAATCTATTGAAGCCCTTAGCTTATTCTTGTCCTCCTTCTTGCTTGGGGTGAGGGAGCAGTGTGGACTATATGTGTAAGAGGAGGTAAAAAACATTTCTAATGCCAAATGTTTGAATTACTCAAAGGTGGTTTTCAATGATAAAAAGCCTATTTTTAAACACAGGAGAGGTATTTTCTCTAACACTCCAGGTCTTTTTTTATTCTTTTGGGGTCTATTTGCCTCTTATTGGCATTGCCTTAATTCATGTAAATGACTCAGCTGGACAAGAAATCACCCAGCCAGGGCTGAATGGTTTTCTCAGCAAGAGGGAGGAGGAAGGCAGGGGAACCAAAGTTGTCTGAATTTGGCAGTCTTGAAAGGGAAAGACTAATAGCATTGTCCAGAGCAAATGGTGGTGTTGTGCACACGCCCCTCTAACAGTCATGCTTTATGCCAGTCAATTCTTCCTACTTACCGCCCTCTGTAATTCCAATTTTCCCTTTCTTCAATGTAAGATGGTTGTATTATAATGTTGAACAGAAACTTAGGGGCTTTTCCTCAGGGATCTCAAAACAAAACCTTGTGATTTTATAATTCAGGGAACAACCTCCCTCAAAAAAACCCAACCTACAAATCCAAACCAAAACTTCAAATTAACATGCTTGGCATCTTCCCAAGTCTCATTTTAAATGCATGTGGTTAGCCACTTCACATGCTTGCTTCTGGGCTAGGGCAGCCTTGTGAATGGCCTTGATTGCACACCATTAGAGAGGAAGTCAGGAAAAGGTGATTTTGTTTAGTGAGAAATTCATCTGGTTGCCCTTCACTTACAGCTGGGTCTGCAGCTCTACAGAAGCATAACTGTCAAGCAGGTTCTATAAAGCTTGTTGACCAAATGGAACCCAGCAGGCCATCCTGCAACATCTATTGATTTATATGCATTGATTATCTCTACAAGTGTCTGAGGATTCTTAGGATATTAGTCCTTGAAGGGACATTGAGATGCTTTCATCTAACCAATTCATTAAAAATATATATTATTTATTTTAAACAATCATTTAAAAGAAATCAGGTTCCAAATGCTCTCCTTTCCTCCAATTACTCATTGAAAATACAATTGAATGAATTGTACAATATATCAATTATACATGCTGAAATCATGCAAAATATGTTTCTATATTAACTATGTTGCCCCCCAAAAGCAAGAAAAAGAAAGTGAAAAAATCTTTAATTTATACTCAGAGTTCCTTAGTTCTCTCTCTGGAGGGGGAGAGCATTTTCCATCATGTGCCCTTTGGGATTGTCTTAGACTGTTGTATTGATCAGAGTAGCTAGGTTTTTCATAATTGATTGTCTTTACAAGATTGTTTTTACTGTGTGTGTACAATGTTCTCCTGGTTCTACTTTCTTCACTTTGAATCAATTTATATCTTCCCATGTTTTCCTGAAACCATCTCCTATTATTTTTTATTCTCATCATAATCATATGCCACAGCTTGTTTAGCCATTCCCCAATTGATGCAACCACCTCAGTTTTAGTTTTACTGACCAGTAGTTAAAGGAATTGCCCAAGATGAAAATAAAGTAATAAACAGCTAAATCAGTACTTGGATTGCAGATATGCTAGAACCTGCTCAAATTTGGCTTGTGAGATTTAATAGTTAAATTTTCAGTGCGAGCATTTACATATTGGAAATCAGCAAATGCTACATATTGGTTCTTAATTTAATATTTTGTTGATTGTTTAGACTTTAAAAAGTGATGGACAATGTTAATAATGCAGGATAAACTTAAAAATATGTCCTGAAGTACATTTTTTGGAGGGGAGAAAGAAGGAGCCAGCATACCCCTGACTTGGACCCATGTCTTTTGACAACAAATTCAACATTCTTTCTATTGCAAAGTACTTAGAGCAGGAGCATCTTAAGCTATCATTTGTCCACTCCTTCTTTTTGTAGGGAAGGAAAATGATGGAAGTGGTTTTGTTCAAGGTAACATAGATAGTCAGGCATTGCCTTATGCTGAAAGTGAGGTTTTTATGGGGGTATGTGCCTTATCTCTAATCTGGGCTACAGTGTTGTACATAATACAACAAATGCTCATTTTTTGTCATTTGTAACTTACATATTTTCATTGCTCTTTGGTTTATCATAATTTTATTTTAGAATTGAATGGGACCTTTGAGGTAATCTCGTCTAACCCCTTCATTTAGCAGATTAAGTAACAGGAGGTAAAGTGGTCAAGTAATTTACCCAAGTATACACATATGGCTAATAAGTCAGATCCAGAACTCAGATCTTTTGAATCCTGGTTTAGTACCTTTCTCCTCCTATAGCAGGTTGCCTTCCCATATGTCCCACACCTCCAACTATTTATAAGTTCTATGAAGAGTGGGACTCTTCATATCAGTCAATAGGCATTTATTAGGTGTCTACTATGTTCTAGAAATATAAAGAAAAGCAAAAGGCAGTTCCTGTCCTCAAGGAACTCACAGGCTCATGTGGAGATGAGATGCAAACAACCATGTACAAACAAGATATTTGCAGGGCCAATTAGAGTTACTGAGGAAAAGAGCCAAAATTTAGGGTGATCAGGAAAGATCATAGAAGATGGGTTTCTCTGGCAATGCCTAGCACTGCTTTGCACATAGAAGATACTCAGAAAAATTTCATTAATATAATATATAAACATACACATATATTAATTCTTTCTTAGAGTTTAAGAATTGTGATATGGAGTATTATAGATTGAGAGGATAGGAAAAAGGCATCTGGAATGACAATTGTAGGATTCAAGTCTCTAAAGTATTTTTGGAAAGTCAGTCATGGCAAAAAGCTTCTAGCTTCCCTAGATTCTTAACGTGGTATCTATAAACTTAAAAAAAATTCATAACTGTAGTTCCATGTTGGGGGGTAAAAGGGAGATTACCAGCAGTCCAGTTCCCCTTGGGGGCCGGACAATTGAGTGAAAATGGAGCGAGAAGAGCCAGCGACCCAGTAGGTTTGCAGTGGCTGATCTGAAGTGCCATCTGCTGATTTTAATTTTTATATCATTTTTCTCAAGATTACATCAATGTTGGCATGAATTCCATTCCCACCATACATCTTATCTTGGAGACAATGTGTTAGGTGTGTACAGGCCTTTTCATGGGAGACAATTTCTTCATATTTCATTCATTGTTCTTTTATATTAAATTACTGTACCAGATTGGATCTGGGAGGGGGGGAAACTTGGAGACTGTTCTGGCCTGTTCTTGCAGGCACCTGTGTATGGAAATCTGAGTTAGAGTTTTAAAATCTTTAACATTAACTCACTATACGCTGGTTTGTTGTGAAGTGACTTCTAGGGGAATCTCTGTATTACTCTATGTAAGGGTGGGAATTTCCTAGAAGTTATAGGGGGCCTGTGGGGTGCTCTGCTATTAGCCTGTACTGTTTTACTGTATCTCCCTGGGGTTGTGTAAGGATATTGATTACAATAATTTCAGTAAAAGGGAACGTTAGTGAGAAAAGAGTCATATAGGGGAAACCGAGTGGGACGTTCATCCTTCTGTCACCTGCTGTGTTGGTGTCAAGCTGGTGACAAGCCATCCTAAACATCACGGGATTTGATGGCTTCCAGCAGTTCCATATAATTAGCTTCCTTTGTCACCGAATGCATTTTATTTTTCACATTTAAAACCATTCTGACAAAGGGTCTTAACTTTTACCAGACTGCCAAAGAGGTCTATGGCAGCAAAAAAAAGTTAAGACACTTTCATAGCCAGTCATTGGATCATTGGTACATCCCTATTGACTTTATAGACTTCCTCCCCAGCCCAATTTGTAATATTGCTGATAAAGACCTGATTAATATCTCAAGCCGAAAAATGCTTAATAAATAAACTAAAATATAGTCTCCAAAAGGTTACATAATACCAACCTCAAACAGGTTCAAAAGGGCTCAGATGAATAAGTATAAGCTAGTTATTCAAGGTAACTTAAGGCTGTTCAGTGTTATTAATTTTGGAGGATAATATCATGAAAGCCAATTGCCACAGTATCTCAGAAATTGTTTCTTTCTCTTGCTTCCAGAAATAAAGAATCTTGGCCAGTATTAAATTGACCTATCTGGCATTTTAATTATTTCTACTTGCAAAAGAGAGGTAGGATGGTATAATGGAAAGAGCATTGAATCTTAAAAACAGATGTAGTTTCAAGTCCTGGCTCTGACGTATCTTAGTTTTGTGCCCTTACGGAAAGATCATTTAACCTCTCTGAGACTTAGCTTCTTTATTTGTAAAATGGAGAGCCCATGTTTTGTATAATCTACCTCACAGGGATCTTGTGACTGAATGAATTTTAGTCAATATGCATTTATTAAGTGTTTACTATGTTTCAGGCCATTTGTTAAGTTTCAGGGCACAAAAGAGGTATAAGATAGTCCTTCATCTCAAGGAGTTCACAAGCTAAATTATTATTAGCTCAAATACTCCAATGGACCTATGATATTATTGATGTAAAGGTTAAAATTAATGGTTGGATGATGATTATATGAAATTATGTGATAACCAGTATTTATCATATCTTGAGTCAGAAATTTATTTAAAAATATTTACAAATAGAGAGGAAAATAAAGAGAAATGTGAGGGGAATAGAGAAGTTATCTATCCTATCCATCTAGTGAGGTGCTAAGTAGGGGTACTTAAGTTATTGTTAACTCAGGATAAACAATAAAGAATTCTCTTTCACAATGATGTGGATATTTCCTCCAAAGCTGCAGACCCATCTGTACTTGCCCATCTTGTGCAACCCTTATATATGTACTCCTATAAATTCAGCATAGGGGATTATCCTGACATACTGAAAGCCTTCCTCATTTTCTCCTAATGTCATGAGGATACCAGTTGAGCATCTGGGCAATGCAATGGAAATCTTTTGTTCTTACCACATGAACAACCCATTCTTTGCTCACAAATTTCCTGAATGATATCCCTGCACTGTTTTTCTTTTTTTTAACCCTTGTTCTGAATGTGCTACAATTTGTTCATGTCCACTTCATTGACTTAATCAGATTTTTCATTTCAATTCTTTAGATAATATAAGTTATCACACAGCAAAGACAACTGACCTGGAAAACATCATGGTGAAAAAATTTAGGAATCACTAAAATGATTCCTATGACCCAAATGAATCCAAATGAAATGAAATGAAAATTTAGGAACGACTACCTGAAAGTCATGACCAAAAAAAGAATCCATATGTCATTTTTCAAGAAATCATAAAAGAAAGCTTCCATGGTCTTTTAGAAACAGAGGGCAGTGTAGAAATAGAAAGAATATACCTTCTGAAAGAAACTTCAAAATGAAAACTGCCAAGAACACTGTAGTAAAAAACCAGAACTTAGGACCAAAGGAAAAATACTGCACTAAGCCAGAAAGACTTCAAGTAACTTTAAAAAGGAACTTTATGTTCTAATTTAGAATATACAGAAATATTTATAGCAGCTCTTTTTTGCAGTGGCAAAGAATGGGAATCTGAAGGGGTGTCCATCAATTGGGGAATGACCGAACAAGTTATGGTGTATAAATGTGATAGAATACTATTGTACTCTTAAGAATTGATGAAAAGGATAATTTCAGAGAAACCTGAGAAGACATATGAATCAATGCAGAGTGAAGTGAAAGAACAAGAATATCTTATACATTGACAACAATGTTATAAAGATGAACAGCTTTGAAAACCTTAGGGAATGACTGATCAGGATAATGACCAATCATAATTCCAGAGACTAAAGATTAAATATACTATACTGGTAAAAGATGAAAGAGATTCATAGAACAAAACGAGACATTCTAAATAATCTCTCTCTCTCTCTCTCTCTCTCTCTCTCTCTCTAATTCTCTCTCTATATATGTGTGTATATAAATATCTATATATCTCAAAAAAATTTTATCATTGACTCTCTAGACATTTCAATGTAGGACTTTCTCATAGATCTATCTATCTATCTATCTATCTATCTATCTATCTATCTGCCTAATGTTTATATAACACCTAACTACTTAGGTGCTCCCAAGACCTACTCCTCTACCTACCTTACCCACACACAAAAATGGTAACTCTTGATCTTGCTTTCAACCACAAAAGTACCAATTCCATGTTTAAGAATTCTGGAATCCCCTTATCTGACCATAATCTGTTGGCTTTTCACTGCTCCTTCTTTCTTCACTTATAAAACCCTATCCTTCATCTGTACCATGACTTCCAATTCCTTGACACCTCAATTCTTATCCAGACCATCTGCATTGAGCTAGCCACTCTCTCCTTTCCTTATTTTGACCCCTCAATATACCAACTCAATTTTATTTGGTCATCCTTTCTTGAATCCCTCATTTTCTTACTGTTTCATCAATTATGCTATACCAAGCACCAACTTTGGTTGCCTTCTACTATTTCCTGCAATTTGTTCTTGCACATATGCTACTGAATGAAGGTAGAGAAAATCATTCAGTTGTTCTGAGTGCATCAGTAGATGCAAATTTATGTTATACAATCTCAACTGGGCCCTCACTTTTTCTTTATCTTATATTGATTATCTTTTTTATCTTTCTTGATAATTATCTTCTTTGAAAATCTTTTCTCTCCAGCTTTTTAGAATTCTGTCCTCAGCTCCCTTCATTTCTCCCTCTATTCTATTGTACTCTCACTGGAAACCAATGAATTGATTTAATTGCTATCTCTACGCTAATAATTCTCAAATCTACCTATCCTTCCTCAACCTCTCTGTGGATACCTAGTCTTACATTTCCAATTGCCTTTCAGACATCTCAAATTGGATGTCCAGTAAACATCTTTAATTCAACATGTCCTAAAGGGAACTCATTATCTGTTCCCCTAAACCTTCTCTTCTCTTATTGTCTCTAATATTGTATTATTGTAGAGATCTTCACCAATGTATCATGATATTGGAAATTTGGGAGCCCTTGAACTAATTTTGAGGTCCCTGATCTAAACTGCCCATGGACATTTAGGGCTCTTTCAAACTTCATTTCCCATGATTCCTCTTGTGTAATAACATAGACAGGAAGTGTAATGATGCAGTGAGAATAATAAAAAGGAAGTACCTGGGAGGGCATTCTCTTTTTTGATGCTGAAGCAGGATAGTGGTGAAGGTATGGCGAGTCTTTCAAACTAACTCTTAATATGGCATGCGGCTTCATTTTTCTAATGGTTGTTAATAAATCTTTAAAAAACTTAATATTTTTAAATCTATCCTTTTATATCCATTTTATTTCTTACAGTATCACCAACCATTCAGTCCCTCAGTTTCTCATTGTAGGAGTCATACTTAGCTCCTCATTATCTCTCACTCCTCACATTCAATCTAATGCCAACATCTATTGATTTCATCTTTGTAACATCTTTTGAATACACCCCCTTCTATTCTTCAATACTTCTACCACTCTAGTGTAGGTCTTTATCACCTCATATTAAGTTCTTCTTCCAAAAGCTTTGATCTTTGGATTTGTCAAACACTAGGGTACTAGTCATTTACTATATCATGTTGCATGCCCAATCTATTCCATTGATCCATTACTCTATTTCTTAGTCAGTAGCAGATTGTTTTGATGGTTGCTACTTTACTTTTACAGTTTGAGATCTGGCACAGCTAAGCCACCTTCCTTTATATATTTTTTCATTAATTCCCTTGATATTTTTGGTCTTTTATTCTTCTATATGAATTTGATGATCATTTTTTCTAGCTCTAAGAAGTAATTTTTAGTAAGTTTGTTATGGCACCGAAGAGTTAAATTAATTTAGGTAGAATTGCCATTTTTTATTATAGTCTGAATGAAGATCAAAGCATACCATTCTTAACTTTATTTCCTCTACATAAGCAATATGTATCTTCTTTCACAATATGATGAACATGGAAATATGTTTTTATGATAACATTTGTGCAACCTATATTATATTACCTACTATCTTAGAGAGGCATATGAGAGGGCAGGAGAACAAAAACGGCAAAATGTCAGAAAATAATTATTTAAAATTGTATTAGCAATTGGAAAAAATTAAAAAATACAGGGGGTGCATAAATATTGAGAGATAGATGTAGAGAGAATCAATGCAGAAATATGAGATAGAGACTCACTGCATAAATTTGTTTTGTTTGAGTATGCATATTTATAACAGGAACTTTTTCTTTCTTATTTGGGGGGGGTGAGAAGGTTAATTTGTTTCTGATTGAAAAAATTTAATTTAAATAAAAAATACTATTCCATGATTTGTGGCCATGTAAGAATACTGGAGACGTATTGGCAGTAAAAAAAGATAGGCCTTTATTTTAGGAAAGAATCATTAAAAAGATTTTTTTTCCAACTTTCCTATAATTGTACATCTTCAAGGTTTGTTTAAGATATGTACATACATAATATATGTATACACACATATACACACACTTTTTGATGCTCTTTAGAGGTTGTTCCATCATAGACTGGATAATAGGCATTCTTTATTTACTTGGTTTCTCCTGTGTGGATAGTTAGGTCAAATTCACTTGAGTGGTTATGGATCTCATTTTGCAAATTCTGAAATGTTCATGGATTTGTTGTAATCAGCATAATGTCATTAGTAAATGGGACAAATGAAAGAATCTCATTATTTGTAGGGAATTCCAATTTCATTTGAACTTTTTGCTGGATCTTATTCATAACCTCATTTTTTTTCTGCAATCTCCTATTACTACCTGCCGCTGCCCTTGCTCCCAACCCCCCATTTTCCCTCTTAGTCCACTGGGAAAAAAAGGGGGGGAATCCTTTTACCAAATATGAATAAACAAAAATTTTCAGGTTAGTTGTGTATGAAAAATCTATGTCTCATTCTATATTGAGCCCATCAATTTTATGTCAAGTCTTAGATAAAACACTTTCTCATTGATCCTCTGGAAATGTAGTTGATATTGAGTGACCATAGTTTTTAAGTCTTTCATTGTTGTTTTTTTGTTAGAGTGTTGTTATTGTATAAATTTTTCTCTGGGTTCTGCTCACTTTACTTTGCATCAGTTTATGTGCATATTCCTTAGTTTTTCTAAAACTGTTTCTTTTGTTGTTTATTACAGTGCAACAATATTCCATTATAGTCATATCACAACTACAACTTGTTTAATCATTCTCCAATTAATGGACACTCCCTTAGTTTATTTACCACCACAAAAAAAGCTGGTAAACATCTTTATAAATATAAATCTTTCCCCTCCTCTTTTCTTGATATTTTTGGGATATTGGCCTAATTGCAATATCACTGGATAAAAGAATATTCATGGTTTAGTGACTTTGGGGGCATACTTCCAAGTTGCTTACTAGAGTTATTTTACTAAATCTGTTACTGGTAGATACCTTTGATTATTATAGTTTTCCTGTGTTTATAGCATACCTATCTCTATTTTTTTAAAGGATCCTTCCTTTCTTCAAAAAAAAGAAATTCTAAAAGGTATTGGGCATGGTGAACATAGAATAATATCATGAAAATGTTTTTATAGACAAAAAATGGTGAGTTACTGCTATAGGAGTTATTTCTGAATTAGTTGTATTTATTCATTCTGATCACCAATTCATTATGCAAAAATAAAAACTAATACAGTTATAAGAAAATTAAAATGAGAAAAAATATGACATGCAATGAAAACATCAACTTGATCTATACTTGGATGTTATTGATGAGAAAAAAATGAGGAAATAGAAATAACATTAATACTCATTCTAAAAATTTTATAAAGAAATTTAACAAATGTAAGTTAATTTCAATTTTTGTGAATAGACAAGAGAAACCTAAAAAACAACTGAGTCAGCAAATTCTTTACTTACTTGACAAGTAAGTAGCAGAAAAATGTAACAATCATTTAGAAAATTGACTTGTTTATAAAATTTTACAGAGAGGGACAGTTAAGTAGCACAGTGGATAGAGTGCCAAGCCTGAATGGAATTGGGAGAACTTGGGTTTAAATCTGGCCTTAGATACTTCCTAGCTGTGTGTCCCTAAACATTGAAGAACAATGACAAATAATAATAGAGTTTGCATTTGTATAAAGTTTGTTAAGCTCTATGCATATGTTATCTCATTTGATCCTCACAACAACTTTATGAAGTAATAATTATAATAATAGCTGTCATTTATTTATGGCCTGCTGTGTACAATTATTATCCCATTTAATCTTCCAAACAACTCTAAGCCATAAGTGCTATTATTATTCTCATTTTACAGATGAGGAAACTGAGACAAAGATAAAATGATTTGTCCAGAGTCACATGGCTGGTAAGATTCTGAGGTCAGATTCGAACTCAGTTCTTTCTGATTCCAGGTCTACTACTTACTACTTTATCCATTGTGCTACCTGAGATCAAGGGCAATGGAAAGAGTATATTTGGATTCTAGTATCCTAGTAGTGATGGAGTTTTTTTTTTTTAATTTTTATGGAGGAAGGATAATTACTACTGAAGTCAGCAAATATGGGAAAAGAAGCTGGAAGAGATCAAATATAGTGGAGGTCAGTGAGGACTTTGATATATTCTTAAGGTAAATAGAAGGAGAAAATACTAAAGGCAACAAAACAAATCCCAAGTTTAATTATTGCCAGAAAAAGGAAAAAACAATAAGTGGTACTAACCCATATATCTTTTTTCCATCTATATTAAATTTTTATGAAAATAACTTACACTTTCATTTAGGCCATCACTGATGAGAGTATTTAAACAGGATAGACTATTGTTCATTGACACAAAAAAGTCTGATTTTGTAAACCAAAATGACTTCTATAATGATAAAATTCTTTGGAATCTGAATTACTTCATTATCAAGGCATCTCTCAAACATATGTCAAAATTTACTATTATTAAAGCAAGTATTTTATTGAAAAAAATGACATGGTTATTTTGAGGAAATAGTAGTTAGTTTCATTTAAAAATAACTTTGAGATAGACTTTTGTAATTGATTGCATCCTCATAATTTTTCTCAAAATTCTTTGAGTTTTCTTGAAATAGAGAGGGAATATGTGTTTTCAGGGGATCCCTGCCTATTCTTGGGCATTTTTTTGGGCAGCATGCATTTTCTTGTTAGGAATGATTCTAATAATAGGGGTCTTCTCTTCTCAAGATGATTTTTAAAATATTGTTTCTCTAATTATCTAATGGAAAATGTTGCTGATTTCAGAGCTATAATCATAAAAAACCTGCTATTTATATGATTATTATATTAATTTTATATTATATTATTTATATTAATTCAACAAATATTTATTGTTTACCATAAAAGAGGCCCTGTGCTAGCTACTGACAGTTTAAGTGGCCCTTTCCTCACAGCAGTTCTATGAGGTAGATAGTGCATGTATTTTTATTCTTATTTTACAGATGAGAAAACTGAGGTTCAGGGACACAAATGCATGTTAAGTGCCAGAACCAGGAATCAAACTTAGGTCTGCTGATACAAAGCTCAGAGCTCTTTTCATTATCCCCTATTGTTTACCTGTCGATAGATAGGGAAAAAAATTAAATTCCATAGGAGAAGCAAGAGAAAGTAAAATATCAAAGCCTTTTCATATTTCCCATTCTGAGTATGAAACTTAATTTAAGATGATCTTTGGAAATTTCTACTTCATCCCTTCGAAGTACTTTGCAAGGAATCTTTATCTATGAGGAAGGTATGTTTCTTTGACCATAGCTGGTATAGATGTTAACTATGTGTAATATATACATTTTTAGTTGTTAAGATCAAATTGGGCAAATTGTTATGCAGTGATTAGAAAAATTTATACTCCTAATATTCAGTGGTAACCAGGAGTCTAGATCATTTCTGTGGTCAGGGATCTCTGCCTCCTTTTAGGTATAATTTTAAACATTTTTATCTTCTTTTACTGGGGACATGAAAACTACAATTTTCTTTGTGTTTCAACAAAGAATATATTATTCTGATCTCTGAGTATGTTATGGAAAGTGAGTTTTTTGTTCTTTTTTGATGTTCAAGGTCACATAATAACTAGTGTGGCCATCTCCATTTCAATTAAACAAAATTTGCTGAATTCAAACAACACCTCTTATGGAAACCCTGAAGAGCTTCATTTTACAAAAGAAACCAAAAGTCTAGGGGGATACATGGGACTTTCTCCCACTTTTACAGGGGCTATTTTTATTGTATTACCTTCTATAGATAAGTCTAGTTACCTTCAAAAGCCAGAGAGATATACAGAGATGTCTATGTAAAACCAGATAAAAGTTACAAATTATATTGCAAATAAGGATGAAACAAATTAATATGTTTAAAGGACTTTGTATACTTTGACTTGTTATATAAATGTTTGTTGTGTTATGAAAATCTGAGTAGTGATCCAGATAGTATATCTAATTTTATGGAATTAAAGAATGGTAGTTGGAAGGGACTTTGGCTACCATCTTCTCCAACCCAAAGGGTAGGTAGGTGGCACAGTGGATAGAGTTCTGGGCTTGGAGTCAGGAAGACTCATCTTCCTGAATTCCAATCTGTCCTCAGACACTAATTATCTGTGTGACCCTGGGTAAGTCATTTAATTCTGTTTGCCTCAGTTTCATCTTCTGTAAAATGAGCTAAAGATGGAAATGGCAAATTATTCCAGTATCTTTGCTAAGAAAACCCCAAATGGGGTCAGGAAGAATCAGACGTGACTGCAAGACTGAACAATAAGAATAGCCCTAACCTCTTGTTTGTTCAAGAAAAGAGCAGACATCATTTCTGTGGTGCAGAAGGTGCAAATCAACCCTGCAAAGCCTTACTGCAGAATTTCTGACAGTTGAAAAGGGTTTAGAACCCTGACTAGTGGCAGTTGATCCTGGAGACTCGATGAGAGTAGGAGGGTCAACTGACCTCTATCTTTGGACTGTAAACCTAGCCTTTATTCTGCAGCTTTTCTCTTAAGATTTGTTAGCTTAGCTATTTCCCTTTGGATTTCCCCGACCTTCCCTTTCCCAGTCATCATTTTCCATTCCTAAATTTCTGTGGGTTTTTGAAAGGAGGGTGGATCTGGGTGGTAGCTTTCAAACTTGGTAGATTTAGTTTCCCCATAGTCAAATAGGGCTTCCCTTGATACAAATTATCTCTTAAACCACTATATGCAACTTTCCTACCCCTTTTGAACAACAAAACCTCAGGGGCTGAGTTAGGCAGGCCCTTTCTCAGTCTCACATTCCTGTGTCCCTCCCCCACCTGAAGCTTTCCCTAGGCGGCTGTTAGAGTTACCTTGTATCCCTCTGATACAATCAACCCTGAAACTCAATAAACCCTGTTTGTCATTTAATCAAACCTTTGGCTATTTCATTAATTGATTGATAAGAGAGGGAGAAGGGGAGAAAGGAACAATATCCTCTCTGGGTCCTGAGGTAGTTGGAGGCATCCATTTTGAGAGGAAGTGGTAATCCCTTTACTTCCTCTGGATTCTTCCTTTGTGAACCTGAGAAACTGACTAGAAAGCCCTCTAGTCAGTTTCAAGCCATTTCTGGCTGGCCCTAACCTTTGTCTGTAGAAGTGCCCTTCTTACCTGAAGGGCTCAGTCTGTTTCCCTTCAGTGTTTCTGTCTCAAACCTGTGTATCCAGTCTGTGTCTCCCTTTGCTCCACTATTGTTTCCTCCTTATGCATTTTACTGCCTTAGGGATTCACAAACCCCTATCCACAGTGCCTTGTCCCCATTACAACTTTACCTGCCTTTTATCCTCTTATTACCTCTAGCCTATTCCCCTTACTTGCCTTAATCCTTATTACAACTATTAGCCTATTCCCTTATTACATTTCTTATATTCCCTCTGTAGAGCCTCAGTGATTCATAGTCTTATGGGTATTGCTTTGCTATAACACAGGAAGGACCTCCCCATCTCTCTTGCATATCTAGGGGTCAGAAAATATGATAATAAACACATTGGGGACAATAATGTGACCTGCTGGAGTTCTGCAAGGGAACAAAACAGAAGTGGCATGCTGGGCATGTTTTTATGAGAAGAACTAAGATGATTCCTGACTCTGAATCCATGGATGACTCTTTACCAAACCACTGGAATCCAAGGTTATATTGGTCGTAGATTTTTCTCCCCTGTACTTCCTCCACTGATTGTGAAAATGAAGCCATTATTCTTGTGAGGTAGAGCCATTTCTGGTCTGAAGTGTAGGAAGCAGATTAAAGTAATAATTAGTAATATTTAACAAAATAGGTAAAAATATAATAAAATACAATATCATTGCATTTTAAAACTATCAGTATGTGTCCTGCAGGGAACTTTATGTATGAAATAGTGACTCTTTATTTTTGAGCTTGGTACTATTGAACTAAAAGATCACTTGGGTATACTAGGAACTCCTAAATAAAAATTAGCCAGATAGGTGGTACGGAGTATAGACTGCTGGGCCTAGAGTCAGGAAAACCTCAATTCAGATCTGGTCTCAGACACTTACTAGTTGTGGCAAATCACAACCTCTGTTTGCATGTTTCTTCATCTTTAAAATGGGGATAATGATGGTACCAAGTCCTAGACTTGTGAGGATCAGATGAAAGAATAATTGTATGGTGCTTAATATAGTGCCTGGCACACAGGTAGTGCTATATATGTTAGTTTTTATTAGAGAGGTGAAATTTCTCTAGAGTTTTGCTGGTGCCACAAAATATCCAATAGCTTTGTATTATATCTTTCGAATTTTGACTTCTAATAGTAAATATACTGCAAACTATATTGCGAATGTTGTTTTTTTTTTCAGTAAAATAGGAAAAGAGATGAATCTTAATTGGAAATGAGAGAGCAGCTATATTTAGAGATTTTCCCTGTGGATGGGGGCATAATAAGGCAACTTGTAATACTTTTTATGAAATATTAGACAGGAATGATTTTATGTTTTGGGCCTTTGACTGAGTTGAGAGGAATCTGGGCTCACGTAGGAAGCTCCTGTGTAATTAGAATCTGTTACCCTAAAAACTACGATACCTAGAAAAACCATGAATCCCAACAAAACTGTGATTCCCAGCATTCCACTCATTTCCTGTCATTATATGCTCACGTGGGCAGGATATAAATTATGTGACTTTGGTGGAGCAGGGATTTTTGAGCAGGCAGAAAAACTTAGTCATGTGGTTCTATTTTGTTGGATAGTAAACTTTATAAAAATAATACTTGAAGTATTGAACATTGATTTAAATCTTACATTTATGGCAACTTGAAGTGGGGTTCAGAACCCTTAATTCTCTCTGATAGATTAATTTGAAAAGAAACCATGTTTCTCCTGCCCCATGTTTCTCCAACTCTCTTTGGAGTTTTCCTGGTGTTGGCTGCTGCTGCCTATTGCTGCCAGTCCTGTCCCCTGCTGCTAACTCTCTGGGTGGTCCCAGCTGCCTGCTGCTCCTGATCCTGCCTCCTCCTGCTACTGCTGCTGATTGCTGTTGCTGCTGCTGATTGCTGCCTATAAGCTGGGAGTCCTTGGAACCATTCTCCAAACAAGCTGGAAAATATAAATCCCTCTTTCCCTTACATTGCCAACACCTGAGTTCTTGCTCACTGCTTGCCTTGGAAGCCCGGGTGTGTTTCCCTTGGGCAATAATTAGCCTTCTAAAGGGCTTTTACCTGAGGAGATGCTTCTACCCTCTTAACTCTCTGTCCACATGGCAGAGGAAGCAAGCTGCGCCCTGGTGTTTTTACCCCTAGGGGAGAGGGAAGGAAGATTACTCTTCCAAACAGGAAGTAGAATTGCAAGCATGGCTCACTCTATGAAAGAGTATTACCTATCTCATTATCTATCTCGAATAGCTCCTAGTTTGAGGATGTTTTTTCTTCATACCATTCCTGGGTGCAATGATCCTTGCAATTAACTTGAATAATCCTGAGATTCAGTAGAGAAATTCATCTCCCTACATTTCCTTGCCATTCTGGCCTGCCCAGTCTCTGTAATACATCCAATATGGGATTCCTCCACACTATGTTCAGCACAGAATTCTCCCTCACTGTGGGAGATCCCAGAAGTGTGACCAAAATTAACCCAGATGGATGATGGTACTGGGGAGGGGAAGGAATCTTAAAGAACCTGGAGGTATATTTTAAGCCTTTTCAGACTCTATTGCTTTATGGAAATCTCTGTATCAAAATTAGAAAAAAGAACTCTTGAATTTAGTGCCTATATCCTATCACATATATTGTATTTGCTGATTGCTTGTTTTAAGATTTTATTTTGTTTGTTAAGTTCTATTACACTATATCACTTTAAGTTATTATGTTTTGGCTATTAGTGATAAATGTGCTATTGCATTGTCTTCCTTTGTACTTTTCCCCTATGACTGGACTGGAGAAGATACCATTGTAAAAGTACCTTTGAGTTGTTTGTAACAAGAGGTAAGGGTCCATTTAGTAGCTGAAGTGTAGTGCTATAGCACTATTCCTTGCCTCCACAGTACAATGGATAGGACATATAAAAGACATACCTTTAGAACTGTTACAGTCCCATGTCAAAGGAGGGAGAACACCCAAGGGGTTGGTTACCTTGTGGTGGGTTATAGCCTTATAAAGTTTTCCTAAGGGGAATGATACCCTTAAATGGCCCCCAAGAGGGAGCATTTCAGCCATGATTGAAAGCCATGAGCCTCAGTGGCTATCTGAATGGATCCGAGTGTTGGTCAACACCTTCCTTAGGGGGGATTGTGTAATTGTCATAGAGATTGCAACATTCTCCTCAGGGAGGATTGTGTAATTGCCATAGGGATTGTATAACTGTCATAAAACTAAAAAAAATCGTTTGAGAAAGAACATTTTCTTTTTCGTCAGGTAATAAACTTTATAAAAATGGTACTTGAAGTGTTGAACATTAATTTAAATTTTACATCCTACATTTCAGAATCTTCTGTTAGCATAAATCCCTTTTGCCTATAGGGACCTAATCTCATTTACATGTGGGAACTTCCAGGGATGTTGTGAAGAAGATATGTAAAAAAATTAAAAACTGAAAATTCCTTTACAAATAGGAGTGACTATTATCATTAATATGATCATTTCCTTTTTTTGGTTTTCCTCCTATTTGTCATGTTTTTCACTTTCCCACTTCAGTTTTTCTACCTTCTTCTCTGGACATATCTTTTGTCCCTTCCTCATGTAGCCAAACAAGTTTCCTCCTAAAGGTCTCTGCCTTTACATATGTCACATTAAGGGGATATTACTCTCTGACTGCCATTCTCTCATGATTTCCAAAGTAATTAAAAAAACAACCAACACTTATAATATGAAATATTTAGCATTGGATGGCTTTTTTCAATATCAGCTATAGCTCCCAGGGCCTTTTTCACATTCTACGGCAATTATTTTTCCTTACCCCTTTCCCCTGCTTGGCTGAGTAAGTTTTTAGGCTGAGGCCTAAAAACAATTAATGGAAACTGCAAAGAAAATTATTCCAGGTGATCTTGTGAGAATTGAACATCAGTTTGCACCCCTTTTCTTCGTGATGTAAGGTCACTCTTAAGAGTGTTTCTTTAGTGAATTGGGTTTCCATTCAGCCCCAACCCTTTAATTGGGTTAAGAGCAAGGCTTGAGGGTTTTTTGTATAAGGAAGATACCTCATGGCTCCCTGGCATCCAGGAAGATGCTTGCCTCTTATCCCACACGACTCTTGGCATTTGGAAGACTGCCCTCTTATCCAGACTAAAGTCAAGTCCATTCAACAAGAAAGACCCAGAAAAAGTGATGTCACTGGAGGTATAAGTTATGGATCTAGGAAGTAGCACACTCTATTTCCTAGGAAGCAGTGCTCACTCTTCTGTCTAAACAATTTTCTCTTTTAGTGGAGCATCCTGGTGAATGGGGACATACAGTAAGGAGTGAGCTTGGGTTAGCTAGGTGACTGGCCATGTAATTATGTGCCTTTTTTCTCTCCAATTTGCCTTCACTATTTGATAAATAATTATAAACTTAAACAGTCTAAAGACTATGTTCTGAACTACCCAATAAAATCTTGGAGCTTGAATGCTTCCATCCTACTAGACACTGCTTTTCTTTGTCCCTTTGCATTTAGTTGAATGTCACTATCACTATTATTCTATGCAATGTTAATCAGAATAGCTGAAATGAATTAAAACAAGTTATTGTCCCTATATCCATTGAATCAACCTTCAATTCATCCACTTCCCCATAAGAACTCCCAATCTACAAATCAGTGAAGAATATTCTTTCCCTTTCCCCATAGTTTAAGCAAAAAGGGAAGTTTTCCCTTAAGGTCTCTCACTCACTAGCCTATGTGGTCAATATATCAGTTCAGGTGAGTGTATGGGATATTCTAGGAAGACTAGCACCACTGGTGTGAGGATTTACTGAGCCCTTATCAAGGCTGTCCTTCTACCTTTAGTGTACACCTGCCTCCCAGCTCTCACCCATGCTTCTAAGAAACTGTGGCATACATAGTGGCCATATCCTGTGTAAGGGGGAAAAGGGGTTTTGATTGGGTAAATATTAAAAGGTTGGTCGCCAGGGGATAGAACAATTATCAGACCCCAATTAAAGATTAACTTCAAGTTAAAATGACTTTTATGGAAATTTATTTACAAATGAGAAAAGGAAGTAGAAATAAGGAAATAAGAGATAGGATAAGATAGGATAAGCAATCTAATGCAGTAATTTGCTCTTATCCCCTAGTTCAATCCAGGTAGATCTAATTAACCCTCAGCCAAGAGAAATCCAGTCTTGATCTCAAGGCCAGGAAGCCAGAGACCCAAAGGGCTTCGAAGGTGAATGAAGCAAAAGCATTAGCTACAGGGTCTCTATTAAAAGGAAGTTCCTTAAGAGAAGTTCAGGAAAATTCAGTCTTAACACTCACTACGTGGAACAGTCTCACCAGCTCCAGACCTCCTCCAAGTCCGGTCACGAACCAGAAGAGTTCCTTCAGGTCTCATTCACCCACCAGAAGAGAGGGCCCAGCTGACTGACGACTCTTTTTAAAGGGGCCTCTTTTGCATCACTTCCTATGGCCTCCTCTTAGTTTACATGTCCAATCACAACAGATGCTTTTCTTAGGACTGCCCAAGAGGTCATCAGTAAATTCTGATTTGTCACTCTAGCACACATGGGTTACAGACCACCCAACTTGTGAGTTAAATGGAGATGTTTTCACTTTGGTGATTAAATTTAAAGATGGGCAGGGTAGATTTAATCTTATTATCAAACCTGGTAAAACCATCTTGGCATTTGGGCTAAACCAGGTTGAGGGTCACCAATAGAACTCAAACCCATCAGTGAGGTAGAAGAATGTATACTCCAAGAATGTGAACATTTACCTCAGTGGAGTGGGTGAATGAGAACAATTTATTCCAAGGACCATTAATGCAGCTGAAGGAGCACTGTGGAGCTCCTAGAGCTCTATCACATTTCAAAGAAGGCAGGGCCATCCACTGCATCTCTGGCCATTGACAATAATCCTGACTTTTTCTTGCCAATGAACTTGGATGTCTCTGGAAGAGAATGTGAGGCTGAGGACTTTGTGCAACTTGACCTCTCTTAAATCTAATTTATGTGCAAGTCACCTCATCATGTCACTGATTTTCTTAGAAAACAAAGGATGAACAACATCATCTCAGGGCTGAAGGAACAGAGTTTCTACTAGAGGCTGCTTAAGTTGAAGCCTGCAGGACAGTAAAGGCCAGTAGGTGTTAGTTCTATTTTTTCCAGATACTTCTAATCAATGTCCTGTTTTATTGTTAAAGACCAGGTACGTGTATGCTTATAGATAAGCATCTCTATCTCTTCAATATCTCTGTGAGTCCATGGAAATCCTTTTGATTGGTTCAAGACTGTACCCATTTGGGAGCAGCTGGGTGGCTCAGTGCATTGAGAGTCAGGCCTAGACATGGGCGGTCCTGGGTTCAAATCTGGCCTCAGATACTTCCTAGTTGTGTGATCCTGGGTAAGTCACTTAACCCCCATTACGTAGCCCTTACCACTCTTTTGCCTTGGAACCAATACACAGTATTGATTCTAAGACAGAAGGTAAGGGTTTAAAAAAAATAGACTGTACCCACTTGTATCTGTTAATTCTACCTATTCTTGTCACTCCCATATATTGTGCCCTTAGCTCTTATTCATTGTTTGTATTCTTTTTTTGTTTTGCATTATTGATGTAACACTAGTTTCATTAGGCTCTTTTGAGGAAGTGACAATCTTATTGGGAATTAAATAGAATCCTATGGAAATGGCAGTTAGTGAGTTTGGAAAGGTTGATCAGAGAGAGAATAGGAAAGAGAATTCAGAGGCCAATGAGAGAAACTAGAGACCATTTCCCTCTAGTGATTGGAGAGAAGCTAGAGGAAATAGAGGGATCTTTCATGGTGACTATTTTAATATTTATCTTGGTCTTTCTCATATTATATTTTGTGTTATTATTGATTACCATATTAAATAATTATGTAGCCAGTAACTTTAAAATTATGTGAGTCCTAGGAGATTAGGGATTTTGATATAAAAATAGAAGCATGTAGGGTAAAAAAAAGATTGTTTCAGCTGACTAGGTGAAGCTTCACTGAGCTAATGGCTTAATGAAGAAATATCTAAATATTCTTTTGGATTTATAGAACTCAGAATGATGAGAATAAATATGTCATTAAGAAAAGTAGCAGGTTGAGGGATGACCAGTAATGAGATTGGTTAATGTTATTCCCTTGCTATTTTAAAATGCTATCTGTCATCCCACTCCCCACCTCAGGCTACCACTTGTGTGTAGCTTAGCTAGCGTCTTTAGATATTAGATTTTGTGAATTCAGGGATTTTGCCTTTACATTTTAAGTACAAAGGCATTTAAAAATATACATAGGTTAAGTGCCTATTCATGAATTAAAATAGTTAGTATTTAACATTCTACTTTCTGGGAAAGTTCTTGCAACTATTTTGTTGAACTGGAATCTGTGAAGTTTGATAGGCAAATCTAAAGTTGTGAACATTCTCTCTGACCTTCTCTTTCTCTTCTCCTTTTTACACTGCCTCTGAGGGAATGTCTTTCTCCTTGGCATAGATGTGTACACACCTAGTAAATTTTGTTCTTAATTTTTTAAAGGAAAATATTTACTCTAAACTTAATCATAAAGGAAATCAATTTTAATAATCAAATAAATGAACATTTAGCTAACCTTACTGTTTTAAAATGAACAATTACAGCTTAACAAAAAGTGTATGTGGGGAATAAAGATAACATGGATTCCTCTCAGGGAAGTATATCTAGCTGATGAGATAAGAAGTGGCAAATAAGAAATGACATGTAGAAACTGAAATGTAAGAGCAGTATATTACCTCCTCCTCTGATTAGTTAAACCCCAATCTTTGTTTTGATTGGTTAAACCTTACATGAATAATTAGGATAATTGAGTTTGTAAATTGCCCATTCTGAATGGCTAGCTTTTGAGATAAGATTGAAATTCTCAAGTAGCCATCTTTTCTCAGGGAAGAAAGTCTGGGTGCCATTTCACTTCACACTTGCCTGCCTACTGTAACATTGGCTCTTGAGTGTCCTTTCTTATGAGGATGAAATAAAAGATCCTTTGATACACTGACTCCAAGCTCAAGATTCTTTTGAGTAGGTGGGCATTACTCTCAGTATAAATTTAAAAAAATGAAACACAAAAGAGCAAAGACATTAGCATTTGCCCTGGCACACTGAGCATACCCAGTACATCCTGTACAGATGCATGTTCTCTTGAGATATTTAAGTTGGAAAATAAGACTTAGGAGAGACATGATAGCTGTTTTCAAGTACTCTAAGGTCTGTCATATTAATGGGATTAGACTTGTTCTGCTTGGCAGAAGGCAGAGCAGAAATAGAAACAATATATGAAGTTGTCTAGAAGCAGATTTCAACTTGATAAGAGGAAAATTTTTCTCATTGAACTGTCCCTAAGTAGAAATGGCTTCCTGAGTAGGTAGTGAATTTTTCTTTCCTGGATGTTATCATACTTAGGTTGGATCAGAACTTGGTAGGACATTGTAATTCAGGTATGCATTGGACTAGATAACCTTAGGGTCCCTTTCA
This sequence comes from Gracilinanus agilis, assembly GCF_016433145.1. Taxonomy (NCBI): domain Eukaryota; kingdom Metazoa; phylum Chordata; class Mammalia; order Didelphimorphia; family Didelphidae; genus Gracilinanus; species Gracilinanus agilis. Next base: position 379,625,708 of record NC_058132.1, on the reverse strand, counting down.
ACTTTAGGGTTCAGAAATAATTGTATAATGATAAACATCTGCTTGGTTTACCAAAGCCAAGCAAAAACCCCAATCATTTCAATGGAAAAAATCAATTGATTTGGTATAAACAGAAAAACCAATTGGTCAAATTTTAGGTGGCTCAGGGAATAAAGTGCTGGGCTTGGAGTTCGGTTTTTATTTCAAATCTAGCCTCAGAATTTACCAGTGGTGTGACCCTGGGCAAGTCACTTAACCCTGTTTGCCTTAGTTTTCTCAACTATAAAATGAGGTGGAGAGGGAAATGGCAAACTACTGTAGTATCTTTGTAAAAAAAATCCCCAAAACCCAAAAAATCCAAATGGGGTCATAAAGAGTTGGAGACAGCTGAAACAAATAAATAATATTATTGACACAGCCTCAAAGAGTTTATGAATCTTTGTTAGAATACATAAAAACATCAAGAAATATTCTTATATCTATTGAATTTTCTATTCTAAGCAATAACCATGATTAGAGTTCTTAATTCTTGGGTTTAAAACATCATTCCAGTGATTTAGGTGTCTATAAATTGAAGACAGCAAAGCTAAATTCAAGAGAATAATCGGCTAACCATGGTTATAAAGTTAAATTTAATCAATTATCAAATATTTATCAAGTTCCTACTATGTGTAAAAATGAGATGGTGAGGATACAAAAAACAAAATGGAACAATTCTTGCCCTCAAGAAGCTTACATTTTAGGGGGAAATCAAAATGTATGGCAATAAATAAATAAAAGGTAATTTAAGAATGGGGAGAATCAAAGAAAACCCATAAAGTGAAGAGCACCTAAAGTATAACAAGAATTCTGAGGGGCTTGGGTAAGGAGTGAATATATTTTAGGGATGGGAGACAGGTTGAGAGATGAAATGTTGAATCTGAGAAATAGCTTATTGTCTAGTTTAGTTGAACAGTAGACTGTATAAAGCAGAACAATATGATCTAAGTCCAGAAAGATAGATTATAACCATTTTATGGAGTATGTGAACTATACTTAAATAACATACTGATGAGTTCAATTTTAGCCTAGAGGCAATAGGGAGCCCTAGAAGGTTTTCAGTGGAGAAGGAGAAAGGTGACATATTCAAATGTGTTTTAGAAAGATTTATTTGATAGTGCAGAGGAGGAATTGGAAAGGATAGAGTCTGGATAGTTAGATAAATAAAGATATGGGCAGATAAAGCATTTATTAAGCATTTATTCTATGCCAGGTATTGTGCTAAACACTAGGAAAACAAATCTAAGTAAATAAAATAGTGTCTACCCCCAAGGAGTTTACATTTGAAGGGGGGAAGATAACATATAAAGAAGAGCTGGAAAACAAGGGAGAAAATATGCCCTTATGGCTGCAAGGTGGCTGGCAAGGTTGTTAAAGGAGTCCAGAGAATGAGTTAAGCTGGGAGTCAAATGATCCTGGTTGTGACTCCTGATGAAATGATAGCTTGACACCTTTCAGAAAGGAAGGAAGGAAACAAAAAAAGGAAGGAAGGAAAACTCATTTAATAAGAGAGAAATACTAATCTAATAATGGGCTCATCCACTATGTGCCAGACATGGTGCTAAGTACTTTACAAATTTTGTCTCATTTGATCCTAAAGACAACCCTGGAGAGGAGATTATTATTATCCTCATTTTATGATTTAAGAAACTGAGGCAGATAAATGTTAAATTATTTGGCTAAAGTCATTCACAGGGGGTGGTGTCTGATGCTAGATCTGGACTCATCTTTCTTTCTCAATTGGAGGAAATTATATATATGTACATATATATATAATTATATGCAGAAACACTTTACACATGAATAAAATAAAATAAACAATTGGAAAAATATCAGTTACTCCTGGGTAGGTCAAACTAATAAAATAAAAATGACAATTCTACTTAAATTAATTTACTTATTAGTGACAAACCAATCAAACTACCAATAATTATTTTATAGAACTAGTAATAATAATAATAAAAAATAACGAAGTTCATCTGGAATAACAAGAGATCAAGAATATCAAGGAAATTAATGAAAAAAATGTGAAGGAAGATGGCCTAGGAGTATCAGATCTCGAACTGTACTATAAAACAGTAATCATCAAAACAATCTGGTACTGACTAAGAAATAGAATAGTGGATCAATGGAACTGATTAGGGGTTAATGGCTTCAGCAATCTAGAGTTTGATAAACCCAAAGATTCTAGCTTTTGTGATAAGAACTCATTATTTGACAAAAACTGTTGGGAAAACTGGAAACAGTATGGCTGAAACTAGGTATAGACAAGTATCTCACACAGTATACCAAGATAAGGTCAAAATGAATATATGATGTAGGCATACAGGGTGAAACTGTAAGTAAATTAAGGGAACATAGAATCATTTACCTGTCAGATCAAGAAAAAGGGAAGAATTTGTGACCAAATAAGAGAGAGATAACATTACAAGATGTAAAATGAATAATTTTTACTATATTAAATTAAAAAATTTTGTACAAACAAAACCAATGTAACCAAGACTAGTTGGGAAAAAACAAAATAGGGAAAATTTTTATGACAAATTTCTCTTATAAAGGTCTAATTTCTCATATGTATAGAGAACTGTCAAATTTATAAGAATATAAGCCATTCCTCAGTTGATAAATGGTTAAAGGATATGAATGGGTAGTTTTCAGATGAAATCAAAGCTTTCTATAATCATATGAAAAAATATTCCAAATCCCTCTTGATTAGAGAAATACAAATTAAAACAACTCTGAGGTACCACCTTACACCTATCAGACTAGCTAATATGACAGTAAAGGAAAATGACAAATGTTGGAGCGGATGTTGCAAAATTGGGACATTAACGCTTTGTTGGTGGGTTGTGAACTGATCTATAATTCTGGACATATCCTTTGATCCAGTAATTCTACTACTTGGATTGTATCCCAAAGAGATTTTTTTAAAAAGGAAGAAAGGACCTACTTGTACAAAAATATTTATAGCAATTCTATTTTTGGTGACAAAGAATTAGAAACTGAGAGGATGTCCATCATTTGGGGAATGGCTGAATAAATTGTGGTATATGAGGGTGATGAAATTCTGTGTGCTATAAGAAATAATGAACAAGATGATTTCTGAAAAAGCTGGAAAGAACTACATGAACTGATGCAGAGTGAGATAAGCAGAACTAGGAGAACAGCAATATTGTATGATGATCAACTGTAAAAGACTTAGCTACTCTCAGCAATATAATGATCAAGGATAATTTTGAAGGACTTATGGCAAAGAATGCTATTCATCTCTAGAGAAAGAACTGTTGGAGTTGGAATACAGATTACATCATACTATTTTCCACTGTAGTTTATCTGTGTTTTTGTTTTGGGATTTTGGTTTTATATGAGCATTTTCTTATAATAGTTAATGATATGGAAGTAATACATGTACAACTCAGATCAAATTGTTTACCATCTCCAGGAAGGGGGGAAGGGAAGAAAGGGAGGGAAACAATTTGGATCTTATCTCAGAAAATCAGAAAACAAACAAACAAACCCAATTTGATTATCTAGGGGAGACCATAGAAAAGAAATTTCCCTACCACACTCAGGGGCCTTATAGACACAGAAACATCAGCAGAGACAGAGAATCTTTTCTTAAAAATTAATTTTAGGGTGTAATAAGTGAAATTCTCTGGAGACTATTTTTAGTTTAAATATTAATTTCTTAATCTTTCTCTCAATAAAATTTAAATAGCCAACGGGCTCCTCCATAGTCCAAACAGATGTCACAGAACTTGAGCTAGGCAGTCAAGCTGGGGCCATAGAGAGTGAGTGAGAGCAGAGACTTAAGCACAAGCAACATTAGCAGCAAGGAACCAGAGCTGGACTAGCCAAAAAAAGCTGACTTCTTGTCTCCTAAGCCAATATATGTTTATTCAGATATTATCACTTGGTCTCTCAACATCTCTGATTGGAGAATAATAGAGAGTGGCCTCAGAGACCTAAACTCCTGCCTTACCACTTCTTCATAGGAAAAGGCAGGCCTCAGAAGGATGCTCCCTCTTGCTCCCTTAGATGTAGTTGCCTGGTGCACACTTCCTCCAACAAGGAGGCTACCTAACCAACTTCATTACTTAATCAAGTCCTTGTTTACAGATAAATAAGGAGCAGGTCTCTATCCAGCCTGTTTTTACATCTAGACAAAAGAAGGGAGGACCCAACCCAGTATGATAGCCTGATGGGGGGGGGGGGGGAGGGAGGAAATGGTTTTATAATTTAAAAAATCAAACTTCTTGGGGCCCAAAGGGGGAATCAATTCTCAAAAAAAAAAAATCCCAATTAAAGGTACATTTTCCATAATGAGAAAATTTTATTTTAACTTTCATCAACACATAGAAGTGTTCAATATGTGTGTAAGAACCAATGAAGACACATAAACTATAAATGTATTGATAGTGTATCTTTTTTTTTTTCTCATCCTAATTAAAACCAAATATTCCATGAAATTCTGTTTCTTGGTGTCTTTGGGGCTTATGAAAATTCTAATTGTACATTCTACTTTCTACTTTGTTTTCTTCTCTAAAGAGGACCTATTAGCCATTTTTTGCATTTATCTACAACTTGGGAGGGGGCATTCTGGTCATTTATCAACAGGGTAATAATATTGATGTTTATTTTTTCTGACAGTATGCCACTTCACTTGTCTTTGGACAAATATCTCACATCTGGAGTCTTTATAATTAATAGTTATACATGATTTAAGAACCAATACTCTCTGGCCCCCTTTCATTCTGTTACTGTCACTGTGGGAGTAGAAGGGGACTATGGAAAATAAAGGACTATTTTAATTTTTTCTTGTTTAATGAGTTTTCATGGACAAATAATTCTTCATCTTTCAACCAGTCTACTGGCAATAAGCGTCCTTTTTAAGTTGGTCCATGAATATCAGATAGCAGCCTTCGAATGAGGCTATTCTTGAAGTCTTCCCAGCAGGATAGAACATAGCAAAAGTTGAGACTTTGCTGCTATATCTTTCAAGCTTTCTTTTTTGAATTTCACTGGTCTTAAGAAGACAAAAGGTCTTTGTGTCCCACATACTGATGAGGAAGATTGGTGGAAAGCTTGGCAGAACCTGGGCAGGCTAAGGGGAGAGTGGCCACTTTGGTGAACTATCTAGTTGAGTCTTATAAGTTATTGGTGTTCCTTATCTGTATTTCTACAATGGCTCTTGTAGAAGACTCTTGTCTGACTCCTATCTTGACTGTTATCTTAAGGTTTCCTTCTTCCTAAGTCCCCTTTTCTTCCTATGCTATTTCTCTAAGACCCAGTACCTGGATACCTCATATTAAGTTTTAAGATTATAAGTTAAAATTGATCATGATAAAGGTATATTACTTTATTCATTAATGACCTCTCATTTTTTTTTTATGCAAACTCCCTCCAGCTCTTCAAGTAGTTGTTATGGACAGAGACAAATTCAAAAAAGAGACTAGGACTGGATATATGGGTTCGAAAGTCTTCTGCTGAGAGATGATAATTAAACCAATGGGAGCTGATAATATGGCAAGAGAGGTTTTAGAAAAGGAGGAGAAGGGGGAAAAAAGACAGAAGTGGGAGACAGATGATGATCCAGCCCAAGTCTCAGAAGGAGTAATAGGAAAGGAAGAGAATCAGAAGAGAGCAATGATAGAGAATCCAGTGGAACAGAGCATGTCCTGCAGGAATGGGATAGTCAACCATGCTAAAATCTGAAGAGAGGTTAAAAGAATGAAAACTGAGAAAAATTCATTGGACTTAGCAGTTAAGAGATGTCAGAAAAAAAATCCCATGAAATCATTGGTCTACTTTGAAATGAAGGATGAACAACTTAATAACTACTTGTTGAATGGATAAATAGGTTAAATTTTGCACATTTTTAGTTTTGACCATTGATGGTCTTAAGTCTGGGGCTCCTGGGGAATACCTTAGCAATTAAAGCCATGTCATGAGATCCTCAAGGGCTAGGTTAGTGTTTTTGAATACCCAGAACTTAGCAAGAGCTTAATAAATGCTTCTTGACTGGTTAACCAACTTATATATTTTCTCCTATATATTTTGTTATAAAGATATAAAAAATAAGAGGTAATCTCATGCATTCAATTACAGGGAGAAGGCCTTAATAATATCAATGAAGAAGGAGCTGATTTATTGAACTACACTATATGAAAATCAGTTCTTTGTCTGGGACCCAAATAACCCTTGCACAAGAGCTATCATCCAGACATTTGGCATTTGGATGTTATAAAATGCAGAGAGACAAATAATGGAATTCTGGTGACTGGAAACAGTCACAGGTCACTACAAGTCTGAAACTTAAAGCATCACCAAACTGTACTGTCAGGCATGGGGATGAAAGTCACAGGCTGGCCAATCATAGGTATGCATGGACAATATTCTCTCATTTCCTTCTCATCTTATGTGTATCATGGTGTGTGTGTGTGTGTGTGTGTGTGTGTGTGTGTGTGTGTGTGTGTGTGTGCGTGTGTGTTATATAGCTTGAAGAGAAGCCAGAATAAACATATCTTCCTCCACCACCCCCTGTCCCCTGCCTCTCTCTAAAATAAATTTTAGTTCCTGTCAGGAGGGGAAGATGGCTAGACACTGGTCCCTGTACTCTTCTCAGAGAGGATCCCAGGCTAGAATCATATCTGTTTCCCAAAATATTGTTAGTCTAGAGAGTATAGTTTTGAGGTTCACTATAAACTCCTGATCACTATTTCTTTAATAGGGAAAGGAGGGCCCCAAGTTCCATACCTATACCCATTTCTCAACAGATGCCAATTCCAAAATAAATATACATAGGAAATGTTTTTAAAAATCCTCATTCACCCAAGTTGATAGCAAATAGGATAGCAGATAGGAAAAATTATATAAATGAAAATATATACCAGATAATATGAGGAATACGTGAGCTTTTAATTGGGAGTGGGGCAGAGAAAGAGATTGAGACAGAGACAGAGATGGAGAGCAGGGGGGAGAGAGAGAGGAGGGGAGAAAGAGAGAGGAGAGGAGAGGAAGAAGAGAGGAGAGGAGAGGAGAGGAGAGGAGAGGAGAGAAGAGGAGAGGAGAAAGAGATAGGGACATGATAGAGATTGCTAGATTGCTAGTTCCTCTCATGTCAACTTTTCAGGATCTTTTTCTCATAGTAACTTGAAGAGAGAATGACATTGTTCATCTTCTCTCTTGAAGCTAAAAGCCAAAAGAACCTGAAAAGACTGGATCTCTCTTCTTTCTTGCTCTCGTCAAATCTGCCTTATACTTGTAGGGCATTGATTTCTATCAATGAAGAGAAAATCCTATACCAATATACTTTGGCTTGAGTTTCACAAGTACAATAAATGTTAAATACTTTTTTGAAATGGCCTGTTCATAAATGAAAATTTCATATTTTAAAGGAATGTCACTGTTGGACCTATAGTCTAAGAGGACCATGAGAGTCACTGATTCAGGAAGGTCTTGCAACTTGCTTTCACAATACCATCATCTCTGTCTTTTCTAGTAATCTACGTTTACATAGAACTGACTATTACATTTGTGGGTTCCAGATAGCATTCCTACTGGGTAACTGCTAGCATCTTCCTTTACTTCTTCAATTATTGCCACAAATACAGTTGCCTGTTTTCAAACTGACACCAAATCAAATTTATAGTCCCAAGTGTTGGGCTTTTGCTTCATCAGTTAACATTACCAGGAAGTTTGTATTTGACACATGTGAAAATTATACATCTTCTATAACCATTAAATTTATATAAGACATTCTCTAAAAGTATCCAGTTCTTTCCTTTCTTGTTTAATACATGCCCAGAAAAACAATATTGTCATAAATTGATGAGTATTAAAATAAAACAATCACATTCTGGGATTTTACACAGAAAAAGGAATCATCATAGTTTACAAAGAAGTCATAAGACCTTTCTCAAAATTGGCAAGATGTTTGCTAAGATTAGAAACATTGTTTAATATTTCTAAGGTTTTGAAAACTACATATCAACTTTTCAAGGTCAAAAGTCTTTTAGATTGGGGTCTGTGAATCCACAGCTGAACCTAGTAGCTGTGCTGGTGGTCTGGAGTTCCTGGTGAAGTCTTTCAGAGCAATATTCAGGGCAGCCTCTTTTCTCAAAAGCCTGGACTAGACATTTCAAGCCTGTGAATGAAATTTTGACAACATCTTTGAAGAATTGCACTTAAAGGTGTAAAGATAATTGTATGCTGTTTCATCATTTCCCCCAATTTTTCAATATTATCAGATAATTTGAAGTTTATCAATCAATTTCCAATTTTTTGACCACAGATTCTATAGTAGTCAATACTGTTTCAAGTTGCCTTTTATGACAATATAGATATTCCACTCTCTTTATGGGCTTCATTTCAATCAATCCATGAATGGGGCAAATCTTTTAAAAATAATATTTTTCCCCAATTACATGTAAAAATTTTTAACATTTGTTTTTTAAAATTCTGAGTCCCAGATTCCTCCCTCCCTTGCTTGCCCCCTCCCTGCCACAGATGACAAACAATTTGATATAGGTTATATATTTGCAATCAAGCAAGACATATCCATATTAGTTATGAACTTAAACTTCTATGGAATTACATGTCCTCCTCATTGACATGGGAAGGCTATGGACATGCTCAAGACTCCCTGTCCTCCTCTCCTTAGTTCTTCTATATGATGAAAAATTGTTTAGACAGTTTCGTTTAGGTATATCAATTTATAAAGCTCATATTGTCTTTCACATATTTATAGGACGTTTGATTTTAAATGGTATCAAAGACTTTTAGAATGCATGTAAATCTTATACGTAAACTATAAAAATCCCAAAGTCAATTTCCTATATACTACCTCTTAAATTTCTCTAGTCCCAGTGTGAGTTTTTCAGCAAGGATTGCTTGAGGCTTTTTATAGACAAGACTTCTGATCATAAATCACACCCTAACACACTTAAAGCAATAAAATATTTCCACTCTTGGCCTATAATACAAGATGAATATACTTAAAACTTGAACACCTTTTCTGGAGACACATACACATATATATACATGTTTATAAAATTTTATTTTTTGTTAGGTGAAAACAAAGCAAGTCCTTTATTGACTCTCTTGTTAGCTTGTAGAGTGACTTGATATAATTTATTATTCTCTTATTTTAAGGAGCAACACAAGCCATATTTTTAATATACCCTATGGATATCATGGGTGAGGATATGAGCCTTATTGAACAATATATACATATATACACATGCACGCACATATGTACACCTCTACCCGGTGTGTTTATATATGTATATATACATATACATGTTTATTAGTACATTTATATCTGTAAATTTTTACAAATTATAAATTTTAAAAGTGTATATAAAATTCATATACTACAAGAAGCCTTGGTCAATCTCCCCTAATTCTTATGTCTTCTCTTGGTCAATTATTTCCAATTTATCCTGTTTATAGCTTGTTTATACATAATCATTTGCATGTGTGTCCTCCATTAGACTGTGAGTTCTTTGAGAATACGGAAGGCTTTTTGCTTTTCTAGGTATCTCTAGGATCTAGCACAGTGCCTGGCACATAATAGGCACTTAATAAATGTTTATCAACTCATGATCACATTGAAAATAAACAAGTACAGGATTATCAAAACTCTTTTGCTCCACAAACTTCATCCTTGCCATAGCAGGTCCTTCTGAGAGGTAATAGGGAGATTGTTTCTGGCTGGAGGTGAAGCAGGATTAGGTGCATGGATGAGAGAGAGCTTTGGAGAGGAGATGGCATTTGTACTAGGCCATGAAGCTTAGCTAGGATTTTGATGTGTCCTCAGTGCAAATGAAAGCTTGTCAACACAGAATAAACCTTTATTATTGCACAGTTGCTTTGCAAAGACTTTGCTTATATGGTAATCCTAGTTCTATTCATTTGTTTTTCAAGCCACATTTAGCTATGTGCCTTTCAGTGTCATTTGCAATAGCAACTAAAATTTCTAAAATAAATTTGTCAGGGCACTTGCATTTTCCTTAGAAACCAATGAATAAATAAACAAAATGTGCTATTCTTATATATAGAAGGTTGACACTCCTACCCCATTATCAAGAGGATACAGACTTTGAAATGTTTCTTCTGAGTCTTATGTCACAATGAGTCATTCATACTTCTCTTGCCCATCATAATTTATCTTTATCATAATCCAGGACCAATAGGTCTATCCTTGTGAGAAATAACAACAACAATAGCTCACAGTTATGAAATATTTTATCATTTCCAAAGAACTTTTCTTCCAACAAACTTATGAGATCTAGTATTTTTATTTTTATTTTACAGATAAGGAAATTGAGGCCTATATATAGGTAAAGTGATGTAACCATGGTCACATGGATAAAGAGAGATTGATAAAGGAAACCTTGTCAACTTTATAAGTATACATGAACCTGAGTCATTTTTTGGGGGATTTTGATTGTATCTTCAGTGGAGGCCATGGATATATATGCTCATTGACTCTTTGTTGAAGGGATGGAGGACACCTCCTGGGCTTTAGCAGAGGAATGGTTGAGAATAAGTGACTGAAAATGAATAGATTATCTCAGGCTTTGTGTATTTGAACCATCCATTCATGATAGTTTATAAAATGGTCCCCCTTTTAATTAGGAAAAACATTATTTATTTATTTTTGGCATTAATTTAAAAAAATTCCGAGTTCTGAATTCTCTCCCTTCCTTCCAACACTCTTCAACACATAGAGAACACACACAATGTGATTTCAATTATACATTTGAAATCATGCAAAACTTTTCCATATTTTATATTGCCTTTGGCTATTTTAAATAAAAATTTTCTTTCTGTCTTTTTCTGCTGGATTTTGCTGGTAATATATAGAAATGTTAATGATTTATAAAGGTTTATTTTATATCCTATAACTGATAAAGTTGTTAATTATTTTGACTAGTTTTTCCATTTATTATCTAGGATTCTTTAAGTATGCCATTATATCATCTGCAAAGAATGATAGTTTTGTTTCCTCATTGTCTTTTTTAATTCTTTCAGTTTCTTTTTCTTGTTTTATTGCTATAGCCAGCATTTCTAGAGCAATATTGAATAACAGTGGTGATAATCCTTGATTCACACCTGATCTTACTGGAAAGATTTAGAATATCCCCATGACAGATAATACAGGCTAATGGTGTTAGATAGATACTACTTATCATTTTAAGAAATGTCCCACTTATGCTTTCTAGTGTTTTTAATAAAAATGAGTCCTGTATTTTGTCAAAACCCTTTTCTGCATCTATTAAGATAATCAGGGGGCAGCTGGGTAGCTCAGTGGAGTGAGAGTCAGGACTAGAGACAGGAGGTCCTAGGTTCAAACCTGACCTCAGCCACTTCCCAGCTGTGTGACCATGGGCAAGTCACTTGACCCCCATTGCCCACCCTTACCACTCTTCCACCTATGAGACAATACACCGAGGTACAAGGGTTAAAAAAAAACCTCTTAAAATAAAAAAAAGATAATCATACAATTTTTTTGGTTATTCATATAGCCAATTTTGTTGATAGTTTTCCTCATATTGAACACTTCCTACATTCCTGATATAAATTCAACCTGGTCTTAGTGTATAGTCTTTGTGACATATAGCTGTTATATCATCCTTGCTAGTATTTTATTTGTTTTTTTTTTGCATCAATTTTCGTTAGGGAAATTGTTCTATATATATTTTTTCTATGATTTTCTTCTTCCTGGCTTAGAAAGACCATATTTTTGTCATAAAAAGGAATTTTGCAAGACTTTTTCTTTGCCTATTTACCTAAATAGTTTATTCTTTAAATGTTTTTTAGAATTTACTTGTAAATCTATCTGGCTCCATGAATTTTATCTTAGGGAAGCTCATTTATGGCTCATTCAACTTCTTTTTCTTTTTTTTAATTAATTAAAAATTTTTTTCCATGGTTACATGATTCATGTTATTTCCCTCCCCTCAATTTGTTTTTACAAAATATTGTTATTTAATATTCTATTTCCTCTTCTGCTTACATGGGCAATTTATATTTTTGTGAATATTCATGCTTTTCATTTAGACTTTCATATTTATTGGCATGTAACTGGGCAATATAAATCCCTTTAATTGCTTTAATTTCATCTTCATTGGTGGTGCAATCACACTTTTCATTTTTGATACTGGTAATTGGATTTTTATTTTTAAAAAATCAAAGTATGCATTAGTTTACCTTTTTTCCCATAAACCTCCTAGTTTTATTTATTAGTTCAATTTGTTTCTTTTAATTTTATTAATCTCTCCTTTGATTTTGAGGATTTCCGTTTTAGTGTTTAATTGAGGATTTTAAATTTGTGCTCTTTCTAATTCTTTAATTGCATGCCCATTTCCTTGATCTTTGCTTTCTTTTATATGTATATTTGTATATATACCTATATAATATATATTTGTTGGTGTTGATATAAGTGTTTAGAGATATAAAATTTCCCCAAAGTATTACTTGTATCCTAATCACAAATTTTGGTTTGCTGTCTCATTGTCATCATATTTAATGAAAATATTGTTTCATGATTTATTCTTTGACCCACTCTTTTTTTAAATTTAGATTATTTCATTTCCAATTCATTTTAAATCTACGCTTCCAAGGCCACTCATTGACTATGATTTTTATTCCATTGTGGTCTTAAAAGGATGTATTTAATGTTTTTGCTTTTCTGTGCATTTGTATTCAAATATAAAATGTTCTGTTTGGTATTCCCAGCCCTCTATAACCACCTCCCATGTCTCTTCTGTCTTCTTATATCCTACACCCACACTTGGGCCATCTTTAATACATGTAAAGGAAGGAGTTCCAGTAGTACCAGATTTTAAACTGTATTATAAAGCATTAATTATTAAAACTACTTGGTACTGGCTAAGAAATAAAAAAGTAGACCAGTAGAACAAAACAGATATAACAACAACCAGTAGTAAAAGATTATAGTAACCTTGTATTTGACAGAAGTATAGATTCAAGCTTTTGGAATGAGAATTTATTTCATTAAAAATATTTGGAAAACCAGAAAGCAGGCTGGCAGAGACTAGATATAAACCAATATCTTACACCATTTACCGAGAGAAGATCAAAATGGATACAGGACCTAGTATAAAATTTTTTTCTGAAGGTAAGAAAATATATACTCATTTCTGTTCCCATTTATTTTCACCTGAGGTCCATAATATCAGTTTTTTAAAATGATTCTATTCATCTTTTAACTTCTTTCTTATTTATTTTGTGGTTAGGTTTATCCGGTTCTAAGAAGGGAAAGTTGATGTCCTTCACTAGTATAGTTTAATGCTTATTTCCTCCTATATCTTATTTAACATTTCCTTTAAGACTCTGAATGCTCAGCCATTTGGTACATATATGTCTATATATATATTACTATATATATTATATATTGCTATATATATTATATATATTACTGACTGTCTATAATACCTTTTAGCAAAATATATTTTTCCTCATTATCTCTTTGAATTAGGCCTATTTTTGCTTTTTCTTGATTTGAGATCATTATTGCTACCTTTGACTTTTTTTTTAACCTCAGGCAATGCCTAATAGATTTTCCTTCAGGAGCTTCCCCTTTTACTTCAGCAGGCTTGCTACAGAGATACAGAGTTGAGCCTAGACAAGAGATCAGAAAATTAAGAGCGTTCCATGGGAGGGGAAGAAACTTTTGTAGTCACAGACTCATCAATGATTGGCTAAGGTAGAAGCATAATACACTCAGTAAGTTTGTATGTGTTCTTGCCCATATGGCCCAAGTGTGGGTGTAGAATATGAGAAGACTGGAGAGACATTGGAAATGGTTATGAAGGGCTATGAATACCAAATAGAACATTTTATGTTTAAATATGAAAGCAATAGGGAGTTACAGGTATTAATTAAATAGAGGGATGGAGAAGAGAGGTGATATTGTTAGACTTATGCTTTAGGGAGATCAATTTGACCACTGAGTAGAAAATGAATTGAAGCGGAGAGAAATTTGAGGCAGAGAGACCAATAGTCCAGCAATGAGATGTTAAGCATCTTATACAAGGGTAGTGGCAATACCAGGGAAAAAACAGAGCATATAAGAAAGTTGTTATAAAGATAAAATCAATAAGACAGTATTACAATGGATATAGGGGGTGAGAGAGAGTGATAAGTTTAGGATAACACCTCGCTTGAAAGCCTAGGGATTTAGGAGAAGAATAATAGTAATCAAGAGCTTTGGAAGGGACAGATTCTAAGGGAAATCTAATGCATTTGGTTTTGGAAATATTGAATTTAAGATGCCTATTGTAGGACTTAAATTAATGTTCAGCAACTCAAAGTATTAATTTTATGAATTTTATTAATAATCACTTGAAGTAGAAGGAACATAAAGGAAATAGAAGTAAAAAAATCCCTAATTATTTAACAAAATTAAGACCGCGTGATTAAGTTCTCATTGCCTGTTTAAAAACCCACTCTACCAAAGCCCCAACAGGAAGACAAGAGCAGGAGAGGTGGAGATATACCAAATTTATATCCTCCCTATATCAGCACATAACACGAGGAGAGTGGGGTGGTGGGAATTGTAGTTTTAGGATAACAGATTCTAATTACACACTATATGATATTCAGTTAGAGATGTGAGACTAGATGTCAGGAAAGAGGTTATGGGCAGATAAAATCTGAGAATTGTCAACACAGAGTGATAATTGAATTTATGGAAGTTGATGACATCCCTAAATGAAATTGTTTAGAGAAAGAACAGAAGAGAAGTCAAGACAGAGTCCTAGGGGACACATATTGTTAGTGGGCATGACTTGGATGAAGATTCAACAAAGATGACTGAGAATCAAATAGGAGGAGAATCAGGAAAAAGTAGTGGCATGAAAACCTAGAGAAAAGAGAGTATCAAGGAGAAGATGGAAATCTACAGTGTTGAGTGCTGCAGAAAAGTCAAGAGAAATGACAAATGAGAAAAGACCATTATTTATTTATTTTATTTTAAAATTTAATTTCATTAAAAAAATTTTCCATGATTATTTGATTCTTGTTGTCTCCTTCCCCTCTTCTCTCCTTACTCCCAGAGTTGACAAGCAATCCCACTGGATCATAAATATATTCTCACTCAAAACCTATTTCCACATAATTCATTTTTGTAATAGAGTAATCTTTTAAAACCAAAACATCAAATCATATACCCATATAAAAATGATAAATCAGATGTTTTCTTTTGGATTTCTACTCCTACATAGTTCTTTCTCTAGATGTGGACAGCATTCTTTCTCATAAGTCCTTCAGAATTGTCCTGGATCATTGCATTGCTTTTAGTAGCAAAGTCAATTACATTTGATTATTCACATTGTTTCAGGTACTGTGTGTAATGTTCTTCTGGTTCTGCTTATTTAACTCCACATCAGTTCATGTAGGTCTTTCCAGTTCTTATAGAAGTCCATCAATTCATCATTCCTTATAGCACAATAGTATTCCATCACCATCATTTACCACTTTTTGTTCATCCATTCCCCAATAAAGGAACATTTGCTCATTGTCCAATTTTTTCCACCACAAAAATCAAAGCTATAAATATCTTCATACAAATAGATCCTTTCCCATTTTTTAAATCTCTTTGGGATACAAACCTAGTAGTGGTATTGTTGGATCAAAGGGCATGCATTCTTTTAAAGCCCTTTGGACATAATTACAAATTGTCTTCCAGAATAGTTGGATCAATTTACAACTCCACCAGCAATGCATTAGTGCCCCAACTTTGCCACATCCCCTCCAATATTTATTATGAGAAAAGATCATTAAATGTAGTAATTTAGAGATCATTGGTAAATTTGGAGTTAACAGTTTCAGTTAAATGAAGTGGGAGGACAGACTGTAGAGAGTTAAGGAAAGAATATGAGGAAAGGAAGAGAAGGTATCAATTGTAGATGGCCTTCTCAAAATGAGGAGATGTTATTGGGGAAGATTGGAACAAGTGAGGATTTTTTTTTGGAGAATGAGGGAGACATGGACATGCTTATAGGAAGTAGGAAATGAGGTAGTAGATAGGGAGAAATTGAAGATAAGAGTAAGAATATTAGAGGGGGCAATCTGCTGAAGAAGAAGAATGGAATGAGATCATGTGTGTGTAGATGGACTAACTATTAAGGAGAAAGGCCACCTCTTCATTTGGGACAGGGATGAGGGAGGAAATAGTGACAAAAGGTATCTGTGTGAAGCAAAATGAGGATAGAAGAGGAAACTCTCTGTGAATGACCTAGTTTTTTTCAAGGGTAGGGTGTTTGAAGGAGAGTTAATATATTATGTATGTTGAAGTCCCTTATTATGACAGTAGAAGAAAACACCATGAGCCACATACTGAATTCATTGAAGAAAGAATAGAGTATCCTAAGGGTTAGTAGACAATAATTGCCAGGATTTTGACTGCATGGTAGATTAAGTAAAACCTCAAAAGAGGAGAAGTTACTGAGTGATAGTGGTAGAAAAATTAGCTTAGAAATGTCAGTTGGGAGGAAAGAATAGCTCAACTCTCCCATTTTATTTAATTAGTTAGAGGAATGAGTGAAAGTGTAACTAATGAGAGCTAGGAAGGCTATAGAGTCAAAAGATCTGATAGTATCATACTGCAAGGAAAAGAGGGAATTGTTTATTGCACTAGTCTTCTAGTCAAAGCTGCCTAAAATCATAAGAAGACTTTGCTCTGTAGCAAACTCCTAGGGATGCTGATAATTCGACTCAATGAATAACAACCCTCCAACCAGTCATACTCTCCTCATTCCAGTGATTCTGAACCCTTTTCTATCATTCTTTAAGTCCCATTATCTACCTTCCACTGCCCATTTCCTTATTCCCATTCTCCTTAAATGTACTATACTTCTCCAATTTCCCACTCTGAAGCAATTCATCCCTTCCACAATGCTTTCTGGAATGTTTGCTCCCTAACATGATGGTTTCATCTTAAATCTTTGCCTTTTTCATTTCTTCCATGAATTTCAACTTAAACTATTCTCAAAGTCACCAATGTCTTAAAAAACAACGACAACCCAATCCATACCTTCCATTTTAGAATCAATACTGTGTATTGGTTCGAAGGCAGAAGAGAAGGAAGGGCTAGGCAATGAGGAATAAGTGACTTGCCCTTGCCCAAGGTCACTTGGCTAGGAAATGTCTGAGGTCATATTTGAACACAGGCCCTCTTGACTAACAATCTCTTAATTGTCCCATCAATCCTCATCCTTCCTGACCTTGCTACAACCTTCAAATGCTGTGGATTGTTATCTTCTCCTAGATTCTCTCTTATTTCTAGGTTTTCAGTCTGTAGCAGGTCTTAGTGAAAGCCAGAAAATGGAAGGCATAGGAAAGGAAAGGATTAAAAATGAAACCAGATTGCACTTTCCTTTACACAAAGGAGAAACAACAAGGTAACCTTAATGGAAAAACTCTCTATATTGAGGAACTTGGGAAAATTTCCTTCAGAAAATAACACTTGAGTGTTAAAGGAAGCTAGAAATTTTAAGGGTTGGAGATGAACAAGTAGTATTCCTACCATGGTGGCCAGTCAATGCAGATTCTTGGATATTCACGTGAAGAACAGCCTGATGGCCAGTATGATTTGATCATAGAATATATATAGGGAAGAAATGTGTAAGAAGGTGAGAAAGATAAAAAAGAGTCAGCCTATGAAGTTTTTAAGTGCCAAACAAATAAGTTTATATTTGATTCAAGAGATAATAGGGAGGGGGCAGCTGGGTAGCTCAGGGGATTGAGAGCCAGGCTGAGAGATGGGAGGTTCTAGGTTCGAATCTGGCCTCAGACACTTCCCAGCTGTGTGACCTTGGGCAAGTCACTTGACCTCCATTGCCTAGCCTAACTCTTCTGCCTTGGAACCAATACTCAGTATTGACTCCAGGACAGAAGGTAAGGGATTAAAAAAAAGAGATAATAGGGAGTCATTGAAGTGTATTAAAAAGAAAAAGGACAACATTGGCTTTATGAAGGATGGATTGGAATAGAGAGAAACTTGAGATGAGAGACAAAAAAGGCCCTTACAATAGTTCAGGCATGAAACACAGAAGATCCTGAATTAGAATGTTGGTTGTGTGAATGGAGACAAAGGGATTTTTATGAGGAATGTTGTGGAAATAGAAATAAGATTTGTTAACTGATTATATAAATGTGATGAAGGGGAGTGAAGCATTAAGACTGAAACTGAAGTTGTAAATGTTGATGACTAAAAAGATAGAATTAGGGAAATTTAGAAGTGGAATGGATGAATATTAAGGGAATATGAGATGAGAAGAGGAAAAGGGAAGTTAATGGCAATTGATTTTAATTTTTTTGGGTGAAATATGCAGTGAGGTTCTCAACTGAAAATGTAAGAGTATTGTGGAAAACATTAGGAGAGAAGACAAAGTTTGCAAGAGCTGCTGGGATAAGTGAGATAAAGAATCAACTGCAGGGAGCACCTGGGTGGCTCAGTGGATTGAGAGCCAGGTCCAGAGATTGAAGGTCCTGGGTTCAAATCTGGCCTCAGACACTTCTCAGCTGTGTGACCCTGGGCAAGTCACTTAACCCCCATTGCCTAGCCCTGACCACTCTTCTGCCTTGGAACCAATACACAGTATTGATTCTAAGACAGAAGGTAAGAGTTAAAAAAAATAATCAGTTGCAGAATTGGAGAATTATAATGGACACAGTCCAAAAATTTTGTGTCTTCTTGTTCTCTTCAACAAAATATAAGTAGGAACAAAAACGAGAAATGGTGGGGAGTAATCCACTATTGAAATTTGGCAAGGCATGAATGGTCATAGAACAACAGATTAAGGGATTTAAAGGTGGAGGGTAGTGGGGAATTGAACTGGTTCCCCACAGGTTTGATATTGGGATGGATTTAAAGCATAGTCAGCAGAGACTTGGTAAAGTCTTGAAAAAAATTTGGAAGACATTTTGTATGAACAACAAGTTTGGGAATAGTAAGGCATTGGAAAAATATAATGATAAAAGTTAATGATTAGATAAAAAAATTTTAGAGTTTTTGAATTCAGAATTGTAATTGTGAGTGATGGCAAGATCAAGGGAATGATCATCTTTGTACAGTGGTACCTTGACACATGAGTTTAATTAATTCCTTGGCCAAGCTTGTAACAATTTGCTTATGTGTCAAATCAAACTTCCCCATTTAAATGAATGGAAATGCAATTAATCCATTTAGGCCCCAAAAAACCACTTAAATTTTTTTGTTTTATATGCTTTTAAATATGAAAATGTACTTTATACATAACAAACAAATATATCTATGGATAATAAGAAAGAATGTAAAGAAATAAACTTGCTCATGAAATGTTATTTACCTTCAAGATCAGGCAAAGATACTGGCAGGGAAGGTTTTCATTTCATGCGCTATTCCTTAACATAATTTACTCTCTACACACCACACGTAACACTACATTTAAATGCAAGATTGACCTTATACATTACTTATTCATGTAACTTTATTGCTAAACTTAATTGCTTCTTTTTACTTTACTTTATTATCATCATTTTCTTCATTGAATTTTGACTGTTTTGCCACATTTTCCTCGATTTCACTTAGAGGCCATTTCAACAAAAACCTTTCCATTGAAGTTTGTTTCTTCTTCCCTTTCAGAATGTTTTGATAATATGTGAAAGAAGTATTGTCACAAAGCTCTAATGCAGGACCTGTGGCAACTTTTTCTGGATGTGTCTTTTCAATAAACTGTTTAATTTTTCCCCAAATACTCAACATTTCCTTAATCTCACTTGTACTGATTACCTCATCTGCCTCAGGCTCCTCCTACAGGCAGAAGGTCATGATTCATATATCTTCTTGTGACTTAAAGAGAAAAATACCAATCATGACTCTCATATCTCAGATTGCTTGTGTCTTAAGGTGTTGATGTAGCACCTTAAGTTTTGTGGTTGAGATGGAGTAGTAGATAATGGGAGTTAAGTAATTCAAGGAATTGGGAATTAACAACATATATTTTGAAATCCCTAGTATGAAATTGGAAGTCTTGGTTCAGAGGAAGATAGTAAGTCAAGTCTTAAACTAATTAAGAAAAGAGGAAGAATATCCTGGGGGACAGGGGAAAGGAGGGGACAGAAAAGTCAATAAATAATAGCTACCAAGATCTGAATTAGTAATACATTTGGATAAAATGAACCTTTGTTCATTGGAAAGGGAAGAGAGGATGCCATGTATGGGGGGGAAAAAGCTAACAATACAGTTTGATTGCAATTTAATGTTATTAAACTTCTATTCTGGTATCTCAATGTGATGTAGAGGTGACCCTAGGATCTCAGGCATATGCCATTGGAATATAAGCTCTGATAAGCTCAAACAAAGCTGGAGAGACTTCAAGAACATTTAACTTGAAGCTTAGCTAAGTTTAGGATATCTTGCTTGTAGTGTGACAAATTTTTTGGCTCTCCCCTGAAAAAGAGGGATTGTGATCTACATTAGTGTACAAAACGCCAGTTAAAAACATAGATCCTTGGAGTTTAAAACAAGTATCACTTAATATGGATTTATATTAACAAAATAGAAAGATTAAGCCATTTTATGTAGTTTGAGCATCCTCATAAAAATTGAATAGAAATGAAAGAGAAGTCATGTGAACCAATAATTTTTTAGACGTTCTTTACTCTGTTTTTTTCAGGGAGAGGCAATCTCTGGTCTATTCTAGTTTGGGGAAATCTTAAGATATTCTGAAGTTCGATTCCTAAGTGCCTTTAAATTTCTATTGCTACAATTGTTGATTTTTTTAATATATATATATTTGGGCTCATCTAACCTCTTTCCATCTTCATCTTAAATACTATTATAATATTCTCATTCTATGAATTAGGTACCAAGGTAGCAGAGTCTAAATGTGATGATTTTGCTGTGATTAATAGTGAGAATAGAAGAGAATATTGAAATGTTGGCAAATCCATTACATTTCTTATTTCTTTTTCTATATCAAAGTCCATCTATCAGTATATTCAGATAATTGGGATTAATTTACTCTCACTTCAAGCTTCTTATAGGTCTTTTACTTTCCACTTTTTTTTTGCTATTTTGTGAAAATTATGTGTAATCTAGTTATTTTCCCATGTTTTTCAAATAAAAATTTTATTTGTTAAAAAAGCATTATTGCCAGTTTCAATAACTATTCCATCTCCAATAGAACAATATGGACACTAAATAAAAATAAAACATATACAAATTAGTGCAAGATTATTTAGGTGAGATGCTAAGAACAACTGGAATCTGCAAAGGCTTCATCAGACCTCCGTAGTCACAACTTGATCAGAGTTCTAATGTTTTTGGATGTTATTTTCCTTTACAGTATTTTGATCATCATATAAATTCTCCTGGTTCTCTTTATTTCATACTATATCAGTTCATATAACTCTTCAAAAGTTTTTCTAAATTCTTCATATGGATCATTTTTATGGTATAATTACATGTTGTTACATTAACAAAAAAAATTTATCTAGCAGCTTTTCCTTTGTCATTAACGACCTATGTATATGCCTAGTAGTGATATGACTTGGTTAGATGGTGTATAGAGTTAATTAACTTTTTTACTATAATTCCACTTATTTTCTAGGATAATTGGCCCAATTCGCACCATCAACAGGAAATTAGTGTGTCTGTCTTCCCATAGTCCATTCAATATTTTACTTTTTATTTCTGTCTTTTGACATTTTTATTAGTCTTATATGTGAGATAAAACTAATACTCATAAGTGTTTTAATTTCCATTTTTCTAATTATTAGTGATTTGGAACATTTTTTCTTTTAGTTTTCATAGTTCTCATTTCCTTTTTTGAAACTACTTAGTCACATCTTTTGACCAGTAATCTATTTTGAAATAGCTCAAGAGCCATTATTTGTAATAATTCCATATACTTTGGGATCAATTAATGATTTCTCTTTTTTTATAATTATTTTGTTCTTGTAAAAGTTGTTAAGTTTCATATAATCTTAATTGCCTACTTCATTTCTTCATGATAACCCCTATCTTTATTCTAATTTGGTTAAAAAAAAGTCTCTTCTTAGTCATACTTATGCAAGGTATCTCCTACCGTTCACCTCTATTTTAAAAAATTGATGTGACCTTTTATTTTTAGCTCTTGTATATATTCTCAGCTAATTTACATAGTTGACATATCTTTTTAGAATTAATTTCTATCAAACTATGTTCTAGTTTTTAATTGGTTCTTGTTTAATAAGTAACCCTTAATGAAATAAGTGGTCTGAATTGTTTTTGGATTTATCAAATACTGGGCTACTATATTTGATTGCTTCTAGTCCTGTTTGTCCAGTTAGTTCTACTGATTAATTTTTCTATTTTTAAATTAATTTCAAATAGTCTTGGTGATTATTATCTAGGATATTCTGAGATCCAGTAATGGTAGGCCTCCTACATTTCTGTGTTTTAATGATTTTTCTTGAGATGCTTTATCTTTTGTTGCTTCAGATAGATTTTCTTGATATTTTGTCTAGTCCTATACTAGAGTTGGGGGACCTTTTACAGACTGCATGCACAAGTTACACCTTCAAGACACCTGTGAGCATTATCCCAGAGAGTGGAGGGAGGAAGTGCTCTCATTGGTCTATTAGACAGAGGGTCAGAGCATGCAAAAATGTCCTCAGGCATGGTGGAGAAGGGGAAAGGAGCAGTCTCCTTCATGTTACTGGGGCATGCGTGTCACATCTTTGCCAATATGGTCCTATACAGTAGTTCCTTGTTAGTTTGATTTGGGCATTAAATTAATAAATTAATTTAGGTAACATCATTATTTTTATTGATGTGACCTAAGCATAAGTATTAAATATCTTATAAACTCTTTATGTTCCTTAATTTCTTTAAAGAGTTGAATTCCTATAGAACCTGATATCTTCCAAATATTTTCTATGTTTGGTAGTTATTTTGAAGAGATATTTTTTCTCTTTGCTTCTTCTGGGTTTCACTAGTAAAATATAAAGGAACTGATTGTTTTGCAACTTTATTTTATAACATTATTTTTCTGAAGTTATTACTGATGTTCATTGCTTTTTTACGTATTCTAAGCAGCTTACTTCCACACCCTCTGTCTATACATACTTCTTCTAACTACTTTGAAAATGATAAAAATTTTTAAGAGTGATAGATATCATCTTTCCATATAGGAATATAAATAATTTGAGTGTATCAAAGTCCTTAAATTTTTTCTTTCTTATTTACCTTTTTATGCTTCTCTTGATTTTTCTATTTGGACTCAGATTTTCTGTTTGTCTGGTCTTTTCTGCAGGAATGCTTGGAAATCTTCTATTTTATTAAATGATCATATTTTCCCCTGAAAGAATATAGTCAGTTTCGGTGGGTAGATGATTTTTGGTTGTAAACCCAATTCCCTTGCCTTCTGGAATGTCATATTCCAAGCCTGCTGGTGCTTTAATGTGGAAACTGCCAGATCCTGTGTAAGACTGGGTGAAGGGTGCCAGTTATAACAAATCATGAACGTATTATAGATGTATTTAAAAGATGACTCTAATGAGCAAAGTGTTAATGGACCAGACTTATGGATATATTTCTAACATTTCACATGATTGATTTCTGAATGCTTAAATTGAATGGGGCTTAAATTTTGTGGAATTTAAGAATCAAACCTTTATTACTATCTGCAGTCTGAAAGCTGGCAGACAAATTCTAAAGGCCCTTTGTAATGCCAAAGACTGACCCTTGCATTTGTATCAGCTGGTGCCAGTGTGCTGGAAAGGAGAAGGTTTCACATGAGCTTCATTCCTGGGCAGCTGGCAGTACTACTGTGTTGCCATCCATTCCTTTTCGTTGTCAGTACTATGTTATAACTTCTGATGTGCTGCCTGTTTGATTGATGTCCCGCAACCCCCATGGCTACAATCCTCAATAAAATCAGTTTAGCTCACTCACTCCCTTTCTCTGATCTGCTGAGGAGGAGCTGACAGGCAAACAAGATGCTGAAGATCTTTGTGCCTCTTTGTGTGTTTCTTGTACCTATGTCCTTTCTCCTTTAATCTTTAACCCTTTTATCCATATTCTCCCAGCTCTTGGCTTCTCTTTGAGGTTCTTAGACCCATGCAAGAAGAAGTAAATGGACTGCTTCACTGGGCTCCATGATATTTGAATTGTTTCTTTCTGGCTGCTTGCAGAATTTCCTCCTTGGCCTGGAAGCTCTTGAACTTGACTAAACATTCCTAGGAATTGTCATTTGGGGAGTTATTGCAGGAATTGATCTGTGGATTCTTTCCATTTCTATTTTACCCTCTTGTTCAAGAATATTGGGCCAGTTTTCTTGGATGATTTCTTGTAATATGATGTCTAGGCTTCTTTTTTATCATGATTTTCAGGTAGTCCAATTATTCTTAAATTATCTCTCCTGGATCTATTTTCTAGGTCACTTGTTTTTTCAATGAGATATTTCATATTTTCTTCTATTTTTTATTCTTTTGATTTTGTTTTATTGTTTCTTAATATCTCATGAAATTATTAGCTTCTATTTGCCCAATTTTATTTACCCAATAATGAATTTCTTCCATGATTTTTTGATCTTCCTTTTCCATTTGGTCTATTCTTCTTTTCATGGAACTCTTTTCTTCATTGGATTTTTTTGCCTCTTTTGCCAGTTGACCAATTTTGCTTTTTAAGCTATTTTCTTTTTGTATTACTTTCATTTCTCTTCCCCATTTCCTCCATTTTCTTCCACTTGTCTTATTTGATTTTGTAATTCCTTTTTGAGTTCATCCAGCATCTGAGACCAATTCCCATTTTTATTTTAAGTTTTTTCATGCAGTTGTTTGGATCTCACTGTCCCCTACTAACTCTGTGCCTTTCTTTTTATCTCTGTAGAAATTTTCTATGGTTAAATGTTTCTTTTGCTATTTGCTCATTTTCCTGGCCTTTTTTTTGTGGACTATGAGTTCTGAAAGCTGATGATTCTGTCTCTTCTGCTAATGGACTCAGTCTTCAAAGTTATTTTTGCCCAGAGGCTATAGGCTTCACCACAGCACAGGCTTGAAAGGGCCAAGCACTATGGACTTCTAGGTTTCACTATGGGTTGGCGCCAGGGCCTGGGACATAAGGTATTCTCTTGTTGGTATAGGCGGGGTCCTGGGATCCTGAAGTTATCCTGTGCCTAAGCTTGGAACCTGGAGCAGTAGGAAGGAGAGTAGTCAGTTAGCAATCCTCTATGTGCAATTTTCTTTCTGATTCCCCCTTAATCCATGAAAATGGACTATTTCTGCCTACCTTTCTTTAGCAGGAGAGCCCTAATTCTGTCTTGATGTTGGTTTTTGATTCCTGTTGTTTTGAGACAATTTTTAAAGATTGGTTTAGAAGGATTGTCAGAGAGGTTTCATTCAGCTTTTGCAATATAGAGGTTAGTTGGCTTTTAAAAATTTGGTAAAGGGGAGCAAATCCAAGATTATGGAAAACATACAGTGACCAATCTGATGTCTACCAAATTACCCTCCAAAAACCAATGATATAATTCCTCAAAATGAATACTGGAGCATGATAATCCACAA
The DNA here is from genome assembly GCF_016433145.1 of Gracilinanus agilis. NCBI lineage: Eukaryota > Metazoa > Chordata > Mammalia > Didelphimorphia > Didelphidae > Gracilinanus > Gracilinanus agilis. The sequence continues at coordinate 379,600,124 of NC_058132.1, read as the reverse complement.
ACAGACAAGGTGAAGTGATTTTTCAGTCTAAAACAACTTAGAAGGCTTGCACAGGGGATCTAGTGAACCGCGGCAGAGGTGGAGGTGGAGCACAGAATGTCAGGTCAGGCCCCTTTGAAGCCCCAGGACTTGGCACAAATGAAGCAGCAGCAAAGCTTCCAAAATTCCCAGCCACAGATGGTAAGGGGAGTTGGACAATTGCTTAGAAGAAGATTACAGGGGTCTCTTTGCTGGCTTTGGGTGCAAGACTCTTGCTGTATTGCCTATACACATAACCAGATTGTAGTCCTTGGGTGCAGTCACAGGATGAGGAGGAACACCAGCATACACCAGCATTTGAAACCACAGGGGAGTGGAGGTCCCTGGTCATAGTTCTAAGGGATAAAAGTGTGCTTGGGATTACTCATAGACCAGAGCACAGGCCCAGGGAGTATTAAAAACACCTCTCCTTACTTCATACCACCTTGGAAGAACTAAAAGCAACCTGATTCCTCAGAGCCAGCTCTGAAGACAGCTGCCTAAAGAACCTGAACCTTGGAACAGTGCTCCCTTTACTACAGTTACAGAACCCAACTTTAATAGTTTTTTAAACTAAAAGAGAAGAAAAAGGGAGAAAATGAGGAAACAACAACAAAAAAAAGAAACTCAACGTAGAAAGTTATTTTGGTAATAGGGTGGACTCAAACTCAGAAGACAACGAAGTCAATATTGTTGCATCTAAAGTCTCTAAGAAAAACATTAATTGCTCTCGATCCCCCCCAAAATGAATGTAGGAGCTAAAAAAGGATTTGAAAAATCCAATAAGAGAGGTAGAAGAAAAATTGGGAAAAGAAATGAGAGTGATACAGGAAAATAATGAAAAAAGAGTAAATAGCTTGGTAAAAGAGGCACGAAAATATACTAAAGTAATTAATATCTTAAAAAACATTAGTAACATAATGTTAATTGGTAAAAGAGACACAAAAAATCCAAAGAAGAGAAGGAGTCCTTAAAAGCAGAATTGGCTAAACAGAAAAAAGACATACAAAAATGCACTGAAGAAAAAAACTCCTTTAAAGACAAAATTGGCCCTTTGGAAAAAGAGGTAAGAGGAAAAGAACTCTTTACAAAGTAGAATTGGCCAAATGAAAAAGGAATTTAAAAAGTTCACTCAAGAAAATAATGCTTTAAAATGGGATTGAGCAAGTGGAAGCTAATGACTCCATGAGACATCAAGAAACAATCAGACAAAGTCAAAAGAAAAAAATAGAAAAAAATGTAAAATATCTCATAAAAAAATAACCTGGAAAATAAATCTAGGAGAGATGTTTTAAGAATTATATTATTAGATTTCTTGAAAGCCATGGTTAAAAAAAAAGAGCCTGGACATCATCTTTTGAGAAATCATCAAGGAAAACTGCCTTCAGATTCTAGAACCAGAGGATAAAATAGAAATGGAAAAAATTCACTGATCACCTCCTGAAAGAGTCCCATTTCAAATATCAAATTTCAAAACTCCCAGATCAAGGAGAAAATATTGCAAGCAGCCAAAAAGAAACAATTCTAATTTTGTGGAGCAGTTTCTATATTAAAAGATTGGAAGGTCTGGAATATGACATTCCAGATATCAAAGGATTAGGACTTCTGTCAAGAACCACTTACCCAGCAAAACTGAGAAAAAGGGATTCAGGGGAGAAAAGGGGAATTTGATGAAATAGAAGAATTTCAAAAATTTCTGTTGAAAAGACCAGAGCTGAATCGAAGACTTGATCCTCACATACAAGACTGAGGAGAAGCTTAAAAAAGTAAGCAAGCAGAAAAGAGAATCAAAAGTCATTTAATAAGGTTAAACTCTGTACATTGCTACATGGGAAGATGAATGTTGTAACACCAAAGAAGTTTGTCATTATTAGGGTACTTAGAACGAGTGTACATAGAGGGCAAGGGTGTGAGTTGAATATGATGGGATAATATAAAACATGACAAGAAGGAATGCATTGGGAGGAGGGGGAAAGAAAACATAGAATAAGGTAAATTATTGCACATAAAAGAGGCATGAAAAAATGTTCACAGTGGATGGGAAGATGGGGGAGGTGTTTGGAGGAGAGCACATGAACCTAGAAAGGGCAAGTCAGAAACAAAACAGGGCTAAATAGTATGGAAACCCAAACCATAATGTTGCAATAATTTTTACAAGTCTTTAACAAAAGTCTCATTTCTCAAATACATATAGAAATGAATTGAATATATAACAATATAAGACATTCCCCCAACTGATAAATGGCCAAAGGATACGAATAGGCAGTTCTCAAAGTAATTAAAGCTCTCTATAGTCATACAAAAATGCTCTAAATCACTATTGGAGGATTACAAATTTAAAATAGCTCTTGGGTACCACCTCACACCTATCAGATTGACTATTACTACAGAAAAAGAAAATGACAAAACAGGATATGGGAAAGCTGGGATATGAATGTATTGTTGCAGGACTTGGGAACTGATTCATTCATTCAGGAGAGCAATTTGGACCTATACCCAAAGGGCTATAAAACAATACCTATACTTTGATCCAACAATACCATCACTAGGTATTTTATCCAAAAAGGATAAAAAAAACAGAAAGGGGAGGGATCTATATGTACAAAAATATTTAAAGCAGCTCTTTTTGAGGGGGGCAAAGATTTGGAAAGTGAAGGGAGGGATACCCATCAACTGAGGAATGGCTGAATAAGTTACTGTATATGATTATAATGGAATACTAATGTGTTATAAGAAATGACAAGCAGGAGGAGTTCAGAAAAACCTGGAAAAAGAAAACTGAAGCAGAGTGAAATAAGCAGAACCAGGAGAACATCATACAATGACAGGAATACTTTACAATATACACCTGTGAACATTTTAGCAATTCTCAACCATACAGTGATCCAAAACTATCTCAAAAGACTCATATTTTAAAATGCCATCTATTTCCAGAGAAAAAGAACTGAGTCTGAATTTAGGCCAAAGCAAACTTTTTTCACTTTCTTAATTTTTTTTAGTTTCCTCTTATAAAAAGATGAATATGGAAAAATGTTTTACATGATTGCACATGTGAAATCTACACAAGATTGCTTGCCATTTCCAGGATGATAGGGAATTGGTGGGGAGGGAATGAAGGAGGGAGAGAATTTGAGACTCAATATTCTTTGGAACAATGTTGGAGATTATTTTTACATGTAACTGGGGAAAAAAGAAAATAAAACTTAATATAGAAAAAACAAAATAAAATAATTACTGGTTTCAAAAAAAAGTTTGATAAAATTTATAAGTCCATTTGGTCCACAATTTTAAAGAAAATAGCTCATTTGTGAATTATTTGATTTCTTTTCCTGAGAGCACATTATTTAGATTATATGAATATTTTACATTTGCCCCAGATATCCACTGATTTCATTCCAAGCCTCTTTTTTTCATTTAATTCAGGAATAATAGACTTTGATAATTTCTTCTATTTTGTCTTCGTACATGATAAATTTCTCATCTTCAGGTTTGATTTGTTAAGTTAGTTTCTCTCTGTCTCTAAAATTAGTTACTCTTTTTTTTTGCTTTAAAAAACAGGTTTTGTTTTTGTTTTATCATGTCAATGTTTTTTTTTTTTTTAGTGGAGTGGATTTAAACTTTTATTTATCTTAGTCAACTAATTAATCAATAAGCATTAGATGAACATGCAGTCATTTGATCAATTTATAATTTGTCAACCATTTATTAAGAGGTAGCCCCTTCCCTTAGTGTCATATATTCTATGGAGGAGGGTGGTGAGGGTAGGATGTAACACATTCACAGTTACATAAGGATAGGATATAGGCAAAGCAAAAATTTTTTTGAGAGTGGTATACTAATTAGGAAAGACTTTTTTAAGGAGGTAGCAAAACGCAGAGGTAAGAAAAGGAGAACAATACAGATATCGAAAACATGTTTAAAGGTACAAAGTTAGAAATGAAATGTGCAAGTGAAACAATGAGCAGGCCTAGAATGTATGAGGGATATATGTAAACAGCATGGTAAGATAGATTGGAATGGCTACAAATGCCAAAAGAATTTTTCATTTTAACATAAACCCAATAAAGATCTAATCAAACTTTCTAAGTAAGGATCATATCTATATTTGAAGAATACTTTATGCATGAAGCATTGCAGACAGGCGAGACAAGATGGAGGATAACCAATTAAATTATACTGTTGTTTATCCTTCATTTTCAAAAGGACCAGTGACATCACAGATTAATGTCTTGCCTTGTATATCAATTGGATTTAAGTGAATTGTTGTCATCAGTCTTACTATTTCTTCCAAAGTCAACCAAAGCAAAAGGTAGGACAACTTGTTATGACCTAGAATGCAAAGGATGACCATAATATCTTTGATGTATGACCAAGTTCTAAGTCAGGGGTTGGCAACCTTTTTGGCCGTGAGAGCCATAAACATCACATTTTTTAAAGTGTAATTTCGTGAGAGCCGTACAGTGCTCACAGTGTGCGCTGCTCCTATAACAGTGCCTGAAAAAAAATTGACTTTATGGCTCCTGCAGAAAGAGCCATATCTGGCCCTCAAAAGAGCCAGATATGGCTTGAGAGCCATACGTTGCCGACCCCTGTACTAAGTGTTCCACAGAGCCTGCTTAGCTATTGGGACAAATTTTTCTCATCCATGCATTGCTCCAGGGGAAGTCTTCATATGTTTGAGGTGGACACCTCCTTAATTTGCCTATGGACTTATAGTCCATCAGTTATCCTCAACATGGTTTAGCCCAGCTGCTGAGATGGTTTACTGGGGTGTGGCCACTGTGCATGCTATAGTGTTTTAGTGTCATAGTTGACAGTTGAGTGCCAGATGGAAACAAAAAGTGGATGAGTAGTTCTGAAAAAAGCTTGGCAAGTTCTCATGCCAGAGGTACTAGTTCTCCTTCAACATCCATACACCCCAGCTTGTGTTAAAACTTGTCAAAGTTTTTCCAGAATGTGTTATCCAGCACTGAATAGATGTGCTCTGACTGGAAGCACAGTAATTTAGTCCACAAGCATTTATTAAGTGCCCACATTTGACTGGCATCATGGTAAATATTAGGGATATTCCTCAATGGGCAAAAAGCACCCCAAACATTTTCTGCTTTCAAGGAGCTCATAGTCTAATGGGGGTGACAATATACAAACAATTATATACAAACAAGAAAAATTCATGCTAAACTAGAAATAATGAAGATATTAGAGGGAAGGTACTATCATTAAGAGGAATCTGAATTAGTACAACAAGATAATTTACTTAATTTGTTATGGACAGGGTTTCAATTAATGATATTAATATAAGATTAGTTTTATTAATTTCCATGCCATGAGGCTGACTCATTTGATTTGAGTAAATTCTCCAAATATTTTTTGAATGAGGCATGAATTCTTTATTCTCTTCTTCTTCAGTGGATTTCAGATTAATAGCCTCCTCCAGTCACCTAGAGTCTTTCCAGTTTCTCTGGTTCTGTAGTGAGGCTTATTTGAATCCTACCACTGATTCTGGAGTTTATTTTCCCCCTTATGTTGAAGCTCAGCTTTCAGAAATGCTATCTTGTGTCTTAGACTGCTGAGAAAAGTCAATTTTCATAGCTGTTACTGGAAGTTAGAATCAAGAGCCAAGATTGAATTCTCTGAAAATTCATCAGGCAATATTCTTGATTTTCTAAAAATTATTTTTTCATACCCATTTCCCTTCATAGGTAATAAGTATAACCATCTGCAACAGTAGATGAAAAGAAAAGATTTATTTGTTAAAGAACATAATCTCTTGAAGTTCACAATTTGCTTTCAAAGGAAACCAGTTAGGGAACAGCCAAGGAAAAGATTCTATTTGAATTTGAGAGGAAGTGTTGAGAATCTATTGAACTGTTGTTCTTAGTCTGTTTCTATTTTTTCCCATTTTACTCAGTCTGCTCTCATATTATTTCCTTTCACATGTTCTATGGTTCAGCCAAACTGGGCTAATCACAATTCCCCAAAGTTGTTCCACCCTTTCCTGACTCTGTACCTTTGTTTATAATGCCCACTAAGTCAGGAATGTGCTTTACTTTCACTTTCAGTATTTGTATGGTTCCCCTTTTTCAAGACCCTCTTTTGTGCTCAGATTCCATCTCTTCCATGAAGTCATTCCAGATTCCTCCAGCTGGAATCCATCTCTCTACTTTCTGGATCCTCCTAGCTCATACACTTTTCAGTCTATTCTTGCATTATAGTTATTTGCACCTTTGTTTCATCTCCTCTAGTGGATTTAAATATATTCAAATCAGGAACCTCACATCATTTTATTATTCACAACACCTAGTACAATTCTTGACACATAGCAGGTCCTAAATAAATATTTGCTGGCTTCCAGAGTTTAACAAAAGGTGTGAGGAGCTGTAATCATAGCTCTGGTTCCTTTCACCGGGACCAATGGTTGTGCCAGAGACTGATGACAAAAGGGAATGATATGAAACAAAATAAACTGAGTCTTCAGTGTGAACAGTAGAGCACAAACCTCCTCCTCCCCCTGCCCTCATCACCAGATCTACTTTTTTGGACTCCATTTGGATGTTAGGGAAACCTCATCAGGGTCCATTAAGATACTGCCTTTTTACTTCTGTCCTACTTGTGGAGATCCAAAGCACCAACGTTTAAGTGTATATCTAGATGGTTACGGGAGCATACATTTAACCTCAGATTTGGAAGACCATAGAAGTGTATCAGTTGAGGATGTATTAGTCAATTCTTGCTCCACAATGCTTCCATCTGCTTCTGTCCATTCACATGTCCTATTCTAGTTTAGGCCCTTATCACATGGACTGGGGTATAAGGATCACAGGGGGAAGACTAGTATATCTGGCATAAGGGCTGCTAAGTCCTTTTTCAGGGTTGTGTTCTACCTTTGGGACCCACCTTTTACCCAACTCTCTCTTGCGGCTCCAAGAAGCTGTACCAAATAATGTCTTAGCAGACAGACTAAACCAGGTTGAGTCTAACTGATGGGCCTCAAGTCTGTCAGTGAGTTAAAGTTGTGTCTACCCTAAGGATTTGAAGACTTCCCTGTTAGAACAAATATATGTGAACAATTTGTTCCAATGGGCCATGAAGGTATTGGTTGTAGGTGTTGTGGAACACTTAGAGCTTGGTTCAATATCAAAGATACCAAGGTCATCCATTGCATCCTGGAGCTATCACCAGTTATCTCACTTTGACTGCTCCTGGACTTCAGTTACTCTGGAAAAAGGGGAGAGGCTAATTAAAACTTCTCACAACTCTACCTTATTTAAATCCAATTTTTGCATGAGTCAAAAGACATCACCCAGGGGGGAGCTGGGTAGCTCAGTGAATTGAGAGTCAGGCCCAGAGATGGGAGGTCCTAGGTTCAAATATGACCTCAGACACTTCCTAGCTGTGTGAACCTGGGCAAGTAATTTAACCTCAATTGCCTAGCCTTTTCCACTTTTCTGCCTTAGAACCAATACACACTACTGATTCTAAGACAGAAGTTAAGGGTTAAAAAAAAAAGACATTACCCATACCATTTTATCATTTACCATTTTATTATTTTTCCATATGTCCAAATGGGCTATTTGTGCCTGACTTGTTTAGAGCCTTTTCCCAAACTCATATTGATCTGATCACCCTAGTCGGACACACTGAACATGAACACCTACGTAGTAATGTCATTTTGGTCATCTTCAAGTATAAAAGACAACATCACCTGAACTACTTTAATAGATATCCTCCTACTCGATTTCTATTTAGCTACCAAAATCATCTTTATAAAAAATTACAGATCTGAATCTGTCTCTGCTCTTCCCAAGAAGCTTAAGTGGCTCTGCTTCTAGGATAAAATACAAATTCCTTTGCCTGGCATTTAAAGCCCTTCATAATCTACTCTACTAGACTTATTCACACTACTCTCCTCCAAATACTTTAAGTTCTAGCTTAATTTGCTTATTTGCTATTCCCTGAACATGACGTTGCATTTTCTGGTTCTATATCTGGGCACAGATTGTTCTGGAAATGCCCTGCTTCTTCACTTTAACCTCTTTGAATCCTTAATTTCCTTCAAGGTTTGTCTCAGTTGCTGCTTCCTGATGAAAGACTTTTTTGAATACCTTAGGTGTTAATACTTTCTCCTTACTCAAATTATATAGTATTTATTCCATCTTAATGTTGTATATTTCCAGCAGAATGTATATATCCTGTGGGCCAAAGACTGTTTTTCAGTCTTTTTTTTTTCAGTTTTCAGTCAGTTGACAAATATTTATTAGATACTTGACACTGTGCTAGGGATTTTAAGAAAGGTGAAAGATAATCCCTGCTCTCAAAGGCCTCACAGTGTAGTGGGGAAACCACTGATTTAATAACTATACATACAAACCATATACAGGATAAATAATCAATATAGGAATACAATACCTGTAATACAATATAGGAAATAATCAATAGAGGGAAGGAGTTAGAGGCATGAGGGATTGAGAAAGGCTTCCTGTAGAAGGTAGGATTTTAGCTGAGAGTTGAAGGGAGCCAGGGAAGTCAGGAGGTGGAGATGAGGGGGGAAAACATTGCAGGCATGGAGTACAGCCAGTGAAAAAACCCAGAGTCAGAAGATGGAGTGTTTTGTTTGAGGAACAAAAAGGAGGTCAGTGTCAGTGGATCTCAGAGTATGTAGGGGGAGGGAGAGTAAAGTACAAGAAAAAAGGAAGGATAATGAATTCAAATAATGTTAAAGTTTAAGATGATTTCATGACATCGAGTTCAAGATGTCAAATAGGCAGTTGGAGATATTGGACTAGAGATCAGCAGAGAGGTTAGGGTTGAATAAGTTGATTTGACAACCATCGGCTAAGACATGATAATTGAATATATGGAAGCTGATGAGATTACCAAGTTAAATAGTGTTGACCTGGTGGTTTTCAATCTGGAACTTGTGTAGTGGATACTATTGGATTCCTATATATGAGGAAGAGAAGAAAAAGACTGTTTTCATCTGACTAGAGGCTCATGAGTTAGCTAATTCATCAAAAGCTCTCTCATACAGAGTTATTGAAAGACTGGGCAACTTGCCTATTTATAAAGTAGTCCCATGGAATGGAGAGGCCCCTATCAATACTATTCACTACAACTGCCTATTTCCCATGGGAGAATTTGTTGGACTTTTAAATAAGCAGGCAGAAAGAATTGATTGGCAGAAGAAAAAAAAAGAGACAGTCCACCAGTTATACAAAGACTTTCTGACCCAGCAAGGGGCAATGAAAGTGATGCATCCAATGAAGAAAACTGTATGTTATTACAAGGCAGGATAACTAAACCAGAGGCAACTCCCTTCCTGCTCAAAACTGCTACAGAAACCACTAGGGATGTGATGATATTTTTTTTTCTCACATAATTTATGGAAAGTCATCATTTTCTGTATTTAAGGGGGCAGAAACCTGGGATGCAATGATGGAGGAGCAGAATATAGAAAATGAAGAAGAAAAAAAAGATAGCCATGGTTTGTATTTTTTTTACCTAGAAATGTTAAAAACTATAAGGACTTTGAGTAGTAAAAATGTTGTAGCCCAGAATAAGTATGCTACGGATTGGCAGCTGGGCAATTCTTGGTTAATGGTCATAGTGTTGAAGGGTATGTGATAGTTAAAAATTCTGACAGACAGGTTTCTAGGTGAGAAAATCTTGTTGATCAGGCTGGCAATAACCAATAAATTATGGTCAGTGATCTCTCTGGGTGATCAAAGATAAAGACATTTAGCATTTTGAGTCATATAATACAATTTTAGAAGTTCATTATCCAGCCCTCCCCTAGATATCTCTAATTGGTGAATACCTAATGAGGATCCTTCCTGATTCCTTCATGCTGATGGAAAATCACATGCTTCATTCTAGGATCCCAATGTCCAGATGGTAGAAATCAGGTTATGCTTGTTTACTACAATGCCCACCCAAGGATGTTGTGATGCTGCTCCTGAGACATTCTTGGCTTAAATTGGTTCTTGCTTACCAGATAAGATGGGGCTTACAATTTCAATCTCAATCAACCCAATTTTAGAAGTGTTCTGGGGCAGGGAATTGTAGAGCTTAAGGGTAAAGGAATAAGAAAAGAAGCTTGAAGAATATTAGGCCCTCTTAGAAATAATGATAATACAGAACATTTTTTAGAAATAAAAATAATATAGCATTAGAAATAAATCCTCTCAGATAGAGATTCAATGTGCAGAGTTTGAAAGTACTGATAGCCAATCTGGAATGGATGTCAACTCAGGTGGAGGCAGACAAGAGTACAATTATTCTAATGGCTAGCTCCTACCAACTGCTAGCTCTGGTATAGAAACAGGGAGACGAGTAAGCGACAGGAGAACTAGGCTTATTAGACTAGTCACCAGGCTGTTATGATGTCATAGATAAACCTGAAGATGAAGACAAACAGCTATCCAAGGCAACAATAAGTGAGATTCTTGCATGTAACTGCCCATGTTTACTATGGCACTTGTGAAATTCTTATGCTTGAGTATACTTGTTTTTTAATTTTGCTGTTATCTTCTATTGACTATATTTTATATTATGTTCATGTTATAGCAATGTTAACTCCGCCAAGGATGGTCCCAAGCCCTGCTGAAAAAGGAGGAGGGTTGGGCGTGGGGCTAGCAACCTCACCCCGTAAAAAAATCCCACTTGCTACAGAAACTGCAACCTCATTAAACCAACAAAACCAACGATCGCCTAGTCTGGAAGATTGCTCTCCAACAGAGTCCATGACATGTGCTGGCGAAAGCCTTTGGGAAGCCAGTTCGTTGCCAGACAAGCACTGAGCTGGAACCCACCAGGGAGGAGGAAAGTCGGAAGGCCAAAACAGACCTGGCGAAGATCTGCTGAAAACGAAACAAAGACCGTCGGAATGACATGGGCCAGAAGTTGCCCAGAACAGAGTCCGTTGGCGTGAGATGGTTGCGGCCCTATGCTCCTCTGGGAGTCAACAGGAATAATAATAATAAATAAATAATAATAGCAATGTTAATTATTAGGCATATATGTTTTTGTTTACTGATAAATTATATTTGTCTGTATATATTTTTTGTTATACACATATATATGTCTAGTAATAATATTATTGTTGCAGCTAGCTAGCTTTGCCTTGTTAGCCATGCTTATTGCTTTTGATTGATTATTGTAAACTCTGGATATGCATGTGTCTCCAGAACATGCATATGTTATATGCTATATGTATAGACTTATTGTCACTGTAGCAGCCTCCTATGACGTTTTATATAGAACCATGCCTACAATATGTAATGTTAATGTACATTTATTTCATTTTGCTTTTAACAGTGCTGAAAGTTGTTTGCCTGTGATGCCAGGAAACTCATCCTTGTTGTTTTACAGTACTGATACTTGTGTTTTTATTGCACATTTATAGGTTTTGGACTTACCTCGGGTTATACGTGAAAGGCAGGGTGGAGTTGGCAAGAGTAGAAGAGAGGAGAGTTCTTTACTCTTCTTGGAGTTGTCTTTGAGTTGCTGAGTCTCTTCAGCTTTCACTTCCCATCTTCAAGGGAGAACATGGAAGATATTAATCCTGCTTTCAGGGTGCTGATGGAAAAATTTCTGGGAAGAAGCTAAAATGAGAGAAGGTGGCAGTCTCCATCATGCCCCTATCCCCATATTGCTATACTAGAGACTTCAGAGCATTTTGTTTTCAGTGAGATCACGGACTCTCTCTATCTTAGTTGAATTGAGTTATCTCACTCCCAGTGAGAGAGTTCCTGTATTGTATAAGTATTTATGCTCCTATGTATACTTTGATGTACGGGGTTTTGAATTTTTCTGTGATTTGATTAAATGGGTTTCTTTGCATTTGCCTTATGTGTGTTCATTGTGGAATTAGTATTTGATAGAAAAAGGGTCAATCCATGGATATAAAGCTTGGGGTCCTACTTCCCCCTAATTAATTAAATATTAATGAGGTGTTATACATTCCCTAGTCTAATGATACTTAAGAGAGAAGAAAGAAATAATTCTCAACACTTCTCTCTCCCAACTTCCTGCTCCCCAATTCTAGAAGAATTAAAGCCCCCCCCCCCCTTGGAGTGGGGAGAAAGGGTTAGGGATGTCTATTATGCCTTTCTGAAAGCCATCCAATGACATCCTCATGCTATATATGGGGTAGAGCAGATAATCAGCTGAGGGAAGGCACTGGAATTAAGAGGGATTGAGAAAGGTTTCCTGCAGTCTGAGAACATAAGAAGCCCTTCAGTATGTAAAAATCATAAACTTAAAAAATGTGCATCATCATAATTTTTAATAGCTAGACTTTTAGAGTCAGAAGCTAGGAAATAAGTTCCTAAGGGGAGGAGCTTCATTTTTAAAAACTGCCTATATTTACCCAGCAGGTAACACAGTTTAGAAAGTGGATAAATATTTGTCAAATTGAAAATGCTTTATTGTATTGCTCAATGGACTCCAAAGCAGTAACTTAAATAATGAGTCCATAATCTAATGCCCTACTTATTTGTAAAGATGATTGGTCTCGTTGATTCTGAAAGGTTTCAAGTATGGATTGAATGATGGACACTGTGTCTAAATATCACCAAAGGGCCAGCCTAGCTAACTTCAGAGATGCTCATTATATATGATTGTACACCAGATTACAATTATTTTGGACAGGGCACTCATGAATCATGGAAATATTATGACTTGCTCTGCTTGGGGGAGTGCCTTTCAAATTGACTAAAGCATGAGAGAGGATAAAGACTCTTGGCTGAGAGACCATCACCATAAAGAGTCAAGAAAATGGTAGAAACTTTGTAGTCACTTTTATTTTGAATGTTGACACATAATCCTTTAATTTCTTTTTCACACTTCATTAGTATTGTTAAAATATCTAAAGCTAAATTAGAAGCTATGAGAGTGGACGTTCTAATTTAAAACCTGTTTTTCAGAGAATGCTTGAAGGATTTCACCACCGTATTTATATTAACACTTGGTTTCCAACATATGTCAGAGTATTCGCAACAATATTTGTTAATTCCCAATCCCCCCACCTCCTTTCCAGAGTCAAATGATGCTGAATGCATTTGTTTTTTTAATTGTGTGCTTTATTTTTAAATCTGTATAAATAAATACAAAATGACAAAGAGGTTTATGTTTACTAAACATTGCATTTGATTGTATGACATTACACAGTGTGTCACAATATTTCAACTTGTAATTGTGTCCTTTAGCTGTTGGTGCATAATTCTATAACTTGTAGGATACAATGAGTCCGGAAGCTGTATCCAACCACCCTTTAGTGGAACCCCTGAGTGCTTACAATTGCAAAAGTGTGTTTGGGGAGCCATTGAGCCACACTGGCCAAAGTCTGGGAGTTTCTTGAAACATCTGAGAGACAGCAAAGGAAAACAGGGTGGAGAAGGGCTTCTCTAGGAAGAAAACATTCAAGTAAATGCAATGTTTAAAATGTTTTTACTTTTGCAGATCCCCACCCCCTAACCTTTAACAATGGTTTAAAGGGGAAAAAACCCAAACCCTAAAGAAATTCAAAGCAATTGGATATGAAGAGTTTGATTTCATTCTCTTGTTCCATTTCCAGAATCCCTTCTCCTGGTCGTATAAAGAAAGCATGCTAGAGGGAGGTCTCCAGTTACCGGTATTGTACTTCCAATTCCTAATATAAAAGCTAAGTTGTGTGTGTATGTGTGTATGTGTATGTTTATGTGTGTGTGTGTGTAGAATTTATTCGCCAGTACCCACCCACTGTAAAATTCATTGTTATTACCCATGGAAGGTCAACTGCCAAGGTCCAAAAACTCTCAAACGAAGAAAAAAATGCTTTGTAAACACTAAAGCGCTATATAAGTGCTAGCTATTCTTATTATCATTATTATTACTCAGGGTCACTTTCCATTTGTCTTTACTGCACTAAGGTGGTACAATGTCAGAAATGGAATGGTTCTATCCCATATAATGTCACAGAATTCTTGTACTTCACATTAGTACCGAATTGATAATCCATGAACTCCTTGGGCCCTGATGTTTGCCTATTGAATCCTCCAGCACACATGCAGGCATGCTATCTAGATATCCCTGTCTACTTTGTACAGATGCGCATTAGTTACAGTTGATTCTATAATCCTCTTTAGATAGATATATATGAACACATTGGCTTAAGCTCAGTGACCCAAAGGGGATAGTGTTATAATAATGTGGACAATTCTAGTCCTTAAGAAATGAAGAATTCTACTCACATGATGCCATATCAGCTCAATGCCCTATTCCATGAAAGAGAAGTGAGGTTGATTGGATTGTTCAAAGACCCATCTAACAAAACCAGGTAACTCACTTGAATCATTATTTTCTCTTCCCTCACTGTCCTCTCATTTTTTAAAATCCAGAAAACAAATAGTGTTTCAAGTTTACCAAATAAAAATTATTTTCCCCTTCAATATCCCAACCTGAGACTTTGGATTGAGGGAGAATTTTCTGACCCTCTCTTTAGCTCACCAGCTAACCAGCAATGGGACATGAATCAAAACACACTGCAATGAGGTAAACAGTTTATTTTTTTTATGGCCAAACCCTGTTGACCTTTCCCAGCAGCAACACAGAGCTGGCTGTCTCCTGTACTGAATGCCAGCAAAAGCTAAATGCCATAGGAGGTGCACAGTATAAAAGAGAGATTCAGCTTTCCCCCATCAGAGGGATGGAAAGAAAGAATCTGATGAAAGATGCAGCAAGATCGTCTTTTCTGAAACATTTTCCTAAAATGTAAGGACACTTAAGAGGAAGAAAGCCCACTTTGAAAAAGTTATTTACGTGGTTTAGTTTGTGTATGAAAGAACAAAAGAGAGAAGTTAAGAGAATTTTCTCCTATCGGAAATGGTGTACCAGTTCTGAGGCGCTTGATGATTTTGCTTGTTGGACCTTGAACATTCTTCTGTTCCTAATATAAGTAAATGCTTAAACGATGCAATCTCCTCCTCTCCTCCAACTTCCACAGGTTGAAACATGAGTCCCTCTTCAAGGAAGGGTCTATTATTAAAAGGGAATAATTTTTTATAAAATATATTCACATAAATGTAATGAATACACAATTCTGTCACCATATGGACACCTTTTCCCACAATCGAATATAAATGATCGGAAATGCAGTATATTGGAAATGGAGTCATTCAGTTTCTTTCCTCTTACCTCTAGGAAATTTTTTTGGGGGAGGTGGCAAGTGGTAATGCTTATGGAGAAGCAGTATTGCATAGTGGATGGAGATCCCATCTCAGAGTCAGACAGACCACTGTTCAAATTCTGACTCTGATGCATACTCACTATGTATGAGACTTTTGGAAAATCACTTTACCTTGGAGTATCCCAGGTTTAGAGAGACTCTAAGATGGAGAGACAATGCCAATTTACATCCGTAGAGCGAGTTCTCTTATTGAGAATTCCCTGTATTAATGAAATCACAGGTAATATTCTCCCCTCTGTCCCAGAGCTCCCTTGCTTCCCTCCTTCCCCATCCCATTCCTATGCAAAGCAATCTGGGGAGGAAACAAAAATCTGAGAAGACAAATTAGCCCCACTGTGGGCTCCTCATCACAAAATTCTTCCAGTTCTGAGTGAACATGACAGATGGAAAGCCAAAATACAAATGAACTCTTCAAGTTATTTGAAGCCTCATTGTAATACTGACTTCTATGGATTGCACCTCCCTCCTGCCACCCCCATCTTCTTTAGCAATGAGGGTTTGGTTTAAAAAAAAAAGTCAGCCTGGGTCCATGACCTTGTTTCTATTTGTAAAGATGTCCATTAAATGAAAGAAAGTGTGGGAAGGGCCATTGTTGACTCTAAAAAAATACTAACCATCTTTTTTCTTTCTTTTGCTTGGTGATCTGATCTTAGTTTCCATGGAAATGGGCTAAGTAAGGACTTTAGAAGCTGGGAGAAAGAGAAAGACTTTTCTTCTTTGTTGCTCCAAATTGCCAGATTATCTAAACTCAGAACTACTGTGGCAAAATACAAAGATATGCAAAGATTTATATAGGAAAATGAATGTTCTAATTTAGTGCCTGTAATACAAATCTAAGTTTGGCTTCTGGATTTTTTTGCAACCATATACATTATGTCTCCATGCAATTAAACATCTTGGTGGGTAAAATGACATCTTTGGCTTTGAAAAAAAGCTTACTAATCCACAGTGTTTGCAGCTATGTCTTCCATAAATACTTTTTGTCATCTCTTACCCAGAAACACACAAGCTTTGACTAATAACAAATACACTGTCTTCTCTCACAAATAAAAATATGAAAGTCCAAATAAAGACATGAAAGCCCGAACAAGAGGCAACCAAAAGAATTTTTGCCTGATTTCCTTTAGGTGTGGATGCATACATTGTATTAGACAAAGAATTTTTTTGCCACACTCCTGACCATAAATGAAACCAATCCTAAAGTTCCACGTTAAACAGCATTTTACAATTTACAAAGCACTTTCCTCACAACAACCCTGTGAGGTAGGTAGTACAAGTACCCTCAAATTACAGAAGGGGAAACTGAGACTCAAAAGAGATGAAAGGACTTGCCAGTGATCACTCAAGCGGTGTCATATCCTTGTTTTGAACTTGATTTGAACTCAGATGTCATGTCTTTTCTACTACATCCTTTATATTGAGGTGTTAAGATGATAATAGGCAAGTTAAATTGTATGAAAAGTTTATAGAAATATGATGTAAGTAAAAGAAAAGTAGGAGCTTAAGTCTAGTGCACAAACTTGAGAGTTGGTAGTCTTGGTAATATCTCCCACAAGAGGTAGGAAATTAAATCTTCCAGATTCCACATTTGGAAATAAGGAGCAAGTAAAATATCCATTGCTGACAAAGCGTATCACTTTTGACTAAGATGAATATGAAAGAGCGATATTATATCTCTCCCACATTATAACATCATATCACTCAGACCCAATACCATTTCTTCTTCTTTTT
The DNA here is from genome assembly GCF_016433145.1 of Gracilinanus agilis. Lineage (NCBI taxonomy): Eukaryota > Metazoa > Chordata > Mammalia > Didelphimorphia > Didelphidae > Gracilinanus > Gracilinanus agilis. Next base: position 379,583,149 of record NC_058132.1, on the reverse strand, counting down.
TTTTTTAAGTGTCTATTAGTAGATTAGAGAAAACAGTACAAAAAAGTGTCTGAAGTAAGTCTAGAATGTTCCTTACTATGGAAATTTGTATCAAGACAGAAGAATTCTGCATTGGAAGATGGCATTCTGTGCAAAAGAAGAGTCTATTAAGGACTCCTGATGCATTTGACATGAACAATTTTCAATATGATATAGTAAGTAGCCTGGAGGTTTTTATAGTCCATCTATAAAACTCTTTAAAGCCACAGAATTTTGTACCAGGGCTTGCTACACCACTAGTCACTAGGCAAATCTGGATAGCATATTAAAAAGCAGAGACATCCCTTTTCTGATAAAGGTCCAAGCTATGTTTTTTTCTTGTAGTAATGCATGGCTGTGAGAATTGGACTATAAGGAAAGCTGACTTCCACAGAATCAGCACCTTCTACAATTGCGGTGTTGAAGAAAATGTTTGAGAGTCCTTTGGTCATCAAGGAGATCAAATCAGTCAATACTGGCCACATGATGAAAAGTCAGGACTCACAGGAAAAGACCTTGATGGTGGGAAAGATTGGAGACAAAACAAGAAGGAGATGGCAGAGGATAGATAGTGTCATGGAAACAAAGAACATGAACTTAAAACTTTCACGTAGTGGAAGAGAGAAAGGCCTGGTTTGCTATGGTTCACAGGGTCAGCAAGAGTCAGACACGACTGAATGACAACAATCACCACAACAACAGAGAACAATACGTCACCAGTAAGATTCTGCCATACATTTGTATGTGTGTTCAATTGGAGGGTACAGATATTTAGGAAAACAGTAAGCTTAACTAATGTAAAATATCTAGTTTTGGGGTGATGATTTCAATATTACTATTTCCCCTACAAACTTGTATGGTTTTACTGTAAAGTTGATATTCAGTTCATTTTCAAGTGTTATTTGCAATATCTTTTATTATGACCTAATTAGGCCTTTAGATTTCTTTCTATTATATAGGTTTTAACTCATTGTGGAAATTGTTTTATGAAGTTTTCCTTCAATTCCCCAGAAGCATATACCCCTCTAGACCCATTAAGTTTTCCTGGTCAATAGAATGAATGGTTTGAGTCGCTTTGCAGTTAGTTGCTGCATTCTAACTTGATACTGAAATTTGTTAGGCTGAACTCACTGCCTACCCTGCCATATGCAATTCCATTCATAATTTACTGCTCCCTGTCTCCTTTATTTTCGTAGTTAATATGAATCCCCTTTAAATTACTGGTATATGTGAATGATATCAAGTCTGTGTTAGGAAAAGTGATGATAAAATTTTTGAACGCTGCCATATTGTTTACCTTGCTATCAACAAGCTCTGTAGTCTTAGGATTTATTAAATATACATCATGGTGACAGCAAAATGTTGTACATAATGTTGTACACAAAAATAATAATGTCTTTCAATATAGATTACAATAAGGAAGGAGGAATAGCGTTTTTAGGTTTCAAATTCTTATTTACATAGGGCAAGGTTCAATACCATGATTTTGAAAGCATGAGTATGTGTACTTCTTTTCATTTTATTTCCCTTGAAAACTGAGGAGGAAAGCATCATTTCAAAGGCTAACTAGTAATTGATTTAACAATGATTTATTAAACCCCTCCAATCTGCCAGGTCCAATTCTAGGATAATAACACAAAGACAAAAATAATATAGTCCTTGTTCTCAAGAAGCTTATAGTCTGCTTAATATTGGTCAAAAGCACTTAGCACAGCGCCTGCCACAATGTAGTTACTAAACAAACACTTATTCCATTCTTTCCTCTTAAGAATTATAAGTACTAGCAATAGGAGAGTTTTTAAAAAATGAAATAAAATAAATTGCTATCTAAGAATACTTTTTGAAGTTCTGAAATATTTGTTTGTTGACAGGAGTGAATTTGGCCAAAGACTTTCAGAACTTAAGAGTGAAAATTGCCTGGTTTGGTCTTGACAGTCATTGATACTGATCCCTGCTTCTAAATGGGATTATAAATTTACAGTAAATGGTTGGCAGCTGAATTAGGGGCTCATACACAATAGGAACAGAGCCTGGATGTTTCTGGAAGTGAACAAATTTCTGAAGTGCAATTATAGCCTGATAATTCAAAATATGTTTTTTTTTAGTTCATACAAAAAATGGATTCAAATGCTATTATCTCTCTCTAATGTGACTCTCCAAATATATATCTATTATCTTTTTTGCTTCATCTTTCACTTTCAACTGCCCTTCATAACTGGACATTCCTTCAACTTTCTAACAAATTTTGTCATCTAATTTGTTTCTTTCCCTTTCGGTGACTGCACTTGCTCTTCTCTTGGATTTTTAAACGCTCCACCCCCTGTCATTCACATTGTCTCCTCCTCAATCTCTCCCTTGTCTTAATATTTACTTGTGTGCTTTTGTGGTTTACTTGGGTAGATTTTCCTTCAGAATGATTTTTTCAATTTCCTTGTTTTCCTGGATGCTAAGTTCTTTTCCTGAGGTAGCTAGAAGCTATTTGGTGTTACTATCAAACATGTGATAGGGATGAATGAGGTTTGTGGCTGCTTCTATGGACAGTTAGCTAAAAAAATGGGATATCAGCCTACAAAGAGATGAGACAAATTCTCATGATGTTATGTTAAGGGAAAATTTTTAGGGTTGAAAGGTAATTGCTCCTGTAACTTGGAAATGTAAAGAAAGTGCTTGATATCCCATAGGGAAATGAGAAAATACGCAACGGTGTGATTTCCAATAGTTCTATTTACTTAATGAGGGAAGAAGATTTTTGTTTGCAGTATGGTTAATTTTGAACAAGAAATTCTATAATAGGTCTTACTCTGGCATTTTCCAGCCTGTAATAATGGTATTGGGCACTAGGTGGGGTAGTAGATCGAATATAGGACCTGGAGTCAGGAAGACTCGTCATTCTGAGTTCAAATATGGCCTCAGACACTTATTAGTTGTGTGACTGGACAGGTCACTTAACTCTATTTGCCTCAGTTTCCTCATCTGTAAAATGAGGTGGAGAAGGAAATGGCAAACTACTCCAGAATCTCTGCCAAGAAAATCCCAAATGGAGTCACCAAGAGTTAGACATGATTGAAAAATATCTGCATAACAACAAAAAATAATGGTGTATACATGGATCTATTCTAATATTTTTGGCTGTCCACTGCCAACTTTCTGTATATAGCACATACTGGATGGGAAGAGGACATACTTTTTGGTGCCTTCTTGCAAACAGCCCATAAAAGGATGAAGAAGTAGTCTTTTAAGGCATCATTATAGCAGTTGTAATAATTATCATAGACCCCCTGGCCAAGTCTTCAAAGAGATTAAGCTGTACCTCAAATTTAGCTGGTTGTGTACAGGTAATTTTAATAAAAAATGGAAAACAGAGCTTTTAGTAGCGCTGTTACTTCTGTAGGCTCCCAATAATCACCTCTACTACATTGATGATTGGGGGAAAAAGTGGTCTTTTTTTTTGGATCATTTTTTTCAACATGCCTTAGATATCTGCAAAACTATGCTATCCCTACTTGAAATTTACCTTAAAATTAAAGAAACTATTTTGAGAAATGATGCCCTGAGGAGTTTCTCAGGGGTGATATAGTGATAGTTAGGTGAAGGAGTATAAGTCATTGCCCTCTTAGCCAGAAAATCATAAGCATTGTGCAAAGAGGCCTCCAGATTGTTGGTTTTCTGCCCTCCTGAACAGGTGAAACTTTTCAAATCAGAAAACACACAGAAGACTTGGTTTTTCCCATGATGACTACTGAAATTCAAGTTTGACTCTCACAGAATTTATTCTAGAAGAAGAGTTGATTGCCTGGCATAGCCCCCTTCTCTTTTAAGGCTCAGGGGCTTAGCTCACTGCAGTCATTTTTAGTCTCATTCTTTCCTTTTCTTTTAAACACCAGGTCTCCCTATCTTGTCCTAGCTGGAAGTGCAGTGGCTATTCAGATATCTAATGCAACTACTGATAGGCACAGAAGCTTGTTTTGTTTCTGATCCAGGTTGATTCATCCTTCCTTAGTGGGTGGTGACTGCCTGGTAACTCCCCCACTGTCTAAGGTTGACTGTATTGGTTTGGTCTTTGTATAATTACTTAACAGGCTTAGCCCTATTGTAATTCAGAACAATCAAGGTCAAGTGATCCACTGGCCTCAGCTTCCCCCAATAACAGAGCTCATAGGCATGCACCATCTTATTTGCCTATTAGTCATTCTCACTGCCTTTGTATTTAGTTTAATCTTACATGTATTTTCACCATCCTACTACTCTCTATAGAGTAGACAAAAAAATAAAGATTATGAAAGATTATGAGAAGCAAGCTCAATGAAAAATTTGATTTCTATTTCAGCTTTCATGATTGAGATAGAAGGCTAGATACCTAGAGCACAATTGTGGCTGTAAGACAAGACAACCTAGGCTTGTACTTGCCAATAAAAACTAGAGCCAAGGAGCAGCTGGGTAGCTCAGTGGAGTGAGAGTCAGGCCTAGAGACAGGAGGTCCTAGGTTCAAACCCGGCCTCAGCCACTTCCCAGCTGTGTGACCCTGGGCAAGTCACTTGACCCCCATTGCCCACCCTTACCACTCTTCCACCTATGAGACAATACACCGAAGTACAAGGGTTTAAAAAAAAAGAAAAAAAGAAAAAAAGAAAAAAAAAACTAGAGCCAAGCCAAGGTGGGTTACTGTGAACAAGATCACTAGGGTTAGAAAGATACACAAGGATATTTAGCATCTCTACCCACATGTGGATGGGGTGATTGGAGTTTATCTTTGGAAGATTTCCAAGATTGGTTTTGGATCTTCAGTCTAAATGCATTGATAATATACCACCCAGAAAGAGGCCATTTCCTGGAATATAAGGAGGGGGAATGTGTCCTCACCCTAATAATATCTTGATAGGTTTTCTTCAAGGGGAAGTAAATGACACTGAGTGTGGCTTCTGTAAAGGAGATAAAAAAGTTATGAGTGCAATGAACCAATTTTTTTTGTATGTTTCCCATTGTAGCAATGGAAATCGAAAAGACAATATGCAGCATTACAGCCTTCTCCTGACATAAAGACTTTAATTTAAGCCATAACCTCTTCTTTTGGTTCAGGGCTTGAAGGGGAGAACCAATAAAGAGAAACATATTCAGTACAACTTAGAGTGTAACTCCCTACCTCAAGGGGCATCAATGGCTACAAACTTATCATCTTGACATTTAAAGCTCTTCACAACTTTGGCTACATTTCAGACTTATTTCATATTACTCTCCGTCATGGACCAGCCAAATTGGCCCCTGTCCCTTCATCTAAACTTATCATTTCATCGACTGCTTCTTTACCTTTGAACAGCTTGTACTCCATAGTGGAAAGTTTTAGTTTGAGTGCCACCTTCTAATTTTCTGGTTCCTCATGTTGTAAGTATTCTGCTCTCCTCAACTTATCTTGTGCTCATTTATTTGTTTACATTGATCTAATGTATTACCCAGCAGGACATAGGCTTTTTTGAGAGAAGGGACTAATTTTCTTTTCTCTTCTTTTGGTCACTCTATCATCAGAGCTGATATTACCAATATAAAGGCACTAGAAACTATAAATGCTAATTAAATTGAATGTTTTTCAATGATATCATATATATATGTATATAATAATTTCATTAGCCAGAATAAGGACCCTTGAATCAGGACTCAGTGTTTATCACGGTTATTTTTTATGCTTATGAATTACGTAGAAAATTTCACTCTAAGGATGTGTAAACTTGGCCAATCAGTTACTACTTCCTGAGCTCCAGTAACACAATCTATATTCTAGTTTTGACTCAGTCATTGACTGTTCTCATCTTAAAAACAAAACAAACAAAAAAAAAAGGATGGGGGAGATCATTCAGGCCACCTTCAGTTCTGTCATTCTGTTATTTGGAACACTGAGGCAGAAGCTGGCATGTTTCACAGGAACATCCACTCTTGTCAGCAAGGGGCAAAGTTGTGTCCCTTTCCTTCTTTATACTTGTAAAGCAAGCTTGTTTTCGATGCCAGGAAGGCTTCTCCTGGCTTTCACAGTGCTAATTTTAATCTGACTAGAAAATCCTCTCAGAGGGCAATTCTCTGGTGCTATACTTTTCCTGACTAGCAAGGAGCTTGAAGGGACATCAAAGGGACTTCAAAGAGAACACCTGGGGGAAAGGGGGATGCAGGTAAGAGAAGGACTGGGGAGAAAAATCTGACACTGGCCATTCATGCCAACAGTGAAATGATTCTAGCTCATTCAGGCTTCCTCCTTTCATTCTCTTGGAATGGCATGAAATAGAAAAAAACAGTTGTAACCACCACAGGGAGTATTGCTGCAATGTGCTGGCTGCTCTCATTCAGATTTCTTTTCCTGTGGATCCAGAAGAATTAATGTTACATTATCATTTTGAAGTTCTGATCCTCCCTTCCTTAAATCTGTGCTCTTCAAATAATAGCAGAAAAGCATATTTTATTTATTATACATTAAAGACAAAGTTTTGAGGGGTCTTTCCCTCAGATGAGGGCTGTGAATTAATGCTTGCCAATTATCCACTATGCTAAGCCAAGCCTCCATGAAATTTTTGGCCCATTCAGACACCTATCCTTTGTCCCATACCTATGTCTTCCTTGAAGCTATCGATTAAGTTGTTTGCGTGTTAAAAAGAGCCTCTAGAAGATGGAAAACCCTTCAAGATTTAAAGAACTATGCCTATGAGGGTAAAATAATTGGCCATGAGGGTCAGTATTATTGAGTAAGGATGAATAGAGTTTCTTCAAATTATAAACCCTACAAGGTCTCCTGGATCCTACCTCTGTTAAGACTAGGCTTGCCATTACACCTGGACATATATATGTATACAATCATACATACACACACACACACACACATACACCTAGCACACGTGCATAAATATCTGCTAGTGAGCACCTTAAGCTACACTGGAGAGAAGATGGTCAGATCCATTCTGTTTATGTTAGAGAGCAAAAGGGCTATGTCATCTATTGGTAGGAATAGTTTATGAATAGCTCATCAAGGTAATACTTTAAATGCAGATCTCAAAACAATTAGGTAGGCACTGCATAATTAAATTAGAAATGGATTAAATATAGTCAAAGGTAATATGGGATTCCTAGTATGCCGAAAGGCAATTAAGTAATAGCTAGAAAAATGTAAGGATGGTTTAGCAAATGAAAAATCCATTTAAAGGATCATTTATTTAAACCATTATAAAAGTGTCTTTTTCAGAAATGGATGTGAAATATGGCACCTGCAGATACACTGAGTTTCTCACACAAAGGATATCTGAGTGAGAGTTGAGAAGATAGAAGACTGGCAGAGGTTAATAGTCAGACTTATTTAACATGAAACAATGGAGAAAAAATGTCTCAGGAGCTCTTCCTGTCCCAATCCCCCCAAACCTAAATGTAATATGTTGTTATCTTGGCCAGGAAAATTCATATACCATTTTAAATAGAAGAATTTTGTACCCTGCTTCCAGAATTGCTGGGACCTACTTTGGCTATCATTCTTCCTGCCTCCATCCCCTCTAGGTTCCTCAATCTCCTGTGGGCATAAGGTACCTTCTGTTGAGTGTGATTAGATAACAGAACTAACTACAAGCTACTTGATGATTTTCCTCTTTGACAAAGGGCTTTAACATCAAAATTTTTATGCAGCTGAGTAGAGAAATGTTTTTGAAGAGAAGAATATTTTCTTTGGCAAATTTCCCCCCAAACCAAAACAAAAAACCAACTACTACATTTCTTTGGTTAAACTGAAATGGCAGAATCTTTCTTTTGGAATCTGAACTTTAAAAATTTTGTGAGCATTTTCAGGACTCCATTTCTTCCCTCCAAGTAACAATTCAATGCATAAAATTTCACAAAGTGAAAGCTGATAAATATTCTTAGTTTTGTGAGTGTGATTCTGGATAATAGTTGAGGAAACCTTCTCTGTGGGTCTGAACCATTTCACAAATGAAAGCCTATTCAATAATCTCAGAACATAGATTTCCACGTCTAGATGGAGTCAACTATAGGTCAACTAAAATACTAGTCAGAGGTTTGTAAGCCTTGAATTTAGATGATTGTTAGAATAGTTGAAAAGTATTAAAATTCCCTCCATTTTCATATATAACAACCAAAGGTACAGAGACTCAATACAGTTAGATGAACATCTGTCATGAAATAATGCTCCATAAGAAGTCATTTTGGTTGACCAAATTGAATGATTAATTCTCAACAAAATCCATTTAATTGGTTCGCCTGTTGTGTCAGTTTTATGGAGTCCTTTTAGCTACATTACTTCATGTTGTCAACACTAAATCAATTGCTGATTTTGAACATACTGTTCAGAAAATGATTCAGTAATATAGGATTAGAAAAAAATCAAACTAACTCCTTCTTTAGCAGTGTTTTTATAAATAATACTCACTTCTTACAAACCCCTTGGAGAGATAATTGATCTTAGATCCATTATACGACTTGCCCTTTTCTTAGGGTCAAATCTTTCCCCATATTAAGACCCATTATCTTCTGGTAGAGTGCATAAACATATGGCCTATTGCTTAGTATGTCTGCAGAACAGACTAAGGAAATGAGTTGTGCATTAGAGAGAATCATTTATTTATTTCTTTAGACTGTGTCTGTACAAGCAAAAGATATGTTGGGGAAGATCATAGATTTAGAGTGGGAAGGGACCTTAGAGGTAATAAAGCTGAACCCCTTCATTTTACAGATGAGGAAACTGAGGCACAGTGAGTTAAGTGACTTGCCATGGGTCATACAGCTAGTAAGTGTATGAGGTTTCATATTCAGGATTCTATCTACTGTATCTCACCTAGCTAATTTAAGGAAGATGAATTTATCAAATAATTTTGTATGAAAATTACCTGAATTGCCTGGAAATTTTTACTAAGTGGCCCCTTTTGAATGCATTTGGGCCAACTTAATTACAAAAGTGCTGGGCATAAATTTCTATGAGATGCTCACTGAAATCTTATAAAGGAAATCCAAGAAAATCTCCCTCAGACATAGATGGAGGTGAGAAATATCCCAGTGGAACCAAATGAAAAACATAAAGATTGAAGGCAAAATGTCCATTTTAAACTTTGTTAGAAAAGTAAGCAGCTTGGTCTGTTGATATAATAGCAAATAAAATGTTTGCTAAGTAAGACATATTTGGAAATTGCTTTCCAGTATAGATACCCACTCAGTATACATCTATATAAGGAACTGTATTGCAATAGTTTCAAACTTTCCTTGGCTGTACTTTTGTTTTTTCAGGGTCCGAGAAAAACAGGTCCTGGGAACCATCCACCATTCATGAGTACAGCTATTTTTAGATTAGACCGATTTTGATTCAGAATCGTTAACAATTCTTCTTCATCCAGCTTTTGGTCAACAGCACGAAAACCCAGGAATGTCAACATATGGAAAAGTCTTATCCAAGAATCTAGGAAAAACAGGACCTGGGTACCACTCACAATACATGAGCACAGCTATTTTCTGATCAGATTAATTCTTACTTGATCCATGAACAATTATTCTTTTTCTAGCTTTTGGTCAACTGCACCAAAACCGAGGAATGCCAACATATAGAAAGATCTTGCCATTAAAAGAGGGACATTTGAGAGAAAGGCTATCAAGATGGAAAAGAATATCACCTAGCAATGGGAATGAAAGTTCAAAAGACCAAGGGAAAGCTGATCCATGCCATCAATTATTTTGTGTTTATAACTTATCTTACTGCTTTCTACAGCTCATGTGTCCCTTTACCTCCCTGTAATGCCATAGCATTTGCTCTTTCTGGGGTTAGTTGTTAGGCTTAAACAGCTTCCTGTACGTAAGTCTTTCCTCTTTTTTTGTGTAAAATATTGAAACTAACAGTTAAGGCAAGCCACGCCTTACAGGTAAAGTAGGTTGGCACTATAAGTTGGAAGCTTTAGCAAATAATCATAGTTTCCTTAGCAATGTGTCACCGGTCTCCCCAACACTTTTAAGACTAATAGACTGAACTGTAGTGATTCTACTACAAACAACTTCAGCAAATGGACTGTTCCTCATCAAAATGAAATGCTGTTGAAATGTGAATATAGCCTCAGAAGTCTCCGTAAACAGAGAAATGCATTTTTTTTTTGCCATCAAAATGCCTAAATATTTGGATTTTGCACTGTTGTTACTGGTCAATGGTTACTTGAAAAGTGCTAATTGAGAAATTGGATCTCTTTCATAAGAAGTGACTAAACATTCTTGCTGAAGACAGTCAAATAAAAAAAAGGTACATTGATCAAATACAAAATTATTAAAATATCTATAAGGATGCAGATCACCCTTTAGAAAATAAATTTACTTCCTTCAAGTAAATTTTTTTGGAGGTAAAAATACATTTCTCACTTAGCAAAGGAAAGATGGCATTTCTAGCTTATTTTTGTTGGGGAAAAGTTCATAAACTTTTTTGTTAAGGGAAAAAATAAAAATTATACATAATGGCTATGAATCTCAAATAGCTGACTCATTGACTTGAATTATTGCTCTGCAGAAAGTTAGTAAAGCTAAACTACACTAGCCTTGACAGTTGACCTTTCAATCAGTGGGGCTCAGTCACAATCCAATAACAACTACAGCAGAAAGTAGGATCCTGTTTCCTAATGCATTTTCCCTTATCAGATCTTATTTTAGGGACTAAAAGTCGTGTGTGTGTGTGTGTGTGTGTGTGTGTGTGTGTGTGTGTGTGTGCGTGCATGGTGAGTGTCTGTGCATGTGGGGTGTGTGTATTAGTTCTTTCTAATAACATCGGTTTATTTTGGAGACAGAAAACATGGCATGCTCATTTCCCCTTTACCTCCACTGTTTTGGATATACCTATTTCTGAGAGAGAGAGAGAGAGAGAGAAAGAGAATCAGGAGAGAGGGAAGGAGGGGAGGAGGAAGGTAGGAGGGGAGAGAAAGAGAGAGAGAAAGAGGAGAGAGAGAGAGAGAGAGAGAGAGAGAGAGAGAGAGAGAGAGAGAGAGAGAGAGAGACAAAGTGAGAGAGAGAGAGAGAGAAAGAGAGAGAGAACGAACATCATTTCATCAACATAATCTCTTTGCTCTTAATAAGACCTAGGGTGAAAAAAGCAAAAAATAGACACAGTCAGACTGTTGTAATTTGGTCAACCACTCGGGTACTATCCATATCCACCATTTCGACACACTCAATTTCCTCCCGATTTTCGGGATTTTTCTTCTCTTTCCTTTTTTTCTTAGAGGGTGGTAGGAAAGTCAGTATCACAGGTAAAATGGCAAAGCAGTGAAAGAAGGTGACAAATGCTATTAAAAATAAGCACCTGAACAGTGTACAGGTCAGATTTGAAGGCACAGCTGCAAGAGGAATCAGACCAACAATATAGCAGAGGTAACTCTGTAAAATAGCTACCCCATGTATTTCCAGGGCATTTTTTACCCATTTAGTTCTTGTGAAATCCTTGCCCAGGACAAATGTTGATAATAGTGGAGCACAGTTGTCAACTGTGTGGTTAATTCCATATATTAAGCACAGCATAGAAATGCAGTCCAGTTCTACTTTCCACAATGTCATGAAGCCTATCACTCCAAACTCAACTGAGGCGACCGTTAGGGTTATCCAAACATTAATAAGGGAGTCTGCCACTAGGAACGCAGAGAAGAAGAGCAGAAATAAAGCACTAATGCAGGAGTTCTGCAGGGGAGCTCCCAGAGAGGAAGAATATCGATCCATAAACACAAAGGATGGATTGAACACTATGAACTTCACCTTGGAGGTGACAGAAAGTCTTCTTAGGGTCTCTAGGAGATCATAGAGCTCTTCTCTGTTGGTTTCCATGGTCTTGGCTACCAGGAACATCCTGGAAGCCACGACATCAACCTCATTGTTGTACTTTTTGGAGAAGATGATGTCCTCCGAAAAATGTGAGAACTGGGGGGCTTTCAGGAAGGAGTTTCTCAACATGTCTGTAAAATTTTTCTTGGGCAAGCCAGTAGACACATTGAGTTTCTTAAGATAATTCAAGTAACTTTCAAACCATGATATCCTCACAAACCCCTTGGTATACTCTAGCACATCTTCTTGGACACTTGTATTCCAGTATTCTATCGACTCGTAGATATAAAAGCCAATCACTGGACTGTAGTTACTAAAATACTTTTGCTGGGCAGTAGTGTACTCAATGGTTCTTGTTGCCGTCGCTACGATGTTACTAAGGTCTGACCCTTCCCTGACCTGCAGGTAGCCCATTAAGGCAAAGGAAATATAAATAAGGTAAAAGAGCACTACAAAAGGCTTAACATAAGTGTTGGTTATCCAGTCACAGTAATAGCGTTTGAGGAAACATACCAACAGGTGACTTTCATATGTATTTGCTTCCTCTGCGTCCGCCGTATCCTCACTGAATCTGGCCGTTAGAAGAAACCTGTACCATGCAGGCTTCTCTTGCAACACCTCTGGCTTTGGGACTTTTCTGCAGAAGAGACTATGCTGGTAATTGTTTTCTATGTATCCAGTAAACACCAGGCTGGAACCATAAAATGAGAGTACATAGAGGTAGTTGAAGAAGATTGCAATACAGGAATTACAGCAGAAAATTCTGGCTGCTTCAATGTTAGTGAAAGGGCTGGCACCGATCCCAAAGGTGACCAGGTACATGGCAGTGGTGAGAGAAAAGGAGAGCATGGAGTCTGCATAGACAGCTGCAGTTCTCTCTTTAACATGTTGGTCTTCTCTAGTTTTCCTCCAGGAGGATAACATTTCAAAAGTCCCGTATAATCCATGACCTGGGGGGGTGCAAAAAAGATCAAAGCAAGAGTTTAAGGTATTTATCCTTTGAGTGAAAAATAAGCTGACTTGAACATTGGGAGAAGACAAGGCAAAAGCAAACAAGGATAATCGACTTTAAGGATGAGAGCTCAAACAGTGGAGATTTCGGCAAAAGGAAAACCGTGCTAAACTTCAGTAAATTATTATAAGACTTCCACTAGTTATGAAAATATTAGGGGAGGAAACCGCTGATCTCTTTACTTTGATACTTTATTCTGGCCAAAAAAACAAAACAAAACAAAACAAAAACAAAAACCAGCAGCAAAAAATTAATGGAAATTGGGAAAGTTGTCTTCGTCAGGAACCCAGAGGGATTTTCCTAATCAATACCAACCACTAGGTTGCACAACATAGACAATATTTAAGTTTCTCTCATATTTCAGGAAGTCCACTTTAAAGGTCTAACATTATCACCCCTATGCATTATCCAGGCAGATTAGCAAGCAGGATTAGAAATGAGCAGAATTTTCTGGGTTAGTATCAACATAACCTCTTAACTAAAATTGCCCTAGGGACTGGACTTCACTGGAAAAAGGGAACCTGTATTTGGTTTGAGTTCCCGATATGTAACCTACTTTGCAACCCCTTTTGTTCCTCCTCAAATACCAGGAAGCAGGAAACTATAAATCTTAAATGCCAAGGAAGTGAAAGAGGCACAAACAAATGGAATCAAAATTAAAAGGTGGAATTAGCAAAAAGGAAAGGATTCAGATTGTGAAATCTTTATTTGTATTTAAAACGAAAAAGGCTGAAGCTACTTTCATATTTATGTTAATGCAAATAAACAAATAGGTGAAGCACCTATGATTTCATCTGCATGGGGGAAATCCCTGGGATGTGTGAGAACTCCCTCTACCAATCCTGTTTATGAACGAATAATTGAGTCCTAAGAGATTTGCTTGAAGCAAACAGAAGTGAAGTGATTTGCCCTGTCAGAAATATTAAGTATCAGAGGTGGGAATCAAACTCAGCCTTCCTGATTGCATGTTTAGCATTTTATCCACTTTGCTGTGTGACTTCTAAATGTGCACTTTTGACACTGTGTCTCTGTAAATTAATATGGCATCTTTTTATATAGACTTGTACAAAAAGAATTTTCTCTTGGAAAGAACCTCCAATTTCAGTGAAAAGGGGAACATCCAATGAGGAAACTCCCTTGGTCAATTCAGTTCCACACTAGCACTATAATTAATAGTGGCAGAAAGTTGCTTGGGTCACGGATAGTAACTAAACCAGAGGTAAGAGAACTTGGACTTCCTGATTTGAAGGACAATTCTCTTCTCCATACTGACTCTACTAATAAAAATGATACTTATATAAATGATATACTAAGACACATAATGATAATTACTTATGTATATTTTCCATATAATTTAATTACTATAATGATAGTAATAATAAAAATCATGTTTTTATGGCACTTAAGGAATTGCGAAGTAGTTTTGTTACAACAATTTCATGAACCAGGAAATGGGTTATATAATGTTTGTTTTTTTGTATCACAATTTTAAAAGATCTTTTTTAAACAAAGTCTAATTGCCCACAGACTATATTGGACAGGCAATAACATTTTGAGCTTCCCTTCATGTTTGGCAATGGAACCTGACCTAGTGAGAGATAAAGCCAAGACTATTAAATTCTTCCCCATTGTTGTAAGTCCATCATCAATATGGGGAAGGCTGCATTCAGTGTCTCCAGTGATTCCTTTCTCTTCTCAAACCTTTTCCTAGTACTAGTTCCCTTCCTGTCCCCTAAATCTTACTCAAGTGCCCGGCCACAGCCACCCCACTAACCTGATCCAGTAGGAAATAACCCTCAGTCTTTGCACTAGGATCAACAGATCTAATTTTATGCTTCTATGCCTTGGGATATTCAATCCCATTATTGAGGATAATAAAATCTTTACCCTGTGGTACAATAGTCTTGTTTTTAAAAAAAGGAATTGAAAATCTCCAGCCAAGCATAGTGTAGAGTGGAGTGAGTCATCACCTTCTGTGTACAATAACAAAGTTCGAGTCTGCCCTCGTGCCTAGGACAGTATTTATATCCCGACTGTGGTGTCCTGACTGAAAACACCAACACCCGTTTTATAGTAATGACACAGCGTTGTTTCTGCAGAGGAATTTGGCATTTATCTTAATTTACCCAGCACTGTTTTACAGCAGCTTTCAGGGGGCAGGTCAAGAGCATCAATTTGATAACTAGCACTGTGCCCTCTATTAAACTAGATTCGTTGAAAGTCCCCAGACATAAAGTTAAAAACTACAATCAGGGAATGACATTCTGTTGTTAATTATGCTTTAAACAGTTATGTTCTCTGGTCTCAGTGGGAAAGCTATTAAGCTTGTTTCAAATGTGGCCTTCTGAAAAGACAGAGTGACCTTTGTTTAAAAATAAATGGTCATCAGCCAATGAAGGGAAGGAAAGGCTTAGTTCTGTAGTGCCTCCAAGTTGTGGAGATGGGAAGCAATTTTGTATGAAGCCAGTGTTCTGGTAAATAAAACAATCGAAGGAAGGCATGACTAAAAGCAAATAACTTTTCAGTCCAAGCATTTTTTTTTCAGCCAAAAAATGACAGAAAAGAAGACAGTTTGAGCTATTAAATACAGGAGAGGGGAAGAAACTGCAACTCTGGTAATAATGACAAAGTTACATTCATTTATCAGGTTTTATGATTCTTAATTCAATGTAATTAGTTTATTAATGGTGTTCATCTATTTTTATTAGCGTAATTTTGTGATAATGGCATTATTTGATATTGCCTCTTGTTTTCTCAAGTATCTCATGTAAACTATAACCTATTAAGCTCTAAGGAAAATACGACCAAACCCTTAAGGACCAATTCTTACTTTGCTGTTGTACAATTTTAGAAGCTAATCTGAAAAAGGAAAATTGTACTAACTGAATTATTACAAGAAATGAGTGAGGGCATGTAATGAAACCCATCATGCTCAAGAAAGGTGGTGGTAGGCTATTATTCTGTTTCCACTAAATTTTTTATTGCTGCATATTAAGTACCTCCCACTTCCACAGGCATCAGATAATTGTCCTCAATTTTAAAAATCTTTGGTATATCCATAGTAGACGTGCTAAGAGAAAAGAGACAGTCAAGGAATAAACTCAACGTCTATGTGTACATTCTTGGGATTGAATTTGACCTCTGCCTGCCTCCATTAGGAGCTCATTGAGAGAAAATGAAAGAAAAATGAGAGAGCCTGCCACTAAAGCCTTTCATATCATACATCGTTTTGGTTTTGCTGACTAGCAAAGGAAGGCAGAAGGGAGCTGCTGAAAATGAACTTGAAAATTAAACTTTTTCTTAGAGTCTTTGAGGGCTTTGTTCTCAAAGGTCCCTTTATTGCTATTCTTTCACTTCGACAGTCTATGGTTTCCCTCTGATTCAACCCCATCTTTCTTAAGTTCTTGTTTCCATAAGAATTTCTGGGATTTCCATCTCAAGTGAAGTCACATGGCTTCTCAAAATTGGCCTTTGAGAACCTACTGGCAGTTGCTGTTATCAGAGGGGAAGCTTACTTTCTGAAACTCAATATTAGTAAAGGAAAGAAGAAAAGCCAATGTAGGTTTTGCTGCTAATGAGATACTAGCAATGGAGGCTTGTAGGCTTAGATTCCCTTTGAACAGTCTAGGCAGCATAGTGTTTTAGAAGGAATAATGGAATTAGAGTATGGAAGGGGCTGTGTCTATTTTTTTAAACCCTTATCTTCCTTCTTAGGCTCAACACTGTGTATTGGTTCCAAGGCAGAAGAGCAGTAAGGGCTAGGCAACAGGGGTTAAGTGACTTGCCCAGTCACACAGCTAGGAAGTGTCTGAGGCTAGATTTGAACCCAGGGGGCCAATGTCTTATTTAAACTGGATTAACATCTTAGGCTAGAGCTGGTGCCTTTTTATATGTATATAGGTATACTACATAGGTATAGATATATGTATATTTATGTGTACGTAAATATATACACATATCTAGAAATCACAGATTTGGACAAACACATTATACACAAATGTACACATATACCTATCTATATCTAGATAAATATCTAGATAGATTCCTCTCCCTCCCTCCTCTTCCCCCCATCTCTCTATCTGTCTCTGTCTCTGTCTCTGCCTCTGTCTCTAACATCCACACATATATATGAGATTTAACGGGGTACAGGGAAATCCTAATGAGAAAACTTTCTCTATAAATGGTAGTTGGCATATTCTCTACAATGCATTGAGAGGTTAAATGATGTGCCCCAGAGTCATAGAGCCAGTAAATAGCAGATGGGACTTGAACACAGGATTTATGTATTTTTAGATCAGATCTCTATTCCTTAAGCCACACTGCCTCTCCAATAATGATGATAAAAAAATAACAAATGAATGCCTGAAAAGGAAGATTCCTTCTGTTTTCTTTTTTATTCTCCTTGTCTAGTTGCTGCCTCCATCTAGTCTCTATCATTCACCAACTCAGGTTTCCTGCAGGATTTGAGTGAACTTGCAACTCTAGTGATGGAATTTAGTACGAAGAACTCCATGCTGAAATTATAAAGTATAACTTGGAAATTTAGATGCTAAATGTAGGTGGAAGACATTTCTTATTTGTTACATTTTTCCTCATGTTTTCCCTTTGAAGGACATTTTACAAAGAATGATTTTATTTATAAATGAAATTAAGGGGTCTTCCCCAAGATTAGTTATTTTTGTTTAAGATTTAACCTTTGTATGTTTTGCTTTTTACAGAATACTTTAAAAAATATTTCATTTGATCTTCACAGCACTTTTGTGTTGTTCCAAGTTCAAGCTTAAATCTCATTTAATATGAGGAGCCTTTCTTTATCCTCCCCTCTTCTAATTCTAGAGTTTTCTCTCTATTGATTATCTCCAATTTATTCTGTATATAGTTTGTTTATACCTAGTTGTTTTCATGTTGATTCCCTCACTAGACTTGTTATTTACTTCTGTGAGAGTAGTTACTGTTTTTTTAATGTCTTTTTTTTTTTGTCTCTGAGAGTAGTTATGATTTTTTGCCTTTGTATCTCAGTATTTAGTCCCTGGTTCATAGTAGAAACTTAATAAATGCTCCTGACAGACTGTAATGCTGAGGTACAGATAATGCTCACTTTTACATAATACTTTTGGCACAAAAACACTATGAGATAGGGTCTTATGAATCCTTATTTTAAAGATGATGAAAGTGTAGCTAGAAGTTAAGCGACTTTCTTAGGGTCATATGGTAAATGTCAGTGGTTGGAACTTGAACAGAGACCTTCTGGCTCCTGATTAAAGGGTCAGTCTTCTCCGCCATGCTGTCTCTTCATTATCCCCATTTAACAGAGGAGGAAACTAAACCTCAGAGAGTTATATGATTTGGTCAAGTAATAAATGGCCATCACAATTCCATTCCAAGTGGTCTGCTTCCATGTCCAATGCCCGTTATTTTAACATCACGTAAGACCTTATTTCATTATTGTAACATTGTAATAAGGCCTTAATAGAACAGATATGATATGGGCAAATTTCCTTATTTAATCTTGTCAAGGGGCCTTAAGACATTATCTTCTATCCATCCCATCTCCATTCAATGAATGGCCTCTTGCTGAAATTATAATTCGGATGCTGACACCTACTTAATAAGCTTCAGACTAAACTTTAGGACTTAGTGAAAAATGAAAATCTCAGATAGGAATGAAAAACCGCCTCTTCTACTAGGGACCATGAATTAAAAGGCTCTCTATCTCAGGAATGGTCCTATGAAGTGACTCCTCTAAAGCATATACTCACATTACTAAATTCTAATGAAGAGGGAGTTAAACAAAATTCATAGGAATCCTGCAAGATCCAAATTTGGGTATCTATAGAGTCATCAGTCTATAGCAAGAGTTGGCAAATTACTGCCCACAAGATTGCATTTAAAAATGTAAAAACCATTCTTAGCTCAAGGGACTTCCGAAAACAGGCAGCAAGCCAGATTTAGCCTATATTTAGTCTGCCAATCTCTATAAGTCTGTAAGTTGATACTGAGCCAATGCTCATTTATGTAAATGTATATTTTCTTCAGTATATTGGAATCTCTCCTCTTTTAGGCCCTGGGAAATAATTTGGTTCAGTGGAAAAAAATGGGAGATTCTGAGTTAGAAGATCCAGATTGAAATCCCAGCTTTCCCACTGACTACCTAGACAACCTGTATACATACATGACCACTTCCTCCTTGAGGGAACTTGATCGAAATGGCCTCCAAGATTTTACCTTGTTCTAAATTGACGAACTTTGGTGTGTCTAAGGGTAGGGGGTAGGGGTTGTGTGAGCACTGAGAATATAGAGTGTAGTTCTTATCTAAGAGTCTGATATGCTTGTGAATCCAGCTAAGGGTGCATCTGTCATCATATGGTAAAGGCAAATGGAAAAAAGATTTTTAGGTTATTCAATTATTTCAATGACTAATCTTCTGTTGAAGTGGATAAGAAAAAGTTAATGGTATGAAAGAATCAAACTATTAAGAGATGAAAGGTATCCTGGAAGTCATTTAGTTCAGCCTACAATCATTTTACAGATGAGGAAACTGAGACCAAGAGAGGTTAAGTGATTTGCCAATCTCTTGAGGATGAGAGTCTCCAAATTCCTCCTCTCAGTTATGCCATAGATTGTAGATTTGAGCTGGTCCAACGTTAAAGGTTGTTTAACCTACTCCTTCATTTTACAGATGAGCAAGCTAAGGCCAAGAGAAGTGGAGATTACTTACATAAGTAGTAAATGGGAGAGCTGGCATTTGAATGCAAATCCTCTGACTCAAAATCTGGCATTCTTTCCCCTGAACCATATTCTTTTCATAGAACTATTCTCAAGGCCTGGCTGAGGAAAGATCCCAAGAAACAGCAGAAAATCCATATTTATATAAAGGAGAGACAGATTACTAGAGATCTGTAGGTATATTTAGCCAAATTTAGCCAGACTGGCCCATGGATGACAAGTATAGATAGTTGTCACTCGGCTCTTTATGGAAACTTTTCCTCTTAAGTAGGACCTTCTAGGGTCATCTCCTTTGCACAGTGAGGCATCAGAGTACAGGGCTTTAGCAAAAGATAATAACTGGACTATCCAGAAATACCTGAATAAAAATATTTGTATTATACTTTATACCTTACAAAGAGTCTTTCACATATATTACCTTGTGTAATCCTCACAAAGCAAAGATAACAGGTATTATTTTATCAGTTTTACACACAAGATATTTGTGATTCAGAGAAGTCAAAAAAGTTCTCTAATATTATACCTCTTATCAATGGTGCAGTCCAAGTAGAACTCCGAACTTATGGCATCAAGCCCAGTGAACATATTATGGAACTAAGAGTTGTGGGACCTGGGTTTTAAAGCGAATTCATCTGTAGATTATCTGAGTGGCTTTGGGGGAGTCCCAAGTACTTTTAGCCAGAGAATTTAATAATGTCCATCTTATTCAATAAACTCAAGTGGCTCCTACTAACTTTTAGGATAAAGTAGTAAATCCTGTTTGGCTTTTATAACTTAATTAAATTATAAATAATAATAAATAATTAATTAAAGCTTTGGCTTTATAACTTAATTCTCTTCTATCTTTCTAGTTTCTCATACCTTGCTTCTTTTTTATGTCCTCTAGCATCCAGTAATACTGGCCTTCTTGCTGTTCCTTGGATTGAGAGCCAGGCAGTCCCTGGTTCAATTCTGGCTTCAGATACTTCCTAGCTGTGTGACTGTGGGCAAGTCACTTAAACCATTTTTATTTCAGTTTCCTCTTCTGTAAAATGACTTGGAGAAGAAAACAGCAAACTACCACATGACTGAAAAATGACTGAACAAATGTTACAGGCACCATTTTAAGTTGAGGATATAAAGAAAGGCAAAGATAGTTCTTGTTCTCATGGAGATATCAGTGTGAAGGGAGAGAGAACATGAAAACAAGTATGTATAAAGAAGGCAAATTGATGCCAATCAAGAGAATTAGGGAGATTAGGAAACGTTTCTGGTAGAAGTTGAAATTTTATCTGGAACTTGAAGGAAACCAAGTAAATCAAGCGATGGAGATGAAGAAGGAGAATATTTCAGGCGTGAAGACTAGCACTAGAAATATTTGACTATTCATCCACAGTGATGGACACATTTATGCCAGGTATGTAATCTGAAAAGAATGCTGATTTTATTCCTTCTACTACTAGTAGTAGACTCAGAAGGTATGAGGAGGAGTGATAAATATGTATACACGACCAACTCATGTTCAGTATATGGGCATATATATATATATATATATATAAACATATAAGTGGTTTTTACATTTTTTCTCCTTTTTTTCCAACAAGCCATAGTATATGGACATATATTCTCCCAAGTGAATGAGAGAGAGAAGAGGCAGGGAATACTGAGGGGAAAAAAAATTCTCAGATTATTTAGGTTGATGCTGGAGTTCACTCAGAAAAGCACACTTAATCTGACCCAGCCCTGATTTTGGCCCTTCTGGATTTGGTCCTATTCCAAGTAGTTTGGAAACTGGGTGGGTAGCACTGGGAAGGCAGCTTTAGGCTAAATAATCTCCAATGCAGATAACATATTCAGAAATGATCAAGTATTAACAGCATATATGGCTATATTTTATTTTATACAATAAATCTGTACCTAATGTTTTTTGTAAATTGAATTTTGGTAAGTGGTACTATATATTAAATATATGACAAAGTGCATGAATATGTAAGGTAGAGTAATCCCATGCTCTTGTAAAATGAATATTTTTTTAATACATCTGTTTTGTCAATCCATATTTCCTTAAAGTCAAATACATCTGTTGAACATATACTGATACCAGAAACCATTGCATATGTGTGTGTGTGTGTATTTAAATCTTTGATGGCTTTCTGCTTTCTTAGCACATAAACATAATAGCTTCTCTCTTAGTTCCTCCAGACGATGAAGGATTTATAAAATGAGAAGATGAAATGGAATGGTTTGGCAATGGATCATGTTTTCCGTTTTAGTGTGAAAATATTTAATAAAGAAAAACAAATAAACCCATTTACAGGAAACCAGAGCAGAGTCAGATTTCATATGGGAAGACAAAATTACTAAATTCTCCTAGAAAACTAATAGAATTCAATGTAATTTATGTGAACCAAATCAGCTTAAAACACATTTTTCTTCTCACAGAGTAGCTGATATTTATAAAGTACTTTGCTTTCATTGACCTCAACATAATATCCTGAATCCTCATGGATTTTAATTAATTCAGAGATTTTTCTTTAGAGACAGCCAGGTGACATAGTACAAAGAGAGCTAGACTTGAAGTCAAGAAGATTTGTATTCAAATCAAACCTCAGATACTTACTACCTTTGGGCATGTCATTGAACCTTTTATATGTTTCCTCATCTGTAAAATGGGGATCATAATAATAGTGCCTACTTCTCAGAGATCTTTTTGTGAGGATCACACTATGCAACTAAAGTATTTAGAATATAAATATATAATGTAATTTAGTGAATTGCTATATAAATGCTAGCTATTATTATTTTTAGTAAAAAAGGTTTCATAAGCTATATAGATCTGGACTAAATAGCAATATGTTCCATGCCCTGGGCTAAGCACTTTATAAATATTATCTCATTTTATCTTTATAACAACCCTGGAAGGTAAGAGCTATTATTATCTCTGCTTTACAGTTAAGGAAATT
This sequence comes from Gracilinanus agilis, assembly GCF_016433145.1. NCBI lineage: Eukaryota > Metazoa > Chordata > Mammalia > Didelphimorphia > Didelphidae > Gracilinanus > Gracilinanus agilis. The sequence continues at coordinate 379,560,643 of NC_058132.1, read as the reverse complement.
GAAGCAAACAGAGATTAAGTTACTTGTCCAGAGTTACACAGCTATAAGTGCAAGTAAGTAAGTAGGTAAGTAAGCTAGTATATATTTGAATGTAGATATTCCTGACTCTAGGCCCAGCATTCTAGACCCAGCACTTCCTAGATGCCTAATAAATTATAGTTGAACAAATATTAAGGAACCACTATATACGTGAAAGCAGCTAACTAGTGCAGTGGATAGAGTGCTGGACCTGGTGTCAGGAAGACTTTAGTTTGGATGTAGCCTCTGACACTTAGCAGTTGGGTAAGTCATATGATACTGTTTGCCTCGGTTTCCTCATTTGCAAAATGAGCTGGAGAAGGAGATGGCAAACCACTCTAATATATCTTTGCCAAGAAAACTCCAAAAGGAGTCATGAGGAGTCAGATGACTGAAAAATGACTAAAAAATATGCACGACACTGTGATAGATTATGGGGATGTAAAGTCAAAAATGCAACAATCCATCTCTTGATGACTTACATTTTACCTGAGGGTGGAAGGAAGGATATCTCATGCATGGTTTGATATAAGCATAACACAAGCTGGGGAATGATGCGTGAAAAAGAGCCCAAAAGACAAAGAGCTTAAGAAATATTTGAGGAGAGTAAGAACAAGGGAGATGGGAGGAGGTTAAGCAGGAAGGAGAAAGTTAGAAGGTAAGTAACTTTGAAAATCAGAAATAAGGAGGAAATTCCTTTAAAAAGATTATTTTGGCAAATCAAAGGACTTATTAGGGAGGAGGAAGAATGGAGGGTAAAAGATCATTTATGAAACTATTAAAATAATTCAGGTGAATGATGCTAAGTGTCCTGAAATATGGTTGTGTTAGTGTGAGGGGAGAGAAGGGTACCAAAAGACATTGTGAAAATAGAATTGTTAGGATTTGGTAACTGATACGTAGTGATGCTGAATAAAAATAATGAATGATTCTGTAGGTAAGAATGGATATAACTAGAAGGCTGGGAGTGCCCACAGGGTGTCAATAGTTGGACATTTTCAGTTTGAACTGCTGAAAAAACAAAACAAAACAAAACAAAACCATGGCTATTTCCAGCCAGGGATGTGGGAATGAAGTTCACTAGAAATTAGGACTAGTTAAATAAATGTGGACATCATGTTCAAGATGATGAAAACTGAAACTATGAGAACTGGTAAGATCACTAAGAGAGAATGTAGAAGGCATAGTGCAGAGCCTTTGGAGGACACCCAAGAGAGAAACACAGAGAGAATGACAGAAGCAGAAAGTGATTGATAGGGCATAGGGATGAGAAAGAACCTGATCAAGACACCATTATAAAGGTTAATCATAGCATGGAGAAGATCTTGAAGTGCATAGGGAGCATGTGGGAACTCACACAAAGGGCTTTGGTTTTGTAAATATTGATTTTATGAACTATTATTATTTGTTTTTATTTATTTATCAACTATATCTGCTTGTAAGTAAGAGATAATTTGGGGCAGCTGGGTGGTTCAGTGGATAGAGAACCTTGGTTGGAGTAAGGAAGACTTGAGTTCAAATATGACCTCAGACACTTATTAGCTGTGTGATCCCAGGTAAATCACTTAACCTTGTTTGCTTCAGGTTCTTCATTTGTAAAATCGTCTGGAGAAGGAAATGGCAAACCACTCCAGTATCTTTGTCAAGAGAACTCCAAATGGGGTTATGAAGTGTAAACATCTAAGCAAATAATAACAAGAGATAATTTGCCTGAAGGTTAAAGGTACGTCTGTTTCTTGCCAAAGAATCACCCCTTAGTCACAGAATTCTTTGCAGCCTCCCTTAAGCTGACAAATTATCCTTCACCAATAACTACAAAAAATGCTTCAAGCAGTAAATTTTGCAAAATGTCTTTCCAGGTGTTTTTCAGATATGAAATATACACATCTATTAGGAGCTCACAATATTTTCTTAGGTTTGATTAAAAGGTAAACATTCTTAAAGCTAGTTTGCAGATGCATCAAAGAACCACTGACCAAAAAAAAAATTCTATTGTGTTTTAAGGTTTGCAAAGTGCCCCACATGTTATCTCATTTGAGTCTCGACAATAACCTTGTATAGTTAAGTGATATTTTTATTTCAGTTTTACAACTGAGGGGAAGATGGGAAAACTGAGTCTAAGAAAGGTTAAGTGATTTGCCCAGAGTTGCACAGTAAGCATCTGATGAAAGATTTGAACATAGTTTTTTTCTCCAAATCCAATACTATTCACTGTTCCACCTAAGTGGATATAAAAAAGAAAATGTTTCCACTCCAGTGTTCCATTTAGACTAGAATATCACACTCCTTCCATATAAGTTACTCAGATACGATTTGATGTTCAGTTGTTTCAGTCATCTCTAACTCTTCATGATCCCATTTTGGGTTTTCTTGGCAAAGATACTAGAGTGGTTTGCCATTTCCTTCTTCAGCCCATTTTATACTTGAGGAAAGTGAGGCAATGGGGTAAAGTGACTTGCCCAATGTCACATAATAGAAAGTATCTGAGGCTGGATTCGAACTCAGGAAGGTAAGTCTTCCTTATTCCAGGCCTGACTCTCTGTCCACTCACTGGATGACAATAGACTACCTGTAATAAATGAAATGGATTGATAAACTTGGTGAAAGCAGTTTAGAATTATTTTTTTATCTTGGGTGTAAGATAAAAGATTAGATATAAAAAATAAAAGTTAAAAAACAAAAATCCCTACAGTCACTCACTTTTCTCTCCCCTAGCCCTTGCCACTGACAATGGTTTTCTGTTTGGTTAGCAAATTATATAATTGAGTATTAATCTTCCCATGTAATAAAGACATTATTAAGTATGTATTTAATTGTATAATTAAGGATACTAAAGCTGAATGGGAGAACTTAGAAAAATGCAAATCAAAACAACCAGGAGATATAATTTCTTATCTATCAAGTTAGTTAAAATGATAAAAGGGCAAAAAATAACAAATGTTGGAGAGAATGCAGAAAAAATGGGGACACTAATACACTTTTAGTGGAACTATGAACTGATCCAACCATTTTGGAGAGCAATCTGGAATTATTCCCCCAAAGCTATAAGTCAGTGCATGCCACTTTTAGATATATTTCTTAAGGTGTTTAGGGGAAAAGGGAATGGTCTTCTATGTTCTAAAATACTTACAGCAGCTCTCTTTGTGGTGGCAAAGAACTTGAAATTAAGGAGATGCCCATCAATTGGGGAATGGTAAACAAACTGTAGCATATACTTGTGATGGAACACTAGTGCACCATAAGAAATGACAAGCAGGTTAATTTAAAAAAAAATCATGGAAAGACCTACGTGAAATTATGAAGTGAAATGAGCAGAACCAAGAGAATGTCACACAAAGCAACAGAAAAATTGTTTAAAGAATGACTTCTGTATGATGCCTTCTCTAGTGCAAGGAGGGATAGAAAAGAGGGAGTTATCTGACAATTTTAATGTAACAATCAAAAAAGTGAATGGGACCTTAAAGATCATGTAGTCCTCCATGAATATTGTAGGTATTAGAAAATCAATTAATAGTATATTAGATTTTTGAGCTTGATGGGAAATTAGAGGCCAGCTAGTCTAACCCTTTGATTGTTCAGATGAGAAAACCCAGAGGGTTTGACGTGTTCGAGTTCACAGAGGGAAAGTGACAGAAGTGGGACATGAACCCAAGCCTAATGATCTTTTTTTCTCCTATATCATATTGCTTCTTCTGAAGTGATTTGTCCAAAGTCATGGGATAACTTTAAAACTTTAACTTTAAAACTGCTGCCTTTTGAACTCTCATGGAAGACTGTATCTTGTGTTACTGCTAGCTAGATACATTGTCATAAATAACATTTAATTCAGATATATAGGGTTTTGTTTTTAAAGTATTGACATGAATTTTCTTATGAAATCTATGAAAACCAAAGCCCTATCATTAATTTATAGTCATTCTGATTACTTCCAGGAAGGTCCACAGGAAACTAGGGAAGCCTTGTGGCTTCTTTGTGAAATGACAAAAATTAGGAACAAAAGTTTTTTAGTAAGATTAAAAGCTAGAAATTTTGGGGGAGTTGGTGTATATTTAGTATTTATCTAGGTGTTATTTCCTCTCTTCCATTCCTACCCGCCCCCCAATAGAATGTAAACTCCTTGAAGGCAGGAACTATTTCATTTTTGTCTTTCTGTCTCTAGTATCTAACATACAGTAGGTGCTTAATAAATGCCTGTTGAGTTTCAGGTGACAAATAGCTTTAGCCTTTATATATCATTTTAAAAGCACACTTTAAGAATAAATGGGTTTAGCTGTGAAATTCTGACTCTGAACCACCTTCAATCTGGGAATGTTTGTCTTTATGAGCATATTAAGCACCCATTCTATTGTGGCATGGTATTTATTGTAATGGGCCTAAACTACTAAAATGTGTAACATCGCTTCACGTTGTGACTCAGTAATTTGAGATCTACTTAGGCTGGAAAATGTACAGAAAGGTTGCATACTGATTTTCAGCAGTGAAAACGGCTATCAAATCAATGAATGTAGCATTCTTCACAAATTGCAAATGAGGGAGTATGAGGCCCCCGTGGTGCTCCGTTTCTTACTGCAAGTGCCAGATTTCTCATGACTGGAACTCTGACAGTAGTCACCAGCTCAGTGATTCCCAAACTGTTTAAAGTTGTGGCAAATAATAATTTGATTTTATTTTAATATTCCCCCTTTCCTACATAAGAAAGTGGTATATAAAAAATTCATGTTATTATTGTTATGATTAGTCAATCAGTCAATAGATATTTATAAAGTATCTACTGTGTACCAGGCACTATGCTATGTACTCAGTATACACAAAGAGGGAAAATACAGTTTTTACCCTCAAGAAGCTCACAATGAATAAATTTTTTTAAACAAAAGATTATACAGATTTAATTTTTAAAGAAATTTTGAAGATCATCACAATGTCTTTTGGATCACTGGTTCTTTCCCATCAACCTCTTATCCTTTTTATTTCTAATTATCTCAAATACCCAAATGTTTAAAGTGAAACTGGAAAAGTCATCCATAGTATCCATAAGGAAAATACCACATAAGCTTTCTAAATACCTTAGCCTCTTCAGATGGATCTTTAGAATATATCTTGTGATGTATAATTTAAAATTCTACAAGATTTCTCTTGCACTTTTACTTTTTTCCTTTCTATATCTATTTTCTTTAATGGTTGAATGGTAAAGATATAGTATATATAGCAAGATTTCATCTGTGAAAGCCTGCTTTCTCTCTTTTTAAAAAAAAGGTTCTTAATTTAATTTTTTTCAACTATATGTAGAAATAATTTTTCCAGTTATCTAATATTTTGTGATTCAGAGTCTCTCCTTCCCTCCTCTCCTGTCCTCCTAACCTCCAAAGTGGTAAATGGTCTGTTACAGCTTATACTAGTACTTTCATATAATACATATTTCCATATTCCCCATGCCATGAGAGAAGCTACATATCATAGATACAATAAAAAATGCATAAAGGAGGGGACAGCTGGATGGCTCAGTGGATTGAGAGCCAAGCCCAGAGACAGGAGGTCCTGGGTTCATATCTGGTCTCAGACACTTCCTAGTTGTGAGACCCTGGGCAAGTCACTTGACCCCCATTGTCTAGCCTTTAACACTCTTCTTCCTTACAACTAATACACAATATTGATTCTAAAACAGAAGGTAAGGGTTATAAAAAAAATGTATAAAGAAAAAAAAAGTGAAAATGGTATGCTTTGATCCTCTTGAATTTTTATTTAAATGCCACTCCTAATTTTTATGGAAGTGACACAATTGGCTAACATATTTAATAGAAGAACTCCTATATTATACTATTACTAACATTATGCTTCATACTTTCCCTGAAGGACAAATTGTGGCTCCCTTCTACAAGATAGTTATTGGATTTAGAAGGAAATAAAGGGTGTGTGTGTGTGTGTGTGTGTGTGTGTGTGTGTGTGTGTGTTTTGGTTAAACTTAACTGGTAAATCTTTATACTTCTCAATTCCATAAGAGTACTCAATGTGAAAGCTACAACTATATTGCATGTGACTTTGCTAGATCTAAATTTCTGCAGGCAGTGGTGCTTAAGAGACGGAGAATCTAATTTCAGTACCTTGGCACCTTATGGTCCCATATCAGCATGCTTATCATTTAACCATAACACATAATGGAAAATAATTTCCATTGCCTCCACTATGTACAGGGCGTAAGGCATGCTAATGAGATAAGTTGCAGTTATTTTTTCAGTCAACTAAAAAATGCTGCTTCATCCATCATGATGGTATCAGATTCCAAATGACATTTTAATTTGCCAAAGGAAGTATTGAAATGGGGGGATGGGGAACAAATACAATCTCCTTTAATCCTAGAGCTATAGTTAGCTCTCTAGTTTCTATAGTATGCTTTCTTGGTTACCAGGTGGCTCAAACATCCTATCAGTCAATATTTTTGGAAAGAACCATGATGAAATTATTTTTTTCATAGAATCTTAGAGATGTAAGGGACCTTAGAAGCAATCTAAATGAATCTAATTTCAATTAATCCAACACAAACATGTATTAATTACACATTATGTGCAAGGCAAAAAGCAGAACTGGTCTTAAATCGGGAAGACGTAGGTTCATTTTCTGTCTTTGACATACCTCACTGCTCCACTCAAACTCATAAGACAGGGCCCATTAAAATGAACATGAGGATCCCTTTGGGCCACATTTTGGCTTAGAAAACTATGTACTAATGTTATCTAGGTTTGATCATTTTTTACTTATTTTATAAAATGTCCAAGTTATATTTTAATCTGGTTTAGGTTGTTTTCAGGAGTGCTGAGGGCCCTCTGTGACCCATGGGTCACATGATTGATAACACTGTTGTAGGCAATTTTCTAAGATTCTTATGTGGCATATCTGTACAGGTAGAGGGAGTTACTTATACCAGTGGAATCATAGGATGGAACCTTATTTCTCCCCTTTACTCCCTTCCTGAAATGTACATAATACTCTATTAGGCATTGGAGATACAAAGATGAAAAAGCAGAGTCTTTGCCTTGAAGGAACTTATAATCAAATAGAGGGGATATATAACATATGGACAAATAATCAGAGGAAAATATAATAAGTCTGAAAATCAGTTTAAGGAAGTGGAGACACTTTATTTTGAGAAGAGAAGCCTAAGGGGGAAATGATAGCTGTCTCCAAGTATATGAAGGACTATCTTGTGTAAGACATTTTAGATCCAACAGAATGTAAGGTACTCAAGGGCAAGAACTATTCTATTTTTGTTTTTGCACTCACAGCACCAAGCATAGCACCTGGGCCATAGTAGGTGCTTATTAAATCTTGTTGATTGGTTGATTAGTTATTTGCTTGGTTCTGAAGCACAAAACTAAGAAGAGTGGGTAAAAGAAACAGGCAGATTTGGGTCAACATAAGGAAAAAACTCTTAATAATTAGAGCTGTCCGAAAGTGGAGATTGGTTGGTTGCCTTGGGAGTCAGCAAAATCCCTTTCAAGGATGATTTTAAAGCAGAAAGCTGCATTCCACTTTTCAGGGATATTATATAGGGGATGCTTACATTAGAGTAGATAGCCTCGGACATAGATCCTATGAAAGGTTCAAGGCAAGCCTTTAGAAATCTGAATAAGGGGAGATCACTTGCAGACAAAGGAAGTGGGAGAAGGATCAGGGATGATTTCATTAAAGAAGTTATAGCTAAATTGGGTCCAGAAAAGGAGGATTTTAATAAGTGGAGATCTATCTATATCTATATCTATATCTATATCTATATCTATATCTATATCTATATCTATATCTATATCTATATCTATATCTATATCTATCTACATCTACATCTACATCTATATCTATCTATCCATCTATCCATGTACATTTTCACATTGACATACATATATATGCATATATACACAGATATGTGTCTTCAAACATATGTTACCAGGGGTGAAGAGTAAAAGAGAAGTCAGTTCAAGGCAAGGGAGAAAGCATGAGCAAAGATATATAAAGAGAAAAGGAACAAGATTCCCTTGGCTCCTCCCCTTTACCTTCCTGGTACTACACCATAAGAAATGACAAACAGGTTCATTTTGGAAAAACATGGAAAGACCTACGTGAAACTATGAAGAATGAAATGAACAGAAACAAGAGAACTTTTTATATATAGCAACAGAAATATTGTTTGAAGAATGATTTGTGTTATTTCTACCTCTGGAGAAAAAACTGCTAATTAGAAATAAGTAAAACATAGTTTTATATATACATATATCTTTTTTGTCAAATGATGCCTCTCTAATAAGGAAAGGGGTGGGAGGAAGGGAGTTAATTGGGTATTTTAATGTAACAAAAAAATTAAAAATATTTAGTTAAAAAATTTTAGTTAATTAAAAAAGAGAAAAGCACAAGGGATAGAGAAGGGTCCAATGTGGATGAAATAAAGCTGGAAAGGCAAATGAGAGCCAGTTTTTAGACTCTTAAATACAAGGAAAACTGATATAGATTTTATTTACTAAGTAAATGGGGTGTCACAGAAGTTTTGAGTAGAGAAATGCAATCTTATAGCTAAATGGGCTGTCAGAACTAAAATCCACACTATCTCACTGGTAGCCCAAGACCCCTTCCACAAGATCAAGCCATTTCTTGTGGAGGTCAAGTGCCAGGCACATTTCTGAGTAAATGGAATTGATTCTAAAGCATCATTAAGCTCTCTGGAAATATTGCAGTCTTCGGGAATGAATAAACTGTGAATGGACTGTTAAACCAATGGGGGCAGGGCAAGATTAAAATCTGCCAACTCCTACCTTAAGGTTCCTTCTACTAGATTTCTTATTAAGTACAATCACCATATGACATAAATGGAATGTCTTAGGATATATAAGCAGAATTAGGTTGCTTCACATGAAAAGGAGACTTGAGATGACAATTCTCAAATTCTCATTGCTCTCTCTGTCTCTCTGTCTCCGTCTCTCTCCCCTCTCTGTCTCTTTCTGTCTCTCTGTTTCTCTTTCCCTCCCCAGCTTTTTTTTTTTTTTTGCAACTCTTTATTTCTTAAAGAACCCAATCACAACCACCACCAGAAGGATAAAGAGAAAAAAAAAGAGCTATAATTACCTAGCATGACGAAGGGGACTCCCAGGAAGGTGGAATTATATTTCCCACCAGTCAGATTAATGATTCCGGCTGCAGTTAGTGTGGCCAGGCTTACTGTGACCAATCCAAGGAGGCCCAGCCAGGGTTTGCTGCGGACACAGTCCTGCATGGAGCAACAGAGGACAGCCACAGTGACCATTAGGACCAGGCTCGTGATCAGGTAACGTTCAGATACGCGGCTGGTCTTCTGAAAGTCTTCCCTCAGTGTCGAGGATGTGTAAGGGTACATTTTGATTTTCCCATTAGACTTCTGGAAAAGTTTGACTGTGTCACAAAAGTTGGACTCCCACCTCTCTGCCACCATGTCGTTTAAAGAGTTGATTGTTTGCAGATAATAGGTGAGCTGGACGGCTTGTGCGGATTTAACCTGATCTTTGCTGTGCACGGTGACACCACCCAGCTGGTGTCCATTATATACTTCCCTCCCATCTTTTAAGTGAGTGATTGGATATGTGATTGCAAAATTGGTCCGGTTTGTGGCACGAGCAGTCTTTAATTCCTCCAGGACGTGCACTATGTCATCCACTATGCAAGTCTTATCATTATTCAGGATACATATATGAGCGAATGTATAATTAAAACCAGGCCTTTGTACTTGCATCCTGGTCACAGCAGAGTGCAACTATGGGGGAAAAAATTACAATCATTATTGATGATCAAAGTTTATATCACAACATGCATAAAGACATTAGCTTTGCTGACAATTTTTTCTTTTTTTGTTTTTGTCTATGGTCATCCATTTGGTTTAAATGAAAACAAGTTCTAATTAATGCTCTGATAAAACATCAGAAGACTTGTAATAAAACAAAGCATGCATTAAACACTAGTGTGATTCCTTCATGTACTTTATTCATAACTCAATTAGGTTTTGATTTATAGAAATGGTATATTTACCTCTTTCAATTTCTTCCTTGAATAAAAAGAGTCTAGTGAGCTACAGTGCTTCATTTTTAAATGACTGGCTAAAAGTGCAAAGGACTTCTGTAGATCAGTCCCTTACAGGCAATTTACAGATAACCAGAATGGCTAAATGATCAACTCATCAGCTTAAATCATTTTAAATCATAAAGGTAATGAAATGTTCACCTTGTTGCTAGTACAATTCACAGTCTGTTTTTAATGTCTGGGCATGTGAAAGGAGGCCATAGAGATAATAGCTTTAATGTTACTAAACATCAGGGAACATCAGCATCATTCAAAAACCATGTTAGCGATGTTGTATCTGATGTTCAAGCAAACTTTCAGTGTCAAAGATTTCCCTGTACTTCACCACAGTGCACCAGAAGCAAGTTATATACATAGCCTCATTGATGTAGAATTGAAAGGGACCTTTAGGGTTATTTAGCCCAATTCATTTTTCAAATGAGTAAACTGAGTCCTGCAGAGGCTATTATGCCCTCTCCTCCCTCCCCCTTCACTCCACCATCTCAATCCCAATAGCATATAAGCTCCTTAAAAAGGTCAGAAATGATTTTGGTTTTGCCTTTTATTGTCAGTGCTTAGTATGCTTGGCACATTACATGCACTTAAAAGATGCCAACTGAATTGAATAGCCAAAGATCAAACATGGAGTAAGTCATATAAGCCAAGACACAAATCCAGGTATTCTGCTTTCATATCTAAGGCACATCCTGCTGTAGTATGCACGATGGCTTTAAGTTTGCTGATAGCCATAATTTCTGAATTTAAACTCTCACAGTTCTACCTCTAAATTATAAAAGTTCAATTTCAAACTCATACTACTTGATACATTGATTACAGATAGGATAAAATTGCAAGGAAAAAGATGGTACTTGGTCTGTGCTTACAAAGGTACTACTGATTAAACTTCTCTCAGAATTGATCAACCAGTTAACTCAAGCAAACTACAAATTTGAATCGTTTTTACTGGTTTGTTTAAAGAAATTTTCAGTTGTTTTCGAGCAAAATTAAATGAAGAAGTATTTTTCGAGTGTATAAGGCATTGGGCTAGACACTATAAGGGATGCAAAGATGGGATTTCTACATAAAAAGCTTGAAATATAGTACTTTGTAGATTTTCAAATTTACTTTTTCATTAAATAATTTTAAACCCACAATAAGATATGTGATTAACTGTTTAGAGTAAAAAAAGGAAAGTCAAAATTAAAATCTGATTGATGCCATCTACAGTTAGACTAGTAAAACCAGCACCTAGAAATTCACTATGATATGCCTTAATAAGTGGGCCAGTGCTATGAAAAAGACTCTAAATTTTATCGACTTCCATTTTCAATATAATTATTTCACAGAATCACAGATTTCTAGTGGGAAGAGAACTCAGAAGCCAATTAAGTCCCATCTGTACTTCAATGAGAATTTTCTCTACAACATAACCAAACATGTGGTCATCTAGCTTCTGGTCAAAGATGTCTACTATATGGAAACCTACCGTCTCTCAGAGCTTTTGTATAGCTCTGTTAAGAAGTTCTTTCCACGGAGCCACAATCTGATTTTTTCTATCTCCCACAACTTATTCCTAGTTCTGCCCTTTGGGATCATGCAGAACAAGCACAGGTATGTGACCATCTTTAAATACTGAGAGCTAATGAGTTATCCCTGAAAGGGACCTTAGAAATCATTTTGTACTGCTTGCTCATTTTATAGAGAAAGAATCTGAGTTTCACAGAAATAAAGTCATTTTCCCAAGGGGTTACAAGTGGTAGAGGCAGTATTTGGATCCATGTCCTCTGGCTCCAAATACAGTGCTGTTTTCACTGAAACAGGCTACTTAATGATAAACAATCATATCCTCTCTCCTCCCCACCCTACCAAGTCTTCTCTTCTCCAAGCTAAACATCTTATGTTCCACAGAAATTTAGTCTCATTCAGCCTTATCTCAAGGCCCTTCACCATCCTGGTTGCTTTCCTCTGAATGTTTTCCAGTTTATTAATGTCCTTCCTAAAATGTTTTAAACCAGTCTGAAAACAATACCCCAGCTTTGGTATATCAGTTCCCTTTTATTCTCAGTGTCCAGCCCACATTAAAAAAAAAAAATAAAAAGCACAGAAAGATATTTAATGCAAAAAATAAAACACAAAATCTGTAGGGCTGAAAATACTATAGTTGTTATTAATATTGGGAGCAGCTGGGTGGCTCAGTAAATTGAGAAGCAGGCCTAGAGATGGGTGGTCCTGGGTTCAAATCTAGCCTCAGAAATGTCCTAGCCATGTGACCCTGGGCAAGTCACTTGACCCCCATTGCCTAGCCGTTACCACTCTTCTTCCTTGGAAACAATACACAGTATTGCTTCCAAGGCAGAAGGTAAGGGTTTAAAAAAATAATAATATCTTAGCATTCTATACTCTATGACTTTTAGGCACAGGTTCCCCTGCCTCATATATCCTGGCTTAGCAATTTAGGAAAAAAAAATTTGCTTATATGTATATCATTGTGTGTGACATTTATAATCCTCATTCAAAAAGCTCAGGAAGCAGAAACTGCCAAAGTTTGTGGCAGTCTATATGAAACCTGGAGCTAGGGGTTTTAGTATCTATTTCTCCATGTCACTTGGCTCATGGACTCTAGGCTCCGAAGTCCATGAGAACTACATTAATTTATTATTTTGGATTGAAATTCCACACTTCCCTAAATTTCACAGTGATATGTCCTCCTTACCCCTCTTCAGAATGAACTAGGAGACTATTTCTTACAGAAGTCTAACCATATGCTAAATTTTTGTTTGGATGCTTTTGGATTAGCAATGAGCAAAAAGTCTTAAATGTTTTTAAGCTGTGAAAGTGTATTTATATCCACTCTTCTGCAACTCAGAAAAATGACTGGGTGGATTTTCATTAAAAATAAACACACACACACACACACACACACACAATCCTTTCCAAAATATAAAAGGTTATTTTGGGGGCAAGGAATAATAAAAGCAAATTTGAATACAAAAGACACCTTTGGTGGTAAGTGAAGAATTCTGTAGGTAGAGAAGTGACAGAGGAAAGAAGGATGTGACTGACAGCACAAATATAAATATTCGGTGTGGTTTTCGTGACTATAAATAGTACAATAAGATGATAAGCCATAGGTTTGAAATCCATTTTAGCATGAAGACATTTTTCATTAATCCCCTGAGGATTAATCCCTTCATAAGGAAGTCCTATGTAAATAGTCCTGGAGAAGTGGACATTTTAAAAATACTTAGTGAGATACATATCATGGATATATACTGATAAATAGGTTAACTGTGATTTACAGGACCACACGCTTGGGAAAAATGATCAGTACTTTAACTTTACTGCCATGAGTCCATGCCAGTTCGTAGAAGGTATATGGAATAAATGGGAATGGCAAACCTTACAATAAAGTCTGTGAGAGAGGTCTTTAACATCTTAGTAGAAAACGCAGCTATTCTGAATTACCAACAGAATTGGGTATATTGGATGTCCATGTTACTGAGTGGCAGAGAAAGCAGTCTTAGAAGGGCTAGTTTCTTAGGCTACCTGGCAAGGGAGGTAAAGATTGGCAAATTTATCTGCAGTAGCTGCAGCTTTTATAGAAGAAGATAGGATGATATGACAAAAAAGACATGAAAAAGAGAAGGCTAATGAAAATCCTGTGTTTCTTGAAAAGAACCAGCTGTGCTTGAGTAGTATATTATGACTTAGTTGCTTAAAAAGTGTTTACTTTGCACATATAGTGAACTCTTCATTATGTACACTAATATAGTAGAGAAGTAGCATACAAACTCCAGAAATAATTTGTGTTTGGTTGTAGAAATGCAATTAATAATGTATTTCCTTTAGTTAGGAAGAGAATGCTAATGAGCATTTCTTGAGCCAAAGAGTGGCCTTGAAGCATGCTTATTGGTAAGAGAAAAGAATCTAAGAGGAACCTCCCCCCCCCAAAACCAAGCCACTGTTGTGGATAATTCATTCAGTAGATGACCTTTTTTCCATAAAGGACACTGAACTCAGTTAAAGAATAAGTCCTTGAATTCTCTTGCTGAACTCTATTTATACAAGTGGGAAAAAAAGAAAAACAGAGAAACTTTATAAAGAAGGATAGGTCACAAAAATATTTTAGAAAAACAAATATCCAAGAAAATTGTATCGTGTTTTTTCCTTTAATAGTAGAAAAACAAACAAATGGTGAACATGTATTCCCTCCTGTGATTCTAAAAGGTCACACTTATGTGAGAGGCAGAATGAGACAGTGGAAAGACTATCAGAGGACATGGATTCTAATTTTGGCTTCACTACTTACTATCGTGTGACACTGGAGAAGCTACTTTTGTCTTCAGCTCTCAGTTTCCTCATCTCTAAGATGGGGGAGTTTGGGACTGGATAACTTCTATGTTCTCTTTTACCTCTGATTCTATAATTCTGTCATCTAGACCTTAATTTTTTCATCTGTAAACAAACAAAATACCTAGAGTTGAAAAAGACAGTCCCCAAATTCTCTCTTAGATCCATTATTTAATGACTTTATAGTCTTGATCTTTAATAAAGTATCAGTATGCCAAGGGATCAGGCTGTTTAGTCATTTTTCAGTCATGTATGACTCTCTGTGACTCAATTTCGAATTATTATGGCATAGAAACTGGAGTGGTTTGTCATGTCTTTTACAGATGAGGAAATTGAGGTAAACAAGGTTAAATAACTTGCTCAAGGTCACATAGCTAGTGTCTGAGACTGGATTTGAACTCACAAAGATGAGTCTTCTTTACTCTAGGCCTGACATTTGATCTACTCGCCACCTAGCTGCCAAGGGATCATAAGATCATAGAATTAGGGCTGAAACAGATATTTCAGGTCATTGAATCAAATTTCATCGTTTTATAAACTGAGGTCTAGGTGAGGTAAAGGGATTTGCTCAAAAAATAATGGTGAATAGTAGATCTAGGATTCAAACCTGTGTTTTTTAACTTTAAAATCCAGGGCTTATTCTGCCACATCCTGATGCCTCCCAGCAAGCATTCAATCTAGACTTTCAGAACTGCAAAACGGTACATTTGTTCAACATTTCTTCAATAAGCATCTATTGGAATGACTAAGTGCTCAGCCCTATACAACATGAGGTAAGGAGTCAAGAATATGACTTCATAATCTCCTGACTTCAGGGAGCTTATAATTTGGTCTGGAAGATGACATAGGCATATATGAAGCAATGGCAGAAGAAGAGGGAAGAAACACAAATAAGACTGCATCATATTTATTGTATGTGTATGTATACATATATACATACACATATATGTGCAGGTGCTGTAGGACTGTGGGATTCAAAACTAAGAAATAGGTGGGGATTGTCATTCTTTTAGCTGTGTTCTATAGTTTCAAAAGCACTTTTTAAAGATTAAACAAACATTTTAATATTACCATTTCAATTTTAATATTACCGTTTACTTATATATGTCACCATAACACAGAGATAGAAGGAAAATAGTGATAGAAGTAAGAATTGCATAATCTCCTTGTTCTGGGTTGATATTACCAGGCAGGTCTAAGATAATTTTCTTCACCATGAATACATATGTGAATAGGGCCAAAATTTGGTTATTTATAGTTGTGTTGTAAAATGCAGAAGTTGGATTATAATTGGGGTTCTTACCCCTTTCTGTGTCATGAACCCCTTTTGCAATTTGGTAAAGCCTATGGATCCTTTCTCAGAATAATGTTTTAAAATGAATAATATAAGGCATATAGGATTATAAAGGAAACTGATCATATTGTAATAGGCATAAAAATGTTTTTTCCATTCATGTTGGACCCCAGGTTAAGAATTCTTAATCTTAAAGATCTCTTCCAGCACTATAATCCCATGAATAATATAAAGTGGCTATGCATAGTTTAAGATTTATTTATATCTATTTGAAGTATACTTGTTTATCTACTTTTGATTTTTAAAATGTTAATAAATCTATTGCTCTCTGTAAGCCAGAAAGAGGTAGCATAGGTCAGTTTGATTGATTAGAAAAAAAAAAAGGAAGAAAAAGAGTCATCATTTTCTGAAGCATTTCACATTCTGGGAAGCTACGTATTGGTTCTTAATAAAGAAACACACCGAAAAAAAATTTTTCCCTTCTGTCACAAAAGCTGAAACCAAGCCAGGATAGAGGTAGTTAATACAGTATGTGGCTACTCTTCACTACAGGTTAGATTCTAATTTCCTCTTTCCATCTCCCTGGCACACAGAGATCTTCCTTTGAAAACAACAGGAGCCTCATGCATAGGAGAGATAGGAAGAAGTTAGTTCATTCCCTCAGCTATGTGACATAAATGGCTATTTTCTGTGCATTCTGCATATTTCCTCTAGTATCTTTCAGCTTTTATTTCCCCAAGTAATATTTTTCTGATTTCAATTTTAAAAGGAAAGAAAATAAGTAGTTTTCATTCTAATTTTAATTATTTGCTTTTCATTCCCAAATATCCCTCTTGAAGAGTCACCTAATCTAAACATTTTAAGTGCTTTCAAGGAATGCTTATGTTTAATTACAGAAAGAAGGAGAAACTGTTAGCTTTTGCTGAGTTAAGACCGGATTTTTATAAATAGAGCAAATAATTTTGTATCAACAGGCACACAGTTGTTGAGCATTCAATATTAACTTGCATGACATTTGCAACCATCACAAGGGAAAACACTTTAAGCTGGAAGGGTTTGTCTTACTAAACTTAACAAAGTATAATAAATTCTCTCTGTTATGATCTGCCTTTACATGATACCACTTTCTCCCACTCGCTTTCCTTTTCTTTTAATAGAAGTGCATTACATCAAGCCTCTAATAGTCACAAGTCAGGGAATGCTTCCATGATTCATTTCTAGTGCAGCCAAAAAGCAAGTTAGTCATGCCTTACTTAATAGGTGAATAAAAATATAATGCCATCTTTAAACATTATATTTTCACATTATAATAAACTAAATTTGGGATGAAGTCAATTAAGGGAATAACTATCAATTTTTCCCTTGATATATCTGCTCCCTG
Source organism: Gracilinanus agilis (assembly GCF_016433145.1). NCBI lineage: Eukaryota > Metazoa > Chordata > Mammalia > Didelphimorphia > Didelphidae > Gracilinanus > Gracilinanus agilis. The sequence goes on along the minus strand of NC_058132.1, from coordinate 379,543,535 downwards.
TGCCTCTGAGTTCACTTTAGCAACAACGGCAACAAAAAATCACTATACTGGTTAGTGCTGTGGAAATAATGGAGTTTTGGAAGGGAGGATCAAGCTCATCTGATCTGAGATCTCTTGCATAAGTTAAGAAAAAAAAGAAAGAAAAATAACAAGTCCAGTCCCAAATGGCAGAATTTCATTGAAGATGATGATGTTAAGAGGCAGGAAAAACCACTACTACACTCTAATTTTCCAGTCAGTCTTAGATTGACTTTGAAGCCCTGGCTGAAGAAACAGCAGCTTTGGACTTGAAGGGAGCAAATTTGAGAGGGAAATAGAAGTCGTGGATTGTAAGTAAATATGGAACTCTAATATTACTCTTTTTTTGGTTACATGAGAATGAATAGTTTAAAGGCAAAAGGAAACTAGTAGAGTGACAAGAAAAAGAATGTGCTTCTTTCAAGTAAATAAGAACAAATCTGACTGGTCTATGGTTGTTGTTGGGGCAGCTGGGTGGGGTAGTGCATAAAGCATGGAGTCAGGAAGACTCATTTTCCTGAGTTCAAGTCCGACCCCAGTCACTTATTACCTGTGTGATTCTGGGCAAGCTACTTGCTCCTGTTTGCCTCAGTTTCCTTATTTGTAAGATGAGATTTTTTAATTTGTAAATTTTGTAAAATTTGTAAAATGAAGGAGAAGGAAATGTATCTACACTCCAGTTTCTTTGCCAAGAAAACAGAGTCGGACACTACTGAAAACATCAACAACATATAAGAGGGAGATTTTAGGTAATTTATAGATATGAATTTAAAGTGTGGCCAACAGGAATCAACAATTCAGGTTGATTCCGTAATTAAATCAGACCCAAGTCAGCATCGAGTTAAGGCAGTTTATTTACAATTAGGAAGGTAAAGGTATGGGAATAAAGAGAAAGGGAGAGGCTAGTCCAGGCCTGCGGAGGCCTGGACGAGAGAGAAGGTTAAAAGGCTAAATAAATGAAGCTACAAGCCTCAAGGCCCAGCAACCAGATAGGCTGGTGCCTATTTAAGGCAGAGTTTAGAAGCAGCCTAGGTAGGCCAAGGAAGTCAGCCTAACTTACCCACGTGACAGTACAGAGTGGAAGCTGCCTGAGGTCTCAAGGGAGGTTCTTCAGCACCAAGTTCAAGGCGGGAACTGCCTCCACAGGAAGTAACCAACATACTTAAAGAGAGAGTGTCTTTCGTCACTTGCCGTGGGTCCACCTCTAATTCAAGTGGATAAATGGCAGTCTCTACATTGATTTGGACTGCCCAAAGGGCAGTCCCTTGTTTTTGATTTGTTACTTATTGTCACCTGTGGGTAACTCATCTCCCCTCCTCATTAAGGGAGGTGAGGATTACATCATTTCTATGCCTAGGATGGGTAGAGTTTTGACTATGAATTGGCTAGAGTTAATACCATTTACACAAACAACAACAAAGAACAGAAACTTATAAATCTTAAGTCATTGGCCAAAGCTATTATTTTTTAAGTTAATACAATTCTAAATTTATCACCAGGATCAGAGTTAAGTCTTTTGCTGCTGAAGGCTTATGAGTGATATATCTTACCTGATGTCTTTAAAAAGGTAACCCGGGGCAGCTGGGTAGCTCAGTGGAGTGAGAGTCAGGCCTAGAGACAGGAGGTCCTAGGTTCAAACCCGGCCTCAGCCACTTCCCAGCTGTGTGACCCTGGGCAGGTCACTTGACCCCCATTGCCCACCCTTACCAATCTTCCACCTATGAGACAATACACCGAAGTACAAGGGTTTAAAAAAAAAATTTAAAAAAAAGGTAACCCTCTGATTTTTAATGAAACTGACAGAGCATCAAATGGAGAAATGTCATAGTTGGGCTTGGAAAATGCTGAAGATATGGGCAACACAGATAGATGCTGTACTGGAAATTTGTTAGGAAACATACAAAAAACTATGCTAGAGACTGGAGAATTGCTGATAAGTTGACATTTGAAAATAATAATGTTTACAGAGGCATTGAGAAATAAAGCTTCTGTGAAGGTATACTTTCTTTTTGAAGTGAAAACTTTTAAAAAGAGTCGGTGAAGACACCTTGAACCTAAATAGATTTCCTGATCTTTCCTTAAACATATTCTTTATTTCAAGGGTGTTTTTAGTGATGTGGTTGCCTGGATGATTGCAATAACCTTATGGTTGGTTGTTCTGCTTCAAATTTCTCCCCATTCCAGTCCATTATTCTCTAAATTGACCTTCTTAAAGCAGAGGTCTGATCATATCAGTCTAATTCCAAAAACTCCAGAGGCTCCCTATTAACTCTAGATATAATACATCCTTGTTTGATATTTAAAACTCTTCATCATTTGTCCCTTTCCGACTTTTTCAGTCTTCTTACACCTTTTCCCTTCCAAATACCCAGTGATCCAATGAGATTGGCCTCCTTTGCTCTTCCAACTTTGGGCATTTTTCACTGACTGTCTCCCATATCTGAATTTCTATTTCCCCTCTTTTCTATCTACTAGCTTTGATGGCTTCCTTTAAGTTCCAGCTAAATTCCCATCTTTTACAAAAGTCTTTCCCTCTTAATTTTAGTGTCTTCCCTCTGATGATTAAACCCCAATTCTATCCTCCATATATCATGTTTGTGCATAGTTATTTAAATGTTGCCTCTTTCATTAGATTGTGAGATACTGTTCTTGCCTTTCCTTATATCTCCAGAGTTTAGAACAGTATCTGGCATATAGTAAGTACTTACTAAATTCTTTTGGGCTTGACCTAATACTAAGAGAAATATAAAAGTAACTGCTGAGGGCCCAAGAGATAATCTGTATGACAGCACCATTTGGTACTCACAACACATATTGGAATGCAAAAAATATTTTATTGTGCATTATGTTGGATGCATACTTAAAATTAAGGTTAGAGGATAGGGTAATTCCCATCAGCAAAGTCATACAATCTTTACAAAGAAGCCTGGGGAAATTCCTACTATAGAACATTCATTTGGTTATGTTGGACTACTCAAAAAAATTCTGTGTTATGGAGATGATTTTTTGGGTATGTGAAACAGGAGGGATGTATCTGGAAGTGAAGGTGTTATAAATACAAGATAAAATTTTTGGAAATATTTGCTCAACTGAATTGTTGACATCAGGGAAGGCAGCATTCATGATCCATTAGCTTGGAAATGACTGACTCAGAATCTAAGCATTGGAAGGGACTTCAAAGGTCTAGTTTGACCTGTATCATCTGAACAAGAATCATTCAACAGCAACCCTCAGTTCCAATATGATTATCCAGCCTTTACTTGAAGAGTGAGGGTGAACCTACTACCTGCCATAGCAACCCATTCCACTTTGGGACTTTTTTTTGGCTTCTTTTGGTATCCTCAAGGCTTAGCATAATGTTTGGTACATAGTAGAGGCATAATAAATATTTATCAACTAGCAACTGATTGAATATTTGTTAAATTCTGTTGTTCCAATCGCTAAGTTCTTAAATTTCTAATTGTTTTCAAAGTTCTGTTAAGAAGTTTTTCCTGACATCAAACCTACCCCTACCATAACTTCTCAGGCTTACTAAGTCTGCCTTCTGGGAAAAATAGAACAAGTCTACCATACTTTCCTCTTGATAGCTCCTCAAATATTGGAAGAGAGCCATAACAACCCCCTAAGCCTTGTTTTTCCTTTAGGATAAATAATCCCAATTCACTCAGCCAGTTCTCATATGGAATCTTTAGCCATTGTGATCCCTTTTCTCTTTACTCTCCACTTAGTGACCTTCCTGAAATGTGAATCCTGATATATTCTAACCAGAGCATAAGACAGCAGAACTATTACCTCCTGGTTTGGGCTACTATGCCTGCTTTAATATAACCTTAACTGAATTCATTTTCTTAAATAACATAGAACACAATTGACTCCATCTGGGCATACAGTCCACTAAAAAACCCAAATTTTTCTTCAGAAGTGCTATTTCTTTCCCATCTTGTATGATTGATTTTTTGAAACCAAATATAACTTTACATTTATCCCTATTATATTACATCTTACTAGATATATTCCAATTGTCTAGCTTGACATAATCTTTTTAGATTCTATCATCTAACATATTAGTTAGTTATTCTTATTTTGTGCCATTGGGAAATTTGACAATTATATCATCTATTTAATACAAGGTCAAGTACAACTTCCTAGTATACTCTACTAAAGATAGCTTTAGTTGACATATTTCCATTATGACTACTCTTTGGATATATTAATTAAACAAGTCTTGAATCCACTCAATCAATAAAATATCAACACATTCTATCTATAACATTCCCTTAATTTACCTCTATATGTATATACAGATACAGATACACACACACACACACACACACACACACACACACACACACACACACTACTGATCTGTTAGTTCATTGCTGTAGAAGCTTTCAGTAGGAAACTATTAATATCTATTTAAAACTGCTCTGCAACTTTAAGTTCTTAGCTGGGCTTAGATATTAAGAAATTAAGCAACTTGCTCAGGATCAGAGAATAAGCATATGTCAGAGGTGAGATTCTTTCTGATTCTAAGGCTGGCTCTGTATTCACTATTTCATTTTGCCCCTGACAACATGTGAATCCTGCTAAAAAAAATGAAATGTTTAGTCTAACATGGCATCTTTAATATATCATTTTATCTCTTGCTGATCACCATTTATTTTTCCCAAATGTTCATTAACCATTTAAAACAATAATATGTCACAGAATTTTGCCAGGCTAGTTGTCTCTTTCCTAAAACTCCTTAATCTATTTCCCTTTCTGTTCAAGTAGTCTGTAATATATTTCAATGATAATGTAGCAACTGTTTTTGCCTCTTATCTTTGACCCAAAACTTTCCACATGTGTCCCTCTTTGGTTTTTGGATAGTCTTACATAAGTATATTTCCTAAAATATACTACTACTAGGAACTCTTCCTGTTATCTAACAACCCTAAAAAGTTAAGAATGCAATTTCAGCAACATTTTAATCATGAGTCCCATCCTGCCAAATATCAATGATTTCCAAGGAGTCAAATTTGCTTCTTTGCACTCAGATCTCTAGTTAAGCTTGCTAAATAGTCACATTTTATAATCTGTAGAAAGATATAACAATAAGGTATCTGAGATTTTATTACTAGATCCTATCTTTTTCCTATTTTGTAGCTGATAACTATCTTTGGGATTTGAATTTGTAGATATATATGGGCAATTTTTTAAAGGCCTTTTTCATCAAAACCTCAGAACTCTAGGCAAATATAGTTTTACCATTTTCATGTTTGATGTATGCCATTTCTGACTAGAAGCCCATCATTTTTTAAAATTTGGTCCTTAATCTTATTTTCAGATGCCACCTTCTTAGCCAACTGTTCATTTTCCATGTCTGTTTCTTTCTTCCAAAGATCTTGCCTTAAATTGTAAGCAGCAATGAAACAATGAAACAGGTCTTCAGTTTCTTTCCTGGGACTGCATTATCCCTGGCCATATTTCCTAAATTTCTTCTGGCAGTGTCATTTGTTTTTATATAAATCATCAAAAGAAAATAATAGTGTCCATGAAATTAAGTTTTGTTAAGTCTTAAGAAGCTCTCCATCATATCTTAGATACATGACTAACAACAGACTTTTCTAATGTTAATGGCCAGGCAACAAATAGTTGCCTTAGAACCCATGTAGCTAGGGGTAAAGGATTACAAATATATTTATCTTTTGTTCTACTAATCTTTTTTTGATACTCTCTTTCCTGATGGCACCTAGGGAGTCACAACTTCATTACTTGTAGTGCAAGCAGTTGTTTTTCTTGTCTTTTCTTTATGAAAAGAATCTTCTATCTATTATGTAGGCCTTCATGTTCAGTTGCCTTTGAGCTTGGTGCAGTGGAAAAACAATGACTTTGGAGAACCTTGGTTCAAATCCCATCTCTGACATTTGCTAACTTTGTGGCACTGGGCCACGACTTCCTCAACTGAAAAATGGGGGGGGGGTGGTTGTGTTCAGTAATCCCTTCTATTTCTAGGTCCAGTATTTCATTTTGTTTTACATCCTTTCATTTTCTAACAATCCAACAGAAATCAGGATTCCATCCTATTCTTTCAGATCCTCTGTCTTATTTGTTTTACCTGGAAGACATTCCTCCCCCCCCCCAAATGCTTTATTCTTCTTGATAACATGGAGGAAGGAAAGGTCTTCCTTGAGCCCTTTTATGTTCTCTTTTAGGAGGAAGACCAGTTTGTACTTTAAGCATAGATAACAATTTAAGGATAGATAACATTCCCTGTTACAGAAAGATAAACCTTGCTTACACTCTAAGCAAGCCATTGCATATTTATTCCTGCTTTCCAAACTTGGGGAAAGCAAGATCCTTTGTTCTTTGTTATTCTTGCTAATCATGCTGAGAAATGTTTTAAAGACTTTCTCATGCAATTTTAGATATGCGAAAATGGGACAAAATGAATTCATGTGTTCAGCTATTTGCATATGCAAGCTAAAATATTTAATAATTATGAAACTTAAATATTTATAAAATAAGCAAAATGTTAAAACATTTGTATGAGCTATTTCATAAAATTTTGTGTGAATAAATTGGGCAAATGTAATGGAGACTGGGTTTGAGAGCAATGAAAATGATCACTTATAAGAGAATGAAATATAAAAAGCTCTTCTTGACAGTTATTCTGATTGATGAAAGATGAAAAAGGAACCTTACAAGTTTGAATATTTCACATAAATCAGAAAAGAATTTAGTGTATGTATTACCAACTAGTATGTTTGAAGTCAGAATTATTTACTAGTACTCCTACCCTCTAAGCTCCTCATGAAGCTCTTTTCAGCCATTCAATAAACATTTATTAACCACTTTCTGTGTGCAGAGCAGCATGCTAAGTATTATCATTAGATCTGGGGCTGAAAAGGATCTTATGGATCATAATGTTTAGAGATGAGATCCATGCCTTCAAGGAACTTACAGTATAGTAGATAAAGCACTAATAAAGGTAGGAATAAAACATAGTATTATATCATATTTCTATTAGAAAGTTACAAAATGAAGCGCTTTATGAGATCTAGGAAGGAAAGTGGTTACCAGCTAAGGGAATAAAAAAAAAAGTTCATGGAGACTGTGACATGAATGAAACCTAAAGGAAGGTCAGGATTAAATGAGCAAAGAGGTAAAGGAAGAGCATTCCAGGCTAAGAAAAGAATGTGGATATAGACTATAGATCAAAAGATTCCAGGAGCAGAAAAAAAGAGCAACTTAGAGAAAAAACAGAATTTGTGAAGGGTAATACTAAATGAAATCTGACAACTAGGATGTCATTAGGTTGTGGGGGACCTCAGGTAAAGAAATGGTTCTGAATTTTACTTGGAAAATAGGATAGCCACAAAATATTTTTGAGCAGAGAACCTACATTAACAGATGTAAACATTAAAAAAAATTCTGGAAGTAGTATGAAGGGCAGATTGGAGCAGAGAATATATAAAAGAAGAAAGATCTGTCATTAGGTTGTGCAACAGATCAGGCTGGGGTTGAATGAAGCCACATACAGAGACTGTGTCAATGGGAATAGGTAGGAAGTGAAGGGTGCTAGAAATGTTGTAGAAGTGGAGTCAATAGGATTTAGTTGCCAATTGAATATAAGAGGGAAGTGGAAGGGAATTTATATAGTGCTCGCTTTGGATCAGACACTTTGCTAATGGCTTTATGAATATAATTTCATTTGGTCTTCATAACCCTGAAAGGTAGGTGCTTTTATTCCATTTTAGATTCTTTAAAGAGGGGCTACAGATTCTAACTACATATGTGAACTCAAGTATATTAATGATGAGAATTAAATAATTCCTAATAACTAGTTCTCTTTAATCCCAAATATAGCCCCTCCATTGGAAAATAACTGAATTCATAAATATTAAATGACTCAGGATCACTTGAGCATTCATGAGACTGAACCTCTGGAAATATAATAGCATTTATTCCTGCAAGAAAACAGCTCATGCTACAAAGTACTTATATTTCATTAAAAAAAACAATGTTTACTAAAAGTTATTTGTAAAACTTGCTTATAAGTTAAATATTTAAAATTTACAAGGGGATCTGATTATTTAAGAATCCTATCAGTAATGCCTTTGTACAGGAACATCAACAATAATTGAAATTGTGGAAAAGTGGAAATATCTATCCATCTTAAAATAAGGCATGCCTATTTAAAAGAGACTTATTGAAAGCAATAAAGAAAAACAGTAATTCATAGTTATCTATTGTGAAGAAAAGAAATATCCTAGTAAAACAGTGCAGCAAAAAGGAGGTTGCATTTGAGTAGTACAGAGCTAAAATATCTTAGCAGAAAGCACCAAAAACACTAAATTTATCTCATGATGAAAGCAGCATTCTGCAACAAATACTGCAAAGTCTCACCCAATCATAGTCTGAAGCATATGAAACAATCAATAATAGGAAATGTGACTCAATGAGTAGGACCAGTTCCATTATGAATAACTGGAAACAATGGAGAAAGCTGATAAATGAATGAAGTAGCATTTTTTTTTCATGGTTACAAATAGCACAAGATGCAAGTTTTCCACACCATCAAAACACATGTTTGGAGAGAGTAATGACATATTTTTGGAACTGGGCATTTGCAGAGCTTAGTCAGAGTTAGGTGGAGGAGGAGAGGTAATGAAGAGTTCAGGTCCTCATTTTTTCCCCAACAAAAAAAGTACTAGTTGAAAGCTTTGTTTTTGTTCCTTATTTCAGCTACTGTTGTGGAATGACATTATTGTATACCCAGAGAAACTATGAATATCCTCTGTTTTTCTTTATATATATATATATATATATATATATATATATATATATATGCGATGATGAATTTTGCTCAATCATTTGACAATCTACAAATGAATGGCTGTTCTCATTGGTCAGAGGGAAACATCTGAATGTGCAGGTCTAATTGGAAGAGTAAAGATATCAATTAGGAAAAGAGATCCAGTCTGTCTTTAAAAATGGAGGGGGTAGCTAGGTGACTCAGTGGATTGAGAGATGGACCTAGAGATGGGAGATTCTGGGTTCAAATCTGGCCTCAGACACTTCCTAGCTGTGTGAGCCTGGGCAAGTCATTTAACCCCCATTTCCTAGCTCGTGCTGCTCTTCTGCCTTGGAACCAATATATAGTATTGATTGTAAGATGGAAAATAAGTTTATTTTTTTTAAGGACATGACAGCAAGGGTAAATTGACTTTATCACTTGTATTTCAGAATTTTTCTGCAGCTAATCTTATCCCTTTAAGGTGAAAGACTGATGAGAGTTCTCCAGGCTCTTCCACAAAATATACTTGGGAAAATTGTCCTTTCATTTGCTCATTACTATTGGTAGAACCTGATACATTCTATAAAGGGCTGCCACTTCATCTTCAAAGTTGCAAGAAAAAGAGATATAAAATATCCCTCTCGTGTTTTATGCCAAGTTATTCTGTTTGTTCTATTCCCTCACTTTCTACAACTATGCCATTCTGTAAGATTCAGTCCATTACACAAACATTCTTTATTCTTTACAGTTGATGAGGAAATGGACCTATTGCACCTTTATGACATCTTATCTACCTGTCCTCAGTACGACTGCTTCATTTAAGTCAACAGATGGCTGCTACCTGTGAATCTGGCTTCTGGAAATGCCCCACCCAGTACAGTTGTATCAGAGTAAAGGTCACTTCTATACTGGCAGACAACTTTCTTTAATATTCATAAAGTCTCATAGGATGAGTTTGATGAAAATTTTCAAGCATCTATATGCAATAGTAATGGCAAATCAGGTCAAATCAACAAACATAATAAATAAATAGTTAATAGATATCAGACTCTGTGTTAAGTGCTGAGAATACAGTAAAAGCAAAACTAAGATAGCATCATGTCTCAAGAAGCTTCCATTCTAATGGGGGGGAAACAATATATAAAATAGAGCTGAAAAGCAGTGGAACTGGGGAGGCCCCAGAGTGTCAATAATGGATCTGGGAGAGGATAGTAGTGAGCATGGTAGGAAAGAACTCATCAATTAGAGGAAGAAGTTGCAAAGTGGAGGAATTTCCTAGAGTGGGAAAGCCTTAAGAAAGAGGCATCTTCTGGGGGGAAAAGCTTTTGGGACCTGGTGGGGAAGTCCAGAGACTCAGGAGCAGAGTTAGGTGACTATGGAGTGAGTTAGGCTGGTCTAGGCACTTTATAAAAAAGGAGGTTCTGGGAGGAATTCATTTTTTGGAAAATAGGACTGTAGTGAAGGGATTATCCAGGATACAAAAGTAGCAGAGAAATAGAGAAGTCTGAAGAGTCAGAAAAGGAATGAAGGAGTGAGCATAGTTGGGTTCGGTACTTCAGGTCATGAGACAGGTTGAATTTGGTCACTATTCATAGCCCTTTAGTTTTGTTTGAAGTCTCTTGCAACAGTATCCTGAAATATTTATTTTTTCTTAATCTGGCTGAAAAAACATATATGAACTCTTTGACTCTTGTTACATGATATTAGGATGCTATCGAGGTAGTAGAACTTAGTGACAAATTCTACACTGAATTAATGAAATGGTCTGGGTTTTATTTTACCTCGGTACCACTTAGGTTTTGTAGTTAGACCATTGTTAACTTTGTTGGTCTTTGATATTTCACTTTTTTTTAAAAGTACATTTCTAGAGCATAAGTTAGTCATACAAATGCAGAAACTCCTGGATGATTGCTTCAATCACTTTTTAATAATGCTTAAAGCCTTTTGAATTAAAAGAATATCCTGGAGGCCCTAATACAGTCTATCGCCAGCTTCCAGATTTCTTGCTGTGTTTTCAAACATGATTATTACAGAAAAAGTGAGCCTTATTACTTAACACTGAATTCTGTTCTATTGTTGAAAGAATGGGTCAGATCTGATATCATTAACTGTGACATAACTAGTCATCTATCATCAAGGAGTAATTTTGAGATCTCATGAACTTTTCTAGACATTCACATTTGCTGATAGATTTCAGATTGCATTGATGGTAGCAAATCTTGCAAATTAAACCATCTAAAAGTGTTTTGTTGATTTCTAAGTCTGTTGTATTCCACAGTTCATGATTGATAATCCACAATGTGACCTTAACCTCTAATTCTAGGCTTGAGATAGACTCCTGACAATGCTGCAAAACAGCCCAGTCTGAAGTTCAACCCATCTTGTCTGAAATGGAAAAATCAGGAAGATGCCATGATCATTGCTCCAGTTATCTCTCTTACCTTTATAATTTAAACTGTTACCAATGGCAGTGCCTTCTTTAAAACTGAGTGAATTTTGTTGAGGAAAAAGCTTATCTAGAGCACCTAATCATTTACACCCTTTCCCTTCTCCCCATTTTTTCCCTTGGAAACCTCAATAAATGTACTATCAGATCTGGGTCTCAAATTTTTTCCTTTGGCTTCAAATAATAGAGGTGTTTCAAAACTGGAATGAATCCCATATCTTCATATTTTTTGAGAGTTCATCCTTGAAGGTAGTCAGTGTGAAAATGCTTGCTGAAATGTTAAGTGTCAGTTCCACAAAAATCCTTAGTTTATGATGAGATATCTTCAGCCTGACAGTGTATTTTTTATTTATATAGACTCTCCATGTTTTGGCATTAAAAAATCATTTTACTCCTCTCTACTTTAATTTCCTCAAAAACAAAATGAAGCAGTTTGTCTAGATGATCTCTAAAGTCCTAATTCTAACATCCTATAGGAATTAGCTTTTCCTTTTATTTTTAAAACTATGGTTTCATTGGCATAGGAATGATCAGTGTGGAAACTTCATCTACCAAAGCAGATCAGTACTTCATTTGTTACTATAGGCTTAGAGAGTTGCTTTGTACATTGAGAAGTTAATTGGTTTATGCACGGTGACACATGTGCCATGTATCAGAGACAGATCTCTCCCTTACCTTCTGTCTTAGTAGACAGATTTTAAGTAGACAGACAATTCTAAGACAGAAGAGTAACAAGCGTTAAGCAATCAGGCTTAAGTGACTTGATCAGGGTCATATAGCTAGAAAGTATTGGAAGCCAGATTTGAACCAAGGTCTTCCCAACTCTAGGCCTGGTGCTCTATCTACTGTGCTACCTAGCTGCCCTAATGAAGAAATTTCTGATTCCAAGGCTGATTCTAATTCTCATGATTCAATAAATGTATTGAAAAATTCCTCACCATGATAGTTTTTAGGATGTCAATGATTGCTGCTCCTATTTTATCTGTCAAGATTCTATAGTCTCCTTCACTCTCTGTTCTTTCCATTCTTTTAGTCTATGTCATCTGTTTTACTTGTAGGGTTCTCCAAATATTCATTAGCTCCCCTTGGTAATTCATGTGCTTTTAGTCAAACTATTCTGCTTACAAAGATGGCTGTGAAGTACTTTTCCTCTAAAGAGGGACCATCTCTCAGTAAGAAATTGTAATTGACACCCTTTCCTTTGAGCTGTCCTTCATATGAATCCTCAATGGAACCACTGTGATTTCCTATCAACAAAGCTTGTATTTCTAAGTGCCATTATTGTATCTAGGTGGTTTGTTTGGTTGATGTCACATAGCAATGTTGTTCCATGACATGATGTGATATGATGGGGGTAGTCCACTCTGTTCTTGTATAAAAGAAGAATTTCCTTTTATGGTTACTACAAAGATTAAATCCACAAGATAAAATTTCTCATTTTATATCAAGTACACAGGTATTTAGGGTCAAATTCCTGGAACTTAGGAATTGAAGATTTTTAAATTTTTTGTTGATTTTGTTGGTGTTTCTAAATAGAATGGGTGAATGAGAACATTTTGTTCCAATAACCATGTAGACAGCTGAAGCAGATGCTTAGACCTTGGTTAGACATTGAGGATGCAAAGGTCATTTACTGCATCTTGGGCCATCATCACGTTCCTGACTTTTGTCTTCATGCTGAGCTTTGATGGCTCTATAAGAGAGGCTGGCAACTTTGTGCAACTTTGTCTCACTTAAATTCAATTTAAGATATCATCCCATGTCATAGACCTCTTTGAAAATGAAAGACAAACAATAATCTTGATACCGTGTGAAGGAAATTAGGGGACCTTGATCAGAAAAGTCAGCAATTAATGTGGATGACAACAAAGCAGAGGGAATGTCCCCTGGGCAGCCCTAGTGAAGGAGGAAGGGCAACAGTTGGCCCATGGGTATGACGTGTGAGAGTAAGTGGGCTGGGGGAGATTTAAAATAACCAAGGTGCACTAAGACTGGGCTCTTTCTGGACTTCCACAAGAGAGAATAAGATAGCCTTGCTCCTGCTGTGGTAAGAATATATGGGTCTTAGCCAGCCAAATGGAGAAAAGATCCTAATCAGGTTAATGTTTCTTTAAGGGGGATCTCTCTCTCTCTTTCTCTGCCTTTCTCTCTCTGTTTCTCTGTCTCTCTCTCTCTTGTTTTATTAATAAACACATATAACTTGGACCAGACCTCTTTTTATTCCTAACAATATTGAGAATGTTCCTGCACGGAGTTTCCTTCCAGGTCACTTATCTGAATAGGACTTTGGCTTTGAGGCGTCCTACTAACAAAATCCAACTTTTTCTTTAGGAGACTGAATAGAATGTTTTGGGAAGTGCAACACAATCTTATATAGTACTGTTGTCATCAATAATATGCATTCCAACCTAACTGCAAGTAACTTCTTTCTCCTTGACTTCTCAGAAATGAACCTCACTCTCTGGAATTCCCTCTTACTTACAGTTATAAAATGAGACTTGATTAAATACACGTATTAGCTCTCAAGGACACAGAACAGCTGACCGATCAGAACATCAGAATATATCAGCAAAGGTAATCTCTCAAATATACATGTGCCAATATATTTGCCAAAATGAAAAGACTGCAGCAATTTTTCAAAATTGCCAATACTTTGTAACCCATATATAGAAAATATTCAATGGGCAGATATTTATTCATGGAGGCCTGTAAGGAAGAGGGAACTAAAAGAAAAAGAGAAACTTTTTACTCTTGGACCTTATTTGTTCCCCCTTCCTCATTCCAATTTGTAGCAACAGTATGAGAACCAATAACCACATTTAATTATAACATATTTAATTATAAAATAATATAAAACAAGAAGGCAAAGGTGTCATATTATTCATTTGTAAGCAACATACCTAGCAGATGAATATGTTACATATAGCAAATAAAACAGCAGAAAATTGAAATCTGGGAGCATATGACTGAGGACTGATACCCTGTACTGATCAATAAATCAACCTACTAATCTTTATTAAGCATTTATGATATTTCAAGCACTGGAGATACAAAGATAAAAATGAAGCAGTTTCTGACTTAAATGAGTTAATATCTTAATTATGCAAAAATTATTTTAATGTTTATGAAGTATTTATGCACAATTTTATGTGATGCAAGATAGACTTTGTAACTAGATGTTAGCAATTTCTGAATACTGCAATAAGTAAAAAGTTCCTAAAGTTCAAGGAATCACAGAAAATTTAAATACTCAAGAGCATTCTGTACTGAATTGGAAAGATTTATATAGTGCTTTGAACATAGTCCATCTACTTCATGAAAGAAGTTCCCATAAATGGCAACTCTCCACTGGGAAATCCCAGATTCATCATTAATGAAATGGAACTTGAAACAGTAAGCAGGGCCAGTCTAACTAGCTTTGTAGATTTTGGTAGGACATAAAGTGAAAGGCTGTTCATCAGCCATTTTTCCCAAACACTACTGAGGAATTCTCAGTAAACCTTAAATTGAATCTGAGGGCTTATCAGCAGTTAGAGCAGGTTACAAAGGTCTGGCACTTCTTACTCCTTTGCCCTGACATGAAGAAGTGACAAGCATTTCCATTCTGCATCTGTTGTGGCTTCTAGATAGATTTCAAAGAAAATTCCATGCAGGAGTGAATTAAATCTTATGTCTAGTGGCAGGAGGAAGATGACCCACTGCCCTGTGGTCAGCAGAACAGATGGGGTATTCAAGATAATACGGAAGTGTTAATAATAACAAAACCAAAAAATCTTATTGGTTGCAAGGCAGAAGAGTGGTAAGGGTGGGCAATGGGGGTCAAGTGACCTACCCAGGGTCACACAGCTAGGAAGTGTCTGAGGCCAGATTTGAACCTAGGACCTCCTGTCTCTAGGGCTGACTCTCAATCCACTGAGCTACCCAGTTGCCCCCCTAGAAGGTTGTTTTTTTTTTTTTGAAGCTACAAATATTTCAAAATTTAGGACTATATTAGAGGGCTTTTTTTGGCAGATAACTAGAAAACTGATTTTCCCCTAATGTTCTCCCCCTCATTTGTTTAATTATTTTTGCTTCAATAGGATATCTAGCAGGGACCCAGATTCAGAGAAAGTGAACTGACATATTTTAGCTAGGTAACATAATCTAGCTATGAGATATACCTTATAAGAAATGTTTAATTGTTGGTTTTTCTAAAATATTATCTTGGTTATGACTCTATCTTCAGTAGAAGTATGACTTAATTTGATCTTAATTGATACCTATTTATTATCTCCCTTGGAAAATTAGCCCATTTTATTTTTACAATGTCTACACACACACACAAAATTTCTGTATACTAAATGAAAATCCTTTCTGTTTCAGATTAAACCCCTTTACTTGAACCAGTTTTTTTCCCCCTCAGAAAGTGGGTAAAATCTATTTATAGATCATTTGTATTATTTTCCCATAAGGCTGAAGCACTTTTAAACTTACTTCTTACACTATTTTCTTCATGGGAAAATCATATAATCAGCAGGCTGACAGAGACTTTGAGGAGCCACTTCTTCAAGACTTTTATCTAGACAGGCCAAACCTAATATTCAATGATGAGAATCCATCATCCTCTTCTGAGAAGTCTTCTAAGTACTAAGAAATCCACAAATGTTGGGAAATTCTTATTTATGTTTAAGATGCACCTTTCTGAAATTATAGATTTTCTAAATTCTATATAAACTTAAAAAACAAACAAAATTCAGCTGGTCAAAGACCTAGTGAATTAAAAAAATTTTTTTAATATACTTAATGGATACCAAGTTATATTGAACATTTTTTATCTTTAGCTTAAAACAATATGAATTCCAGTGATCTCTTACACAAAAAATAAAAATAATTTTAATTCAATATTTTTGATTTGAGCATTTCTTCCTTTTTGAACTTCAGTTTGGGGAGGAAAGAAAATGAGACAAGAAGCATCAGGAAAACACCAAGGCCTTATCTTAGTATTGCTTTGTGACAACAACTCAGAGTCCCTGAAATATTCTAGGCCAGTGATGGGCAAACTTTTTAAAGAGGGGGGCCAAAGGAAAGGAAATGCTCATCTGCCAGTCTGTTTCTAAGGTAACTCTTTTGAAGTTTCAGTGTATGTGTCAGATTAGGAATAATATCAGCAGCTGGATAGAACATTTCAGGGGTCCGTATCTGGCCCACTGGCCCTAGTTTGCCCATCACTGCTCTAGGCTATTCCTTGCATTGATGCAAGTAGAAGGGGGAAAACATGTTTTCAAGTTAAAAAAGAAAAGCAACTCTAACATAAGCAATTTTTGTCTAACTTTATATCATTTTGACATAATAGTGGAGGGGGGGATCTATTATAGCTTCCAAAAGTGTTTCATTTAAAACAAGCAAGTAGTGAGCATCTGTTGGTTTTATAGGAATGTTAAATTAATGTGCACAATGAAATAAATAATCTTTATCCAGAAGTACTTCTAAGAGAAACAGCATGGACTGAACCAATGGTTGCCATTCATATTGGGTTGTACGATTACTAACTCACATTTATATAATACTTTAAAACTGATAAAGGGGGGCAGCTGGGTGGCTTAGTGGATTTAGAGCTAGACCTAGAGATGGGAGGTCCTAGGGTTCAAATCTGGCTTCAGACACTTCCCAGCTGTGTGACCCTGGGCAAGTCACTTAACCCCCATTGCCTAGCCCTTACCACTCTTCTGCCTTGGCTCCAAGACAGAAGGTAAGAGTTTTAAAAAACAAAACGAAACTGATAAAGTCCATTTTCTCCACAGCTATCCTGTGTGATAGGTAGTGTATTTATTATTCCCATTTTACTTATGGAGAAATCAAGACTTAGACTGAATGACCAATCCATTGTTTGACAGCTATTCAGACTCAATCCTAGTTCTCCTGACCCCACTTCACCTAACATTAAATCAAGTGCTCCTTGAGACAGGGACATTTTTCACCTTCATTTGTATACTGAGCACTTAGCGCAAAGCCTGGAAGAGTTGGTGCTTAATAAGTGCTTGGGGATTTGTCCTGACAATACTTGAAAGTGATGCTTGAGCAGAGTGCATGTTTAAGCAACTGTAGGGAGCAGCCAGTCAGACAAAATCTCTAAATTCTAGCATAAGTCTTTATAGCTTTCCATATCCTTCCAATTCCCTAGATTCTTTCTCTTTTTACTCATTAAATGAAGATAGGGGTAAGGAAGTGTAGCAAACACAGTATTTCTCAATCTTACAACACTTTTAGGCAAAGCTATACATAATATAATAAAATGAAATATAGATAACAAGTCATCAGTAAGTAGAAGGACATAACACATATGTGGTGTTTACCTAAGGAACAATTTGAAGACGATAACTGGAAATCAGGTTTTTAAAAAATTGACATCAATGACAGTGATCAATGAGAGAGCACAAAGCAATGATCTAGTAACATAAAATGACTACTTTTTCTATGACAAACCAATTAAGCCCTTAATTTGTGCCAGATACAGTACCAAATGCTGGGAATACCAAAATAAGCAGAAATAAAAACAGTTCCTGCTCTCATGAAACTTAGCTTCCAAAGGGTGAAGACAATCCCTGGGATAGGGAATTGTGTGCAATCTCCTTGTCCCTAATTCAGCATTTTCTGATTATCTTTTTTTCTGTCTGTATTGAATCCTATCCCATTCTTTACCCAACCCCACACAAACATGTACTTGCCATTCCTTTGCTAACTGTCCTTCATCATTGGCTTCCAGTGCTGAGATGGCAGGTGAATTCCCATGTTATTATTTTTGTACTTCATTGCTTGGCTGAAATTGCTTTCTCATAGGTTATCATAAATCTTTTAATTGCTACATCTTTTTAAAAGCTTTTCTTGCTCTCTCTCTCTCTCTCTCTCTCTCTCTCTCTCTCTCTCTCTCTCTCTCTCTCTCTCTGTAGCATTTGAAATTATTTACTAGCTCCATTCTTGATATACTGTCCTCTAACACTTAACACAATTCCTGGAACACAGTAGGCACTTAATAAAGGCTTGTTGATGAGTTTTCATGACAATTCTCTTTCCTGGTTATTCTGCTTGTCCGGTTATTCCTCAGTATCCTTTGATTTATCATTATACTTATCCTACCCCCATATATGGGTATGAATCAGGACCCTTTCTTAAGTACTCTGTGAGCTCTCCTTTCCTATCTTTTTTTTTTCTTTTCTTCTCTCCCTTTCCCCTCCTATTCCTTTCTCTTTCCCTCCACTTCTCTTCGTATCCTCATTCTTGGTGATCTCATGATCAGGTATCTTTTATTATCTGTGTGCAGAAGACTAAATGATTCCAAAACCTAAATACTTAGCCTCAATATCATTCCTATCCTCTAATTTCACATTTGCTGGATATCTTCACAGGTATATACTATAGACCTCAAACCAAACATGTCCAAAGCATAAATCATTATCTGGTCCCTTAAGTTCCTCCCCTCACAAATTCCTTATTTCTGTTGAGATCATTAGTATCATTCAAGTCATTCTGATTCACAACCTCAGATACATATTTTCCTTCACTTCTCATATCCAATTAGTTTCCGTGTCTTCTCAATTCCATCTCCAGAACAAAGATGATTAACTTAGGGCCCATGGAATTTTTGAAAAATGGTATTTCAATATGATTATTTTTCTATTTAAATATAATTTTCTTTATAATCCTGTGCAGTTTATGAATTTTAAAACATTATTCTGAGAATAGATTCATAGGCTTTACTAGCCTGACAAAAGGGTCCACAATACAAAAAAGGTAAAAGAGCCCTGTTTTGGAATCTCTCATTTCCATCTCTTGCCACTTTAAATGGTCACCTGTAAGTGAGTTAGATCCTCTACTTGTTGGAAAGCTTTTCTAAAATGAAATTTTTTATTTAAAAATATTTATTTTTAATTTATATTTAAACATTTTTGATGACATGTGCATTATAGTATTATGGTAATAAAAACATGTTGGTATATGTTATGATATAAAAAAGAATCAAAGGAAAGTGCTTGACTACTTGTCTGTCACTTATAGTACATTTTCACCTCATATTACTTTTAAAAGTTTAATACAGACAATTTGGTAGACAGGAAAACTTCTTGGTGTATCTTATTTTAGGTCTAATTATTTATGGTTTGTGGTCCCTAAAAGAGGGACAAACGTTGAGAAGTAAGAGGGAATGCTAACTGGCACAACTGATAAATTGCTAGAGTCAGCAATATTAGTATAAAACATCCCAGTTTCAAAGGACTTTACAACGATCACTTTACCCAGTTCTCCTAATCTCTTACAATCTTTACTACTCTCTTCCTTTTGAAGTACTTGCAATTCTACTTATGTTAGAAAGATTTCCCAAAAGGAAACACTGTTCTAATATAAATTAAGTGAGAGAAGAGTTTGATAGAGCTTTCATATAATTTGCAGGAGAATTACTTTTTTTTTTTAGTTTGACATGAAAAAGATCCAAATAGCACTTGTGCAGACTGGGACAGGGTAACAGGATTGTTAATTTAAAAGGTGCTTCTCTGTGCTGAAAGTAGACAGTTGCTTGTGTTGCAAAGCTCTATCAAGCATGGAGATTAGATCGTAAACTATTAGAAACCATCATGGTGAGAGGGTATTTGACTCACCCACCATCACAACATAAAGAACTTTCAAAGTGAGGATGGAATTGCAAGCTCAGCAGTGAGATGAAACCAATAGTCTCTAATAGCTCAGATGTAGTCATTAAAGACTAACAAATAGCTAATCTGTGAATTGAGGATATAAGTTGAGCACCCATTATGGCCTGTTGGTTCCAAAAATGCCAACATATGTATTTACTCAACAGGCTATAATGACTAAAAGAATGGTTCCAAAGAGTAAATAATTGGCATTTTCAAAATAAATGAAAAGAGATCATCAAATAAATCTTTGTTCAAATTGGTTATTTGCCAGAATGGTAAATTTAAAAACAAAAACAAAACTCAGAAATTCAAACTCACTCAATCAACAAACATTGATTAGGTGTCTACTATGTGATAGACATTGTGCTAGACACTGGAGACATCCATTCCTTCCACCCCCACTCCCAATTATGGCACTAAGAATTGGGGTGGATTTGAGGGGGAAAAAAAACACACCAAAACTCCAGGAAAGGAATATTATGCATTGGAGATGATCTGGACTTTGCCCTCCAACATCCTCATTAGTGTAATTTCCTGCCTTCCTTTGAGGCCCAGTTTAGGTATCATTTCCTTCATGAAGCCTTCCCTGATCTACTGAGTTGAAAATATTCTTCCTCTCCTAAGATTTCTCAGAGAAATGCTGTTGGAACCTTTCTGCTGAAGTTTCCATGTTTTTCTTTGTATTATAGTTTTTGTGTACATGTTTTATCTATCTTTTTTGAGTATAAGCTCCTCTTCTCTCTAGTATCTAGCCAAAGAATAGACACATTAGCTATTTATTGATTAAAAACTTAGATTTGAGTCTTGAATCTGTCACATTGCTATTGTGACTTTAGACAACTCTTTTAACCTTGCTGACACACAGTTTCTTTGTCTATAAAATGGATATGTTGAGTCAGATGATTTCTAATGTCTTGTCCAGCTCTATGATTCTGTGATAGTTTGTATAGTTTCATATGGAAATGAAAGAAACTGACAAAAGTCAGAACAAACCATTGGATAGAATGGAATTAAGATGTATCATTTTATACTTAGGTCTTAAACTATGTGTCAGCAAGGTTAAAAGAGTTGTCTAAAGATTCTCTAATCTTTTCTATACTTTTTTTGCATATAAGAAACATACTGAATAATATTTCTCTCCAGTGAAGCAATTAAAAAATTTCAAATGAACAGTTAAATTTTTTGCCACACACAGATTAATCAATTGATTTTTTTCTGATGCAAATATAGTGGTAGTAGCTTCCTGAAAATTATAGGGATATTAGAAAATAAGTCTTGTTATATTAGTTTAGAGATAAGAAGTAGAGAAGCTGGCTTGAGAAAAAATTGGAGATTCAAATAGAGCTGAGACAGAGTGTCAATTTCAAGTCTAACGGCTTTTTTCTGTGACAGTTACTTTCTCTTGGAGTGGCAGTTGGTCTCAGGCAGTTGGCAGTTATTCACAGAGACTCTCTCTGAGGGCTTGGAGGAGGTAACATCTTTGCCTCTAGCTCTCTCACTATCTGAGGTAGGAGGAAAGGAGGAGAAGAGTTGAAGGAGCTCAGTGTTTTCTATTTCCAACTTGGGAATATTGAGTATCTATTACTGTTTTTATAGATTGTTTTAACTCTGAGAAGACCAAAGGAAAACCTGGTCTTTGGTTTGGACTCTGAGTCTGTTAAGGCTCAGAGTCCCAACTTGGTTCTTGCTGAGACTCAGCCAGCTAGCCTTTGTTATTTTTATAACTTGGAGGCAAAGTTAAGAATTATAAGGACAATAGTGTTAGTTTATGTAGAAGAGTAAAAATTTGGGTTAGTCAGATCAGGAAGGATCAGTGTAGCCTGTGGACACAGGAGAAATGGTTCCTTATGGAACCAGGGAGTTTTATTTTGGTGGAGTTAGAATCCCTTAGAATTAGAAATCCTTTTTTATCCTTATATATTTTGATAAATATTTTATTTTTCATAACAAGAGTCTCTTTAGTGTTCTTGTATCTGGCCCTGAAGGGAAGTTCACTTATGATCTTCACTTCACTGATATAAACTGAAGATACTTTGTAAGTACAGCAAGCAGAGTATCTAAATTAGTTTATAAATCAATAATCAATTAATTGCTCTATTGTTTTACAGTCATCTTTTATTTTTAGAGAATGAGTATGATTTAGTTACTATTAGCATATTGGTAATATTTCAAAGGGAAGGAAATTAATAAAAGAATGGGCTAATATATTTATTATAAATATTGTTTTTATGAGAAAATAGAATAATATGACTTTAGCTTTCTGGTTAGATTTCTTCCTATTTTTGTGTCAGTGAAGTTCAAATAGTATCACAGTTCACTTAAAAACCAATCCAATACTTTAAGGAACCAGTCTGAGTATAACATACATAATTGGCACTAATTGAGGTAAATTTAGGTAATCCAAGAAATAAAGAGCCTTAAAATCACCTGCATTTTGTTTAGAAAACATTTTATGTTGACTTCTTTTGGTATATGTACCACATTCTTGTTCCCTTAAAGCAAAAGAAAGAAGTACTCTGGCAAGACTTGATTTAGTAGGAGATGGGAAGCTGTTGATTTTCCCTTTTTTCCTTCATTGATTATCTCAGATTCTCCCTGGCAGAGGAAATTATTGAGTAGCCTCTTGAAGATTTCATTATTTTTTAGTCTACACCTACAATTTCATTGATGTGCAGGTAACTCCTTAATAAGCAAAGCACCCACATAAATCAGTAGTAATTCACCAGAAACCTAGGGTCTTAGAAAGTTTCTGGCCCTGAGAAGACAAATGACTTCTCATAGTTGCACAGTGAGCTGGTGATAAATGCCTGGACTAGAAACCCAGGTCTTCCTGATTCCAAAGCTTTGCCTTTATCCACTACACAATGCTTCTTCTCAAGAATTTCCTTATATATGTATAGGAGTTAAGATATCAATAAACTTTTAGGATAAATTGTACATCACCAATAAGTTTGAGATCAAGATTTACTATAGAACTTAATCCACTAAAGCCAATTAATAATAATCTGTATTTGGGAGTAATGGCTCACTTCAAATAAGTTTTCTCTTCCAGGGTGCAAAATCACAAAAATTCCACAGTAACAGTTCAGTGACATTGGATTCTGGGTAGTTTTTCTTGCTAGTCTATCTGTGCTATCAGACAGAGCTGTATTTGACCAGGATGTTTATATAGAAAGGGAGAGAGCTGTAGAGAACATTTTTCATCTTATAGTCAACTACAATCAACTAACCAACAATTATTGTTAAGTACTTATTTACTATGTGTATGACACTATGCTAGGCTAAACTCTGTAGGGAATGTGGATATAAGGCATAGTTCTTCAAGGAGATTTAATTTAGTTTATGAATCATAACTAACATGTAGGAAACAATTCAAAACTATGCAATCAAGTATAAAGTTGTTTGCTATCTTGCCACATATAAATTGTAAGTATTGTAGGAGAGAGAGAGTAAGGGAAGAGTTCATGGAACAGGTGAAATTCTGACAGAGTCTAGAAGAAGATGCAGGGTCTGCATAAGTGGAATGGAAAGAAGAAGCCATCCCAAAGGAGCTGGATAACAATAGCAAGAATCTGGAGGTAGAAATGGCCATGGCATGTTTCTGTGGCTGAGAGGATATCCATATGATTAAAGATCATTAGAAAAATTCACCTCATTTTACTTTAGTCAGAGGAAAGAGTGGCTAGATATGTATGACAAGCTGGAGGTGGAGAAAGAGGGCAATGAGGAGAGAGTAAGCATTGGTTATAAGCCAAGAACACCATGAATATTTATTAGTGAAATAAGAATACCCAGCACTTTGTCCAGGATGACCAATGAAAGCTAGAGCCCATTTTGGGATAATCTTCAATAGAACTGAAAAGTAAAGTGAAAGGTAATAGTTTATGGAAATTAGAACTTTTCCTTGTTGTGGTTGCCATTAAAGGATGACAGAATGCTGAAGAAATTCCATAGTTGTCAGAATACACAAGTAATGCTATATTCTAGCTGGGATGATACTAAGGGAGTGGCCAATTTATTTCAAAGGCTGTCACAAACTAACCTATAGTAATATAAAACTCCAAATATTTATTTCCTCTCTTTTAAAGCATAAATCTAAAAGCACATCCTGAAGGTCATGAATAAGAAGGCAAAAGCTCTCTAATACTATATTTTTTATCTTGAGACACAAAATGCAGCAATGTCTCCTCTTGGAATTTTTTTGTTTGCCCTTTTCATACTTTCTAAAAACAACTACCAAATAGATACTTAACATTATAAAATGGAGGTCAAATGTTCCATTTCTTCACTGGGCCTGCAGTCAGGAAGACCTGAATTCAAATCCAGCCTCCGACATTTACAAGGTTTGTAACTCTGGTTAAGTCACTTAATCTCCATTTGCCTCAGTTCTCCCAACTGTGTTTGGAATAATAGCATTTCTTCCCAGCATGGTTGTGAGATTATATTTATAAAGTGCTCAGCATAGTGCCTGGCACAGTAGGAATTATATGAAAACTTATTCCTTTCTTTCTTCCCATGTCCTGAGGTGTCAATTTTTGAAAATTTTTGGACCTAATTTGATACAAATGATAATAAAATGACACAAGACATTAAGAAGGATGAATTCACCCCATCTAATAGCTTAAGTTTGAATTTTGGTTTTAACGAACAGTTCTATTAAATATTACCAAATTGGAAAATCCATGTACAAAGAATTGCTTTTGCATGGGAGTTTGAAATCACATAACTGAGTTGTGCTCCAGTGTCAGATGCCAGTTCAGCATGGAATTATGCTTGGTACATTTGGGTGTAACTCACAGTCTTCATGAAAAAAAGAAAACCTATATCCCTTTTAAATTCATTCTCAAATTAGTCCTAAAGTGTGAATAAAATACAAGTAGAAATTGGCTTGGGGCTATAAAAGTTGTAAGCTTAGAAAACTTGGACTGAATCCTTTCTCTTGCCTCTACTAATATGTCTCCCTGATTAACTCAGCTCAAGGGAACATCACTGCTAAAGGAGTTAGAACATTTGTCAATGCATCACAAGGTCCTTGGATGAAAACTCTCCATCAGTGACGCTGGAAAGAAAACAAAACTTAACCACCCATTTCCACTCCTGTTTAGACTATTGTTGCCTGGCAAATCACTTGCCATACAGTTGGCCAAGTTAAGAAATGGTTTATTCTGGATGGATCATAAAGAATGTTTGCTAAATATGAGACCATTCTAATTTGTAATTCTGCAGTAGATCTCAAAGGCCACTCACTGTCAGTTCACATTCTGTTAAACTAGATCCAGTTTTCTTGGTGGATTTGTTGTTTTGGAGGATTCTGGTACCATCATGCTCAGAAGATAAGGGAGAAAGCTACAGAATAGAAAAGGAAGATGGCAAAAGCATTCTGGAAAATGTCTAACTGAAAAACTGGTCACAGTCCCGTAGGTCACAGAGCAATGTTGCCAAAGGGACCATAATAATACTTGTATGTTATAACACTTTATAAAGATAACACATTATAAGCACTCTGTTATTTTAGGTAAGAAGAGCTGTGGTGTGAGGGAGAAAGAAAGCATAAAATAATGACCTATTTGCCTCCATTTTAGGTGGTCCCCTAGCACTAGTAACCTATTATTAAAGAACAAAAACAAACAAAACAAAGTAATTTTGAATGAGGTACAGTTATTAAGAGGAAAATGCAATAGGAATGAAGGATACTAGAGTAAATTCCTTAGTCTTTGAATTAAGTGCTGATATGATAGGTGAAAAAAACCTGAGATCTTTAAATTGTTTCTTACCAACTACTATGACTTAGTTGCCCTGGCAAGCATGTAAGTGTTCTTTTAAAGACTGATCTTAGTTTTTTCCTTGAATTTTAGTTTCTATAGAAATAAAAGGTTTAGATGAAATATATGATCTCATGTTGGCATATAAGATGTACAGTGAATAAATGATGGATAGGTTTGTGAAAACTTCTTATGGGAGGAATAGGACATTCTAAGAGATTTTTCTTTAGAAAAAGGCTTTTTGGCATTTTTCAAACAACAAGAACAAACCATTTAATCCTGAAGAAAAATATTTTAGATATTATTTGATGTACAGAGGCAGAAAAGGAAGTAAAACATTTTAGAATGAAAAAGGATTAAAAAATCTTACTGAAGAGTATTTTTAAAATTAACCAGTAGTCATGAATATGTACTTCAAACTTGCCTAGTTACTTGGTTATTGCATCAAGACCTGAACATCCTATGACAAGAACAAGTGACAGCCTACAAATTTTGGGAATGTTTGGTAATCCATGAATTAAAGAAAATTTACAATATCTACAACAGTTTCATGTAGAAAAGGTTTTTTTTGGGGGTGTGTGTGTGTGTGTGTGTGTGTGTGTGTGTATAAGATATTTAAGTTTTTGTGCTGGTTTTGACTGAAATAAAAAAGAATCCTTCACCCATATATATTTATTACTTTCTTAATTTTTGTTAGATCATTGATACAGAATAGAGTAGGAATATTTTCTGAAATATTCTTCCAATTGGAAAAAAAAAAGTATGGTTAAGCCAGTCAAGTTGTTTCAACTTGGTTTGTTACAGCTGTTTCTCTGGGCTTAAATATAATTATGCACCATTTTGAAGTAAGTGGGAGATAGGGCTTGGAAAAGACAGCCAAAAGATTAATTCTCAAACCCTCCTTCCTATCATGAAATGATCTTAAATCTTTTGAGAGATTAATTTATTTAAATCCTTTTAAGTTCTGTTCAGAGGAAAGTACTTAATAGGGATCAACTTAATTTTTTATTTGAAAAAGAAATGTTCTAAGACTCACATCTAAGATCTATTTCCTATTCTTTCACTTGATTAAATGTTTTTTCTCCTTACTCCAAGCAACCCAAGTTTTACACTATATTGCAGCTCTTTGTCTTCTGGCTCTAAGTAGAAACACTGAGAGGAAAGGATATGTGTTGCCAGACCAGTTTTTACACCAAAGAGAACAGGATAAGTGGTATAAAATGCAAACATTTGGGCATTTGATTTTACTTATGAATAAACAGCATTTTGAAAATAATTTTTTTCATGATCTCACTTTCTGTTACGTTTTCTTTTTCCCAATTTATTTTTGTTATTCCCTTCCCTCTTTCCTCTCTTTTCTCCCTCCCTCCCTCCTTTCCTTCCTCCCTTCCTTCCTTCTTCATTTGCTAGCAAACATTAAGAGGCCTGAGTAATGTGTGGAAAACTGTGATTTTCCCACAAAAAGTAAATTTAGTGGCTAGAACAGTAGGTGTATTTATATGCTGAGATAAGGCATCCTACTGTCAATACAACTTGGAAATAGCATATTCTATCACTTACTGCTTTGAGACATCTCAGTCTTTGGTTAGCCCTGGATGCCATCTTTAATCTAAAATAAATAGTTTTCTCTTTATGAGCAGAAATGTAGCCCATGTAAACTAACATTTCAAGTTATTTTCTAAAGTTAGTGGAATGGAAATATGGCCCCATAGGGTATTGATTTATATTAGTCTTTGTTTAATTTTGAATCAAATCTTGCTCAAACAGGCAGAAACCATTTAATATTTTGTATAGTGTGTACTCCACCTAGATGCTTCCTGAATGGTTATTATTGTTCCTACCATTATTAATTGTATGCTTGTATTATCAAAAACAAGGATAACCGTAAAAACAATGACTTTTTTGACCCTAATAATTCCTGGTAATGACGTAGTGTATATTCTCGTTATGATGGCAAAAAAGAAAGAAAGCTGCTAAATACAATCTTCCATCCTCCTGTGAAGGCCCATTTCCTTGAAACTCCCTTACTCCATATACCCACTAAAAATGAGTATGTTACGTGAATATTTAGAAAAAAGGGTAAACAATTCAAAAATCTAAGGAGATCCCTCTGGATGCAAACCACTGATTTTACAAAGTTGATAAATTCTTTTTATGTCGATTATCTGATGGTTTTCAGAAAAATGAGTTCTTGTCACTATAAACCTCATTTTGATTTTAACTAGGCACCTAGATATTTTTTAAAAATGCTTTTTACTCTTTGAAACAATCCCTGATTCAACCAGTTGTCCTTTACTTCTAGTCTTTATCCAGACTACTACAAATCAAGCAAACTGAAAGGAAGTCCAAATATTCTTTGAATAAGGTTTTTCTGCACAGAAAACTTCAGCATCAAATCAGTGAAAAGAACTGAGACAAACAAGTATTTGATATGCCTATTGACTTCCCATTAACCTTGAGAGTAAATGTAGCTATGGTCAAACAAAAGAACATAGTGGTGCTATGGTTAATGAGCAAAAAGGCCTGATAAACCACTGAATCAATAAATACAAAGGGATGGATCATTTAGTAGATTAGATCAGTCATCTATCAAAAGGTGAGGCAGCATTTCATCCTGACAAAACTTGTTCAATTATAGTTTCTTGATAGAGATGACAAATCTTTGCCTAAGTTTTCTTAAGGAAACATTTGGAGAAGTGTTTTTGTGTTAAAATATTTTTACTAAACTATTGATAAAATCATATCATTTTGGAAATACAATGATGAGAACCAATATAATAAAATTAACATAATTACAGGCCCGTGATGAGTGAATCTGTCTGTTCATGATAAATTTATGTGCCATTCAAAAATATTATGACCTAACAGAAGGAAGAGTTCCTCATTTCAGTGAGACTTATTCAGATTCCCCTCATTAGCTACTTACTGATTGCTGATTGATAATGTCAACAAACAGAATGAAATAAGTAATATATTAGTGGAAAATAAGCCTGCCTTCCCCTAGGGAGTTAGTTACAGAGGAAGGGATAAAGAAAAGCCAACAAGCACTGGTGGATTCCTTTTTGAATGAAAGGAATACCAAGAACCTATGAGGCTATAGTTAGATCTTAATCAGAGACTCATATTTTGTATGGCACATTCCACCTCTATGTGCTCACTGATTTCCCTTCCCCCCAACTCCATACCCTTGAGTTCTCCCATAGAGAACATGCAGAATAGTAATGTAAATTATGGATTCTGATGGGTCATCTGCACCCTTTTCCCTTTCATCTATCATAATCTTTTAGCTCACTGTCCATACTGTCTACCCAAATGTCTCTTCTTCTTAGAAGGTTCCCTAAAGTTATCACCATAAGCTTACTTGTCACAAGGTCCCACCTTTGACAGAAGACCTAACAAGGCTCTTAAGATCTATGACTCTAGTGACATTACTAGATGCAATTCTTCTACACCAGAACCTGATTTATCTTCTCTATACCTCTTACCTGCCCCCCTACCCCAACCCCAAAGCACACAGGACATTAGATTCTCTATGCCTCTTTCCAACAGGTTTTGGCTCAATGGGGGAGTTGGAGGTAAGAGGGATCACTTTGAAAGAGGAAGAAGCTTTACGATTTATGTTAACCGTTTTCAGAAAACTAAAACATACATTTGGTCTATGTGGCAGGAGCCAATGCTTTGGCCTCCCTTACCCTCTACTCTGACCACTGGAAATCTTGTGATCTTAGACTGATCTCCTTACAATCTTCCCATGCAGTTTACACCTCCTACTCTAAACTCTTCATTACCCTCCCACACGAAACACACAGAGCAGGCAATATCTTTCAAAGACTCCCCCAGCAATACTTCTGGAAGACGGAAGGAGAGAAAAGGTTGGGAGTAAGTTGTCAATATTATCCAACCTCTGCCCCCATTATCTTTTAAGGGCTCAGAGACTTTTGTACACAAGTTACTAGTCTTCCTAACATATCTCCTCTTCTTAACTAAACAACCCAATCATTATCAGGACCAAAACCATCCCCGCCCCCTAACCAACAAAAACAAGCAGACCACAGTGCTGCTGCTGCTGTCACCGTCGCCGCCCCAACTGTTGCAGGCACCAGGGGCGGCGGACTGGCACTGCTGTGCCACAAACACAGGACGCTCAACACTTAGGAAGGGGAAGCCCCAAGAAACGGAGGCAGGCAAAGGCAAAAGCAAAGCAAAGAGGGCGAGCCCCTCAACACCTTGGGCGGTCTCCAGTGGAGCGTGTGTGGTGGGGGTGGAACTAGGTTCGGGCGTGTGCCTGTGAATGTATACGTGTAGGGGAGACAGGGACACGCATAGGGGTGTGTGTGTGTGTGTGTGTGTGTGTGTGTGTGTTTGTGTGTGTGTGTATGTGTGTGTATGTATAGGGGTGATGCTTATAGTCCAGATGCACACAGAAAGCCCAGTAAGAGCAGCAGTCACAGAGGGAGCAGTCCGCTTGCCTGACCTCCCGCGTCTGGTCCCCAAACCCATTTTTACCTTTAAGATCAGGTCAGTGTGGTGCTGGTCCAGCATGTTCTCCTGTTGGAAGGAGGTGATGATAACCCGGCCGTAACGCCCGGGAGTCTGCAGGTCCGAATAGAGCCGGTGCTTGGAGCGGTTCACCGGGAAGAGACTGTTGACTAGATTCCTCTCGATCTTGGCCAGGCTGTGCTTGGGCGCCAGCAGGTGTTCCACGCTCTCCTCTATCTGGTAGCGGCTGAAGCTGGCCCCCAGGAGGATGGAGATGAGCACGGGGGCGGAGGCGAAGAAGACGGGGTGACTGGCAATGAAGTGGCCGAGCCGGGAGAAAGACGTCCTCAAGCCTCTGTGCAGAACCTGCCGCAGCATCCTAGTGCAGAGGGAGCGCAGGAGGAGGACAAGGCGCACGCACGGCTGTGGCTGTGGTTGTGGCTGTGGCGGTGGCTGTGGCGGTGGAGGTGGTGGCGGTGGCAGCGACGGGGGTGAGATCTGAAGCTCTCTCGGAGCCCGGTCACAACCATCGGGGAGTCCCGAGCAAAACCTCGGGAGAGTCCCCTCCGGGAGGAAACAGACCCTCCTCCCTCCCCCCTCCCTCC
>NC_058132.1:379362350-379502783 GCF_016433145.1 Gracilinanus agilis | reverse complement strand
TATATTTGTTGCCATATAATTGGGCAAAATAGTTCTTAATGATTGCCTTAATTTCCCCTTCATTATAGGTGAGGTCTCCCTTTTCATCTACAATACTGTCAATTTGGTTTTCTTCTTTCCTTTTTCTTATTAGATTGACTAGTTCTTTGTCTATTTTATCTGTTTTTTCAAAATACCAGCTTCTAGTCTTATTTATTAATTCAATAGTTTTCTTTTACTTTTGATTTTATTAATTTCTCCCTTAATTTTTAGTATTTCTAATTTAGTTTTCATCTGGGGGTTTTTTATTTGCTCGCTTTCTAATTTTTTGAGTTGTATGCCCAATTCATTAATCTCTGCCCTCCTTAATTTGTTAATATATGCACTTAGGGATATAAATTTCCCCCTGAGTACTGCCTTGGCTGCATCCCACAGAGTTTGGTAGGATGTCTATTGTCATTCTCTTCAATGAAATTGTTGATTGTTTCTATGATTTCTTCTTTGACAATTTGGTTTTGGAGAATCATATTGTTTAATTTCCAATTAGTTTTTGATTTGCCTGTCCAGGTGCCCTTACTGATTATTAGTTTTATCGCATTATGATCTGAGAAGGTTACATTTATTATATCTGCTCTTTTGCATTTGTTTGCCATGATTCTATGCCCTATTACATGGTCAATCTTTGTAAATGTACCATGTGCAGCTGAAAAGAAGGTGTATTCCTTTTTGTCCCTATTTATTTTTCTCCACATATCAATTAAATCTAATTTTTCTAGGACTTCATTCATCTCTCTTACCTCTTTCTTATTTATTTTTTGGTTTGATTTATCTAGATCTGAAAGAGGAATATTTAGATCTCCCACTATTATGGTTTTACTATCTATTTCCTTCTTGAGCTCTGCCAGTTTCTCCTTTATGAATTTGGATGCTATACCACTTGGTGCATATATATTGAGCAGTGTTATTTCCTCATTGTTTATACTGCCTTTAATCAGGATGTAATGACCTTCCCTGTCTTTTTTAATCATATCTATTTTTACTTTGGCTTTGTCAGAGATCATGATAGCCACTCCTGCCTTCTTTTTCTCATTTGATGCCCAAAAGATTTTGCTCATACCCTTAACCTTAAACTTGTGTGTGTCTAACCGCCTCATATGTGTTTCTTGTAGACAACCTATGGTAGGATTTTGGTTTCTGATCCACTCTGCTATTTGCTTCCGTTTTATGAGTGAGTTCATCCCGTTCACATTCAGAGTTACAATTGTTAGTTGTGTATTCACTGACATTTTTGTATCCTCCCCTAGACCCACTCCTTCTTATTACACTATTTTCTTTTACACCAGTGGTTTGCTTTGAGCCAGTATCCCTTATCCCCTCCCTTGATTGACTTCCCTTTCTGCCCCCTCCCTTGTTGTTCCCCTTTTTTTGTTTTTTTTTTAAAGACCAAATGAATTCCCTCCCCCTTCTTCTCCCCTCCCTTTTTTGGCCTCCCCACTACCCTGCTCCCTTTGGTTTATCCCTTCTGACTTTCTCAGTAGGGTTAGATAGAGTTTTTTATCCTGATGGATAATAAAGCTACTCTTCCTTCTCTGGGTTGATTACACTGAGAGTAATGTTTGATTATGCTCTCTTCCTCTCTTTCTTATGATATTATTCATCCCCTCCCCTTCCCATGCCCTCTTTGTGTGTAATAGAATATCTTATTTTTCTTATTTACTCGGATTTTTCTTGGTGTCCCCTACTATTCCCCCTCTCTTTCCCACCCCCCATGTCTTCTTAGACCATTTAGTATCCTGTCCTCTCCCTATGAATTATTCTTCTGGTTGCTATAATAGTGAATATTATAATATTGTATAGAGTTCACTACAGAGAATTATACATAGCATTTCTCCACCTAGTAATACAGATAATTAGATCTTATTTATGCCCTTAAAGAGTCAAGCTTAAAAGACTATGAGTTTTCTTTCTTTTCCCTCTGTTTCTTATTTACCTTTTCATCTTTATCTTGATATTTGTGGTTGAGTGTCAAACTTTCCATTTAGTCCCGGTCTCTTTTGTGCAAACACTTGGAATGCTTCAATTTTGTTGAATGCCCATACTTTCCTCTGGAAGTATATAGTCAGTTTTGCTGGGTAGTTGATTCGTGGCTGAAGGCCCAGCTCTCTTGCCTTTCTGAATATTGTATTCCAAGCCTTGCGGTCTTTTAGCGTTGAGGCTGCCAGATCCTGTGTGATCCTTATTGGTGCTCCTTGATATTTGAATTGTCTCTTTCTGGCTTCTTGTAAGATTTTTTCTTTAACTTGAAAGCTCTTCAATTTTGCTATTATATTTCTGGGTGTTGACTTTTCTGGGTCCAGTGTAGAGGGTGTTCTATGGATCCTTTCAATGTCTATATTGCCCTCTTGTTGTAGAACTTCAGGGCAATTTTGCTGAATAATTTCTTTAAGTATGGAGTCCAAGTTTCTATTAATTTCTGCCTTTTCTGGAAGACCAATGATTCTCAAGTTGTCTCTTCTAGACCAGTTTTCTTGGTCTGTCACTCTCTCATTGAGATATTTCATGTTTCCTTCTATTTTATCAGTCTTTTGACTTTGTTTTATTTGTTCTTGTTGTCTTGAGAGATCATTGGTTTCTAAATGTTCGATTCTAGCCTTTAAGGACTGGTTTTCGGCTTTAATGTTTTGGTTTTTGGCTTTAATGTTTTGGTTTTCGGCTATAATTTTTTGGTTTTCCTTTTCAATCTGGTCATTTTTGGTCTTCAGTTGACTTGTCTCACTTTCCAAATGCGAAATTCTGCCTTTTAAACTGTTATTTTCTTCCCAGATTTCTTCCATCTTCCTCAGCATTTCATTTTTAAACTCTTCCATAGCTTGTGACCAGCTTTCATTTTTGGGGGGAGGTTTGGATTTTTGTTTTCCTTCCTCTGTTGTCTGGATTTTCTCTGTGTAGGAGTTGTCGAGTGTTCCAGAGTTTCTCTTGATAGTCTTTTTCTTCTGGATGTCCTTATTGCTGGCCATTGTTAGCCCCGCCCCTTTTCAGCTTTGTCTTTGCACTCAGGGTCTGCCTGGGCCTTGCAAGCTCCCGGGGGCTCTGGTCTCCTTGTCCTCAGGGTCAGGCCTCCTGGTAGTTCCCGGTCTGCCCCTCTGCCCGAGGCTCCTTCAGCAATCTTTGGGGCTGCTTCCACTGCCATGCTGGATCTGCATGGGGTTCTCACTGGAGGTCCAAGCCTGGGCTGGAGATAGTTATTCAAGCCTAGGGCACTGCCTTTGCCTGCGCTGATGCTCTTAGGGCCCTGCTTTCACCCCTGCAGAAGGTAGTGAAAGTCAGTGGGCTGGAGATCTTTATTCGCACCTGAGGCGATGCCTTCAGCACTTGGGAAAGGCCTTCACCCACGTGGACCCTCGGGAAAGTCCGTGTGTGCCCCCAGCCACCTGGGGTCCCTCCTCTTGCAGCACACAAGTACAAGCCCCGGGGCTGCCAGTGATTATCTGGTTGCCCCAGTCCTGTTTTTCACTCTTGTGCGTTGGCGTTGTGCGAGGTGTGTGGTGTGGGGGGTGGGGGAGGGGCTTCTTCCTCTCTCATTTTAGTGAGAGCTGTTTCACCCCTTTATAGCGTGGATATGCCCGGATTCTGCGTACCTTCAATGCTGTGCCCTGTTGTGGGGTTCCTTCGTTCTTCTGGACTCGTTTTTATTTCCCCTTGAGGAGTTCTGTATGCTTCCGTCAGGAGAGATCGAGCAGCTGCTCCTTACACTGCCGCCATCTTAACCGGAACTTAACTGATTATCATTACTTTTTTCTGGCTCCTTAGGGCATCCAATCAACTAGCCTATAGGTTATAGATGGTTTCTATTAAGTATTTTTATAGAATATCTACTCATTTATGGTATTTTCCTATATATTGGTAAATTGCCTAGTCTCTTAACAACTTGAAAATGAGTAGATTTCTATCTGCTAATTTGTGATTTCCTTAAACCTCAAAATTTCTCAGAAAAACAAATGAAGAAACCATTGCTGGCTATAGCTTTTGGTAATGTACTTGAACTTTGTACATTTATGCCAGAATTTTTCCGACCTAAGGCCATAGTTCATTTGTAAGCTTGCCTCAACTTATCTTTAAACTGGGAAATGTATTGATTATGAGCAACTACACCTTTTTTATCCTCCAAGACACCAAAACTCATCTTTATGTAGGATATTATACAGTTAAAAATTAGTAAATATGGTGTAAAACTTTAGGCATCGCTTCTGATGGATTTTTCTGCATGATTCCACTCAGATTTCAGACTTCAATGTTCTTAGCATGTTCATCAATGTTTGTGAGTCTTCTTGAAGAGGAAAAGGTGTAGTTCTTAGTTTGTTAATATCTGATGAAACTAATATATCTTTTTTTTTTTAAACCCTTGTACTTTCGGTGTATTGTCTCATAGTTGGAAGAGTGATAAGGGTAGGCAATGGGGGTCAAGTGACTTGCCCAGCGTCACACAGCTGGGAAGTGGCTGAGGCCGGGTTTGAACCTAGGACCTCCTGTCTCTAGGCCTGACTCTCACTCCACTGAGCTACCCAGCTGCCCCCTGGAACTAATATATCTTTAAGTAATTTTCTTTCAAAGTCTCTGACTGGTCAGAATGAATCCTGCAAGGGAAATAATAGATTAAAAACCTTTCTCCTATAATATTTCAATCTCTGGGAAAACTTTATGATTGGATGTACCCCAGTTGGATATGCCTGTATATATCAAGTGAAATTCCAAGTCACTATTAAAAGATGGTTTGTGTTCTATATCCTAGTGCTTAAAAAAATCCAATGTAAATAAATTCTAAAGGTTCACTACTACTTATATTCTATAAGTATATTGTACAAGTTGGTAGTACCTTTCTTTGAACTCATTGAGCATGTCTTATACTTAGTGGTATCTATAGTCATCTTGGATCAATAAAATCTGTTTCTTTGTAGTTCTAGCATCCTCTCTTGACACTTATGTCTAGTCACAATATAGAGTTTCATAACCATAACATGATATGTTCTAGATAGTACCAATTGCTTCCTAGTACCTTATGTGGGAACACTGACAGTACTATATAGTACTTCATTGTACAACTCCAACTCCTACCACTGTCTCAATAGTAAGATGTGTGAAAGGGAATTCTTTATTCTCTTTGTCTATTTTGATAGATCAATCAGATCAATCAAATCAATTAAAAAAACCTACTTAACACTTTGTTAGCCATCAAGTAAGAGAATCCACAAGTCACTTACTTAGAGATCTCCATCCTTTTAACTCAATCAGTCAGAAACTTGTGAATCCTTTGAAGAGTTTACACCTTCAGAGGAAGAGAGGTGGATCCCACAGACACTGTCCCCTGGGTGGTGCTAGGCAATTTGGAAGTTGTGATTGGCCCCTGTGAAGAGGAGAAGGGACAGTAAAGGGACATGGGAAAAGGACTATAAAACTTCTGGAACTTCTTGTCCTTGTGACTTCTTTGGACTTCTTCTCTGGAGGACTGCTCCTGGAGACTTCTTTTTTGGACTTCTCCTTGGAATTTCTGGCTTGGAGATATTCCTGCCTTGGTGGTTCTCTGAGGAGACCCTCTCTGCTTGTTGGCAATTTGGTGGGACACTCCCTTTAGCATGAGTTCTGTGGAGAGACTCTTTTCCTTGGATCTTGCATTGGCTTGCTGGTGAGTGACTTGGATTTCCACGTGGAGATTGGAACTTCATGGGGAAGCAAACTGAATTTCATTGGATCAGCACTTAGGGTAGACTAGGCAGCTCCTTATCTCTTTCCCCTCCTGCATTTCATACTTCAGCTCTTTTTCTTCTTTGGTATAAATAAAAGTTGCTAAAAGATTTTTTTTTCTGGCTTAGGGATAATATTTTGAATTCGGCAACCACAACATTGAATTTGTAACTCTCTTATTTAGTCAAAACCCTAATTTCACCCTTACAGATACCTTCTCAGTATTATAATTTAAGTCCCTTATCATCATTGTATCTTAGCTTATATTATTTCTGGTATTTCTTCATCAGCCATTTACTCCTTCTGTTAATTATCCACAGATAACTGCAGCAAAAGAGTTGGTCTAATGAAACAATGTTTACATATGTGGTTGGCAGGCTAACTAGTAGAAATCCTGAAGTCTTAGCTACATTTTGATTTAGTGGTGTCCCCACTTCCTGAGTAGAATATATAGGTCTAATTCCTTTCTTAGGAATAACTATCATTTTTGTATTATGTTGCCTTTAATACAGAGCATCAGAATCTGCATTAGTTTTCCCTGGCTGTAATGTATGCTGAATTCAAAATTGGCCAGTACTGCTCTGGGAAATAGCATCTAACTTGTCAATAGGCAAAAAAATGTCAGTATATTGTCAGCTTATATCTGAAATTTAGTTTTATAAATATAGTCTTAGCTCATTTCAAAGCAACAAATTCCAAGTTTTTTTTTCAGGATACCATCTCATCATTATTAGCAAGTCCTAATCTGGAGAAAATAGAACTTCTTATGACCATCATTCTCTTGATACAATACTGTTGCTAATTCTTACAAGTTAGTGTCTGTTTGCCCAACAAAAACCTTCTCTGGAATTGAGTAAGCCAACATTGGAGCATGTATGAGACAAACGACCACATTTTTTAAGGCCTGTTCATATTTATTAGTACAGCAATCACTAAATGACTTCCAAAGGCATAGAGGACATTGTTCTTCCCTATCTTTCTAAGTTTTTTATTCTCTTCAGTCATATATCCAAGGGTAAGACAATTCATGGTTTATCAATAGAAGTATAATTCTTTATAAATATAAGCTAGTAACCTGTGTACCCTAGAAAAGTGCTTAGATCTAATAGATTTCTTGATTTTGCAATTTAAATAATGCTTTTCATTTATGTATTTATTTGGAGGGAAAATTCGTGCTTGTTCCTTGCTTGGACACTATTTACCCTGTATTCTTAAGGTAAAAACTGGGGTTAATGTATATTTTTATCTGGGTTCAGAAGGGTGAGTAGGAGACAGGAATGGACACCAGTCTGGGACCATACAAGTTAGGGAAACTGGATTTGGAAGTTTGGGGAATGGCAGTTGACAGGAGTGACTGTTGGGCCTTAATTGTCACACTGATCCATCCAGCTAGGGAGTCTGTGAAACTAACAAGTGAGTAGACTGACAATAGGTTTTATAAACAGGGTTTAATCTAATGAACTATAGTCTGAAAGAAGGGAAAAGGGGGTTCTATTCTACCAGTCTATGGGCAAGCCTCAGGGTCAGGGAATGGACTTATCTACACTAAGGTAGAAACTATAGCAGGGCAGGGCACAATGGAGATGAGGAATGAAAGTGGTATCCTCACTGCTGAGTCCTGTCAAAATCCAGTGATGGTACAACTTTCCCAGGTCTTCAGCCAGTACTCCTTCAGTTGGGTAAGTCAGGGAGCTAAACCAACCTGAGCTGACCAACAACTCAGGTTAGGTTTTATAGTCTCAACTGTAAGAATTAAAATTTAGTTATTAGCTATATATTAAAATTATGTGGCCGCCAGGAATCAACAATTCAAGTTGATTCCGTAATTAAATCAGACCCAAGTCAGCATCGGGTTGAAGAGTTTATTTACAATCAGGAAGGTAAGTAAGGATAAAGAGAAGAGGGAGGTTAGAAGTCTAAATAAATGAAGCTGTAAGCCGCAAGGCCCAACAGCCAGATAGGCAGAGTTTAGAATTGGCCCAGCTAGGCCAAGGAAGCCAGCCTAACTTACCCACGTGACAATACAGAGCATAAGCTGTCTGTGGTCTCAGGAGATGCTTCTTCCTCTAGTTCCAGACGGCAACTGCCCCCACAGGAAGTTCACTCACTTACTTAAAGAGATAGTGTCTTTCATCACTTCCTGTGGTCCACCTCTAATTCAAATGGACAAATGGCAGTTTCTACATTGATTTGGACTGCCCAAAGGGCAGTCCCTTATTCTTGATTTGTTACTTATTGTCACGTGTGGGTAACTCGTCTCCCCTCCCCACTAAGGGAGGTGGGAGTGACATCATTAGCACGCCTGGGTTGAGTAGATTTTTGACTATTAATGGGATAGAGCTAATTTCTATTTACACACAACCTAACCTCCCACAGGCAAATGACTTTCCTCCTTCTGGATATCAGGATATCAGGATACAAACTCCATTTCCTCTGAGGTCTCCCAGGGGGTCAGTTACAACTTGTCCCCAGCCACCATGGAGTCCATCTCAGAGAGAGAAACACAGCTTCCTGCTTCCCCATTCCATTTAGAATTCTCCAGCTCTGCTTGTTAAGCCTCACAGCTAACTAACCTTAAGCATTTATTAATTTATCTTACAACAGTATGACCTACATACTTAACATATACTCTGTAAAATGTTCACTTTTTAATCAATAGTTTCAGAACAGTCTTCTCTAGTCAACCTAATGCCCTCATTAGTATCTCTATACATTCTTCCAATATTGCTACAAAAACAATGCCATCTAGATATATCAATTCACACAATTAGTATCTTCTGTTACTTTTTCTATTAATCCATTTAGAAAGTGGCAAATGCCCTCAAGATATTTTCATTTATTTATTTATTTGTTTTTTTGGGGGTTACATTAAAATCCACAGGTATATATGTTCAAATTCCCAAAATACAAGCAGGCAGATGAAAGCTATTTTCTCTTTGTCTTTTTCTGGAACAGTGGATAGAGTGTTGGCTATGAAGTCAAGAAGATCCAAGTTCAAATCTAGCCTTAAACATTTATTAGCTGTGTGATCCTGGGCAGGTCACATTATTTCTGTTTGCCTCCATTTTCTCATCTGTAAAATGAGGATAATAATAGTTCTTACCTCCTAGGGTTGTTATAAGGATCAAATGAGATAATAATTTTCAAGGGCTTAGCACAGTGCTTGGCGTATATTAAGTATTATATAAATGTTAGCTATGATTATTATTAATGTATATTATTACTAATGTTTAAATCTCACTGGATGCTTAATATATAATCAAAAGCATCTTGAATTTTAATTATTATATACTGGTCCACTTTAGTATGTATATTCAAAGTAAGATAGTCCATAGGTCACACAGCTAGTAAGCATCAAAGTTAGACTTGAACTCAGGCCTTCCTGACTCCAAGCCTGGCACTGTATTCATTGTTCCACCTAGCTGATAAACTATGTCAATGATTCCCAAAGTGGGCGCTACCTCTCCTGGTGGGTGCTGCAGTGATCCGGGGGAGGGGTGATGGCCACACTTTTTTTGTATTACATTCTCTTCTGAGTTCAATAAATAGTTTCATAATTTCCAGGGAACACTAAGTAATATTTTTTGTGGAAAGGGGGTGGTAGACCAAAAAAGTTTGGGAACCACTGAACTATGTGATGAATGAAATTAACCAATAGTTCTTTAAGGTGATTTTATGGGTGGGCTTTTGGCACCCATCCTAACTTCAGGTATTAGAATGCTATAAATGACTGATCCCACACAAGGAAATGAATTAAGAAAAAAACTGGTTTAGTTAGCTTGTAAGACTAATTGGCAAGGATACACATCAGTAGAAATGTTTCAATTTCTGTTCCTGGTTCAGTTCAGTTGACTTCAAGTTGAGTTCAAGGTGAGTTGAGCCCCAAGAATTTCCCTTGTGTTTCATAGAGTTGATGTTTGAGTAGTAGCAAATACAGTTAGGTTCATGAAGATTGGAATTTATTTTACTGAAGGATTTTTATAGGATTGGGGGATGCCACAAGATCTTGGCACCAATGAACATTATAGAAAAATTTCTCCCTCTCTCTCTCTCTTCCTCTCTCTCCCTCTCTCTTACTTAGATGAGTCTCCAGCTCTAGCTACCATGAAAGAATAGCCACCAGGGTGAAGAAGAACCAACCCTCCTCCACTCCTCAAAGGAAGTCTCACTATTATATGCTACCTAGGCAGTTGAACGAAAAAGGAAGGAGAGGGGGAGTCGCTCCCTTTTCAAAAGTCCACTGTGTCATTGATTCTTCTGACATGATTGCCAATGGGGGAATTGCATAATTATCTCAAATTATCAAATTTTAATGTGGTTAGATAGATGCAAGCAGGAAACCCTTTTGCATGTCCTATTCAATTCTGTTTTCGAATGTATTTGGTTTATATCCATTGACATGTCCTAGCTTCTTGAAGGCCATGCTGATTGAGTGTAAACTCTTCCAAGACCTACCAACATTAAAAAGCTTTGAGTGATAATCTAGGAATGCACTGTGTTCAAAGAGAAACCTAGATTTGCTTGGTGAACTTTCTCATTAAATGATTGGCCACGAGATAATGAATTTTTTTTACTACATCTGGAGAAGAATGCTTACTAAGACAGGAAGTGATTCTGAATTGCATCTTTAGAGATAGTACCTATACTGATAAAATCATATTAATACTGAAATACTGAAATGAATATTTTGAAATCCAAGTATAGAAACTAGCATATTGGTAATTCAATAAAAATTTACTTGTTCATTTAATAACCAATTGCTACGTAGTTAAGGACTGTGCTAGATGCTGGAGATACAAAGACTAAAAAGAAACAAATTTCTGTTTTCAAGAAGCTTACATTCTATCAAGGGTACCTGGGGACAGGATAACATGTACCCAGATAAGCAAATACAAAATATAAACTAATTTCAAGAGGAAAAACTAAAATTTGGGTGGAAGGAGGAAAAGGAAAGGTCTTGTATAAGAGTTGGTATTTGAATTGATCTTCAAAGGAAACTAGGACTTCCAAGAGGTCAAAGTGAGAAAGGAGCCCATTGTAGGCATTGGGAACAGCTTCTCCAAAGGCACAAGTGTGCAACACAACATGAAATGTCATGCACTGAATGGAGATCATCAAGTAAGTCAGTTTAGCTGGTGCAGAGAGTACATAAAAGGGAATAATATCAAATCAGTCTAGAAAGATACATTGGAGCCAGATTGTAAAGAATTGTAAATGCCAAGCAGAGGAATTTGCATTTTATCCTAGAGGCAATAGAAAGCCACTATAGATTGTCAAATAGGAGAATGATATGGTGACATATGTGCTTTAGGAATATCAATTCAGCAGTTATGTGAAGGATGCATTAAAGCGGAGAGATTCAAGTTTGGGATATCATTTGATCAACAGGATGCTTTTGAAATGGTATAAATCAGTATTGTCAAATACCAATAGTAGAGTCCACTAATCTGTATATATGCAGGCCACATATTGACTTAGTTTTAAAATGTGAAGTGATCTATATTTTATTTTTATTTACTTTGTTAAATATTTTCCAACTATATTTGAATTATGTTTGGCCCATATTCAGGAGTTTTGCACTGGCCTTGAGTTTGACACCTCTGGTATAGATGAGAGATGATAAGCATTTGCACCAGGATGATATATCTGTGAGCAAGAGATGCTGTACATATAGAATTACCATGAATTGACAAGTTATTATATGTGAAAGTGAAGGCAATTTGAAGAATCATTCATGTTTTGAGGTTATTAATTTG
Organism: Gracilinanus agilis; assembly: GCF_016433145.1. Taxonomy (NCBI): domain Eukaryota; kingdom Metazoa; phylum Chordata; class Mammalia; order Didelphimorphia; family Didelphidae; genus Gracilinanus; species Gracilinanus agilis. Next base: position 379,491,309 of record NC_058132.1, on the reverse strand, counting down.
AGTAGAGACAAGGATTATGGTGCCCCCAAAAGAAATAAGGAAATTAAAAAGAGTAGTGGGTTTTGGAGGGGAAGAAAATTAGTTATTTTGGAATATTTAGCATGAGAGATTATCTAGGTAGGGATGTCCAGCAGATAGGTGGTTATGTGGAATCCGAACGAAAAAAAGAGATGAAGATTGGTTTAGTTGAGAATCATCTTCATAGAAATGACCATTGATCTTGTAGAAACTGAGAGATCATAAAGAGAAAAAGTACAGAAAGGAAAAAACAGGTCCCTAACAGCACCGAAGCAAAATGGATAGATAAGGCCTTAAATGATTGGCCAGTCAACAGTGCCCAAATACAAAGTCACAAAAGTCTGAATGAACATATTTTTCCCATTAATATTGTGATCAAATATATTACAATTTTTCACTTCTTTGAGACTGACACCATAGAATTTTTTACTTATTTTCTCTTCTTCATCTTTCACATACCAACCACTGCCAGTACCTGACTCTTTTTCCTTTGAAATGCCCATTTTATATTTCTCTACTCCATTGTTCCCATTGGGTTCTCTTTTAGAATTTCTTGAAACCTGCTATTCCAATTCTTGATCCAAAGACCACCACTAGATTTAGGTAAAATTGAAAAGTAGTTAAAGTTTGTTTTTGCTCTCTTCTTGCCTCCCTTTCTGTGTCCCTCTTCCATATCTTTTTGCCCATTCTCTCTCTTTTTGTTTTTTTTAAACCCTTGTACTTCGGTGTATTGTCTCATAGGTGGAAGAGTGGTAAAGGTGGGCAATGGGGGTCAAATGACCTGCCCAGGGTCACACAGCTGGGAAGTGGCTGAGGCCGGGTTTGAACCTAGGACCTCCTGTCTCTAGGCCTGGCTCTCACTCCACTGAGCTACCCAGCTGCCCCCTGCCGATTCTCTCTTAAAGAATACCTTATCCTAAAAATACCTCTTTATCTTCTACTAGCACATGTCCATCAAAATTCCCATTCCTTCAGTGCACGATTTCATTTGTTTTAGGAACATTACATTAATAAACAAATATGTTAATCATGATTAATGGCATCCTTTACCATTACAAGGTTATTGACATTTAAAAAAGGAATTTCTGGAGAAATTTTGAATATTGTTAATAGAAAACTTCTTGGTGCCAATGAAATCACATCATCTAGTTTTTTTTTCTCTTCATTTTTCCTGTAGGTAAAGATAGGTACTGCCTGTCAAAGTCTGATTGATGAAGATCTAATAGTCAATTGTAAGAAATCTTATTGGGAAAATAGTTCCTGTAGTATTGACAATAGAAGAGCAAGTGATGGGTAGAGAAACTAAGAAAGGTAAATTTAAGAAATTAGGTCAAAGCAGAAACTAAGCAAAAGGTGTGTAGAGTAGGAAGGGATATTGAAAGAATCCCACAAAATTGTATAGGTGAGTCAATTTGAAAACTAATCCAAAGAACCGAAAGTAAACAAATTTGAAGAAAATAGAAATATATGAGACTGGATCTGCCATGGTGAAGAAAAGTTGTCATATGACCTACTAGTGGCCCGCTTTTAATGGAAAACCAGATTGTATTGGCTGTGTGTACTATTGTGCAAAAGGGAAACAATAAACTGAAAATTGGGAAGAGGACATCACCCATACTTTTGTTCTACTATTTCCTTTAATGTCTCTCACTGTTAAAGACGGTTATTTTCCAGAAGCTAGTAGTAGTGGCTTATAGAAAATATGTTAGTTGTTTTCCAGAAGTCAATGAGGAATGGCTCAGTTGAGGCATTTAGTGAATCTGGATGTCAGGGCCAGTCTCCTGTGAACGTAAATAATGAATGGACTGGCATAAAAGTACTCATACTTCTTCAATAGTATGACAAATTCTTTTAGACTGCTAAACTTGAACTTCTGTTTTTTGTTCTATCTAAAACTCTTGTTTGATAGACTTTATTTTTTAGAATACTCTCTGAAATCTCTTGGTCTTTTGGAATTGTCTTACCTTCTGATAGAGGCTGCTGTGGCTCAGTAGTTAAGAATATAGGACCTGGAGTCAGGAAGACCTGAATTCAAATCCAACCTCAAACAATTTCCAGGGTAAGTCACTTAACTTCTGATTATCTGGCAAAAGGATCCATTGAGAAGGAAATGATAAACCATTCTAGTATACTTGCCAAGGAAACATCATGGATAGCTGTGGTCCATGGGATCTCGAATTGGACTTGACTGAAGGAATCAAAGAGCAACTATGTTTCTGATCTGGATCCCAACTCAGACTGGTAGTAGCTCTTTGTTTATTATTCTCTCTCTCTCTCTCTCTCTCTCTCTCTCTCTCTCTCTCTCTCTCTCTCTCTCTCTCTCTTTCGTGCTTATTACCTCTGCCTCTCTGGGAATCAATCATTGCTCTTCACAATCAATCTAATGCTTCTGGCCCTTCCCAGAGAAGGACATCCAGGCCCAATCCAAGACTGGAACTGAGCCACTCTCCATTCCTCAATAGGTTAGAATGAACACTTTTATTCCTCTCTTCCTTTCTAAATCTTCTACATCCTTTAAACCCCATATGAAGTTCCATCTCCTTCATATAACCTTAACTGATTGCAATTGGCCCCATTAAATCTCTTTTTTTCTTTGAAGTCCTGTAATTTAGTATAGTCAGTAAAATCTAGTTTTGCCCTTGCTTTCAGATTATTTTATATAAATTAATTTTATCTCCTCATCCACATTTATTTATTTATTTTTAAAAACCCTTACCTTCCCTCAGAATCAATACTGTGTACTGGTTCCAATGCAGAAGAGTGGTAAGGGCTAGGCAGTGGGGGTCAAGTGACTTGTCCAAGATCACAAGTTAGGAAGTATCTGAGGCCAGGTTTGAACCCAGGACCTCCCATCTCTGGGACTGACCCTCAATCCACTGAGCTATCCAGCTGCTCCCTCCTCATTTATATTTAAAGTCTTTTAGAGGAGGGACTTTGGTTTAAATGATCTTTGTATCCTTCGTACAGTATGGTTAGAGCTTTGAACATCTTTAATACTTCAATATTTCAAATATTCAAGCTTTTCATAATCTTTGAAAGCTGCAATGACCAAAAATTTGATTACCCTTGTTAAACTAGAAAAAGACACAGAACTATTAAATAGTCAGAAAAATCACACTTTAATTAAGGAAAAGGGGTTCAGTGCTTTCAAGGCCTCCACACAGAGCTGTGCACTACAAACCTACACAGAGCCCTGAGACTCTGGTTGCATTGGCACTGACAGGGAAGTTTATATATACCCTTTTAGGGGAACTGGGGACTGAGCATAGGAGAGTATAGTTGATTGGTTTTACTATGTAAACAAAGAAAATGAGGAGTCCCAGACAGGAATAACAGTGAGGGGCTGATGCTTTCCAAAGGGCACTAAAAGGAAAGATCCAGCCAAAGGCTGGGTTATCTTGGAAAAGGACTTTTGACCTAAGGGGAGAAACCTCCTAGGACAAAAAGAGATACTTAACACCTGATGGGATCAGCCACCCACACCAAAACTACTTTAAGGTCTATTGTTAGTCTGAGACTGGTAAAGTTGGATTTTCCCTCAGGGAGAAACTCTCCTGTGCTTGCCTCATGTGCTTGAGGTTTTCACCTCCAGCTAACTAAACTGGGTGGTCATCAGATCTCACTAGACTGCCAGTTTAGGGGTTTCTAGATTCCACATTGACACCCTGAATCCTACCTAGTGATAATCCTTTCCTAATTTAGCGCGACTGATCTCTAGATGACAACTATACAATCCATCTCTGGTTATAGAGTCGAAGGTTTTACTATTTGTAGCACCTGTCAGAGCTTGTGTTCCACCACATATGGAAGAAAAGCAAACAATCACTTCTTAAGCACCTACTATGTGTCAGGTTCATGCTAAGTGCTTTACCAATATCTTATTTGATCCTCACAGCAACCCTGGGAGGGAGATGCTATTATTATCCCCATTTTATAGCTGAGGAAACTGAGGCAAACAGAGAATAAGTTATTTACCCCTAGTCACAGAGCTGGTAAGGGTCTCGGTTGGATTTGAGTTCAGGTCTTCCTCACTCCAGTTCCAGGACACCATTAAAAAGCTGGGGATGCCTCTATACAATATAAGTAAATAGAGTAAAATTTTGGTGGTATTTTATTATATATTTACTTACTTTTTAAAATCCTTACCTTCTGTTTGATAATTGATACTAAATAGGGATTCTAAAAAAAGAAGTGTGATAAGGCTAGGCAGTTGGGTTTAAGTGACTTGCCCAGGGTCAAACAGATAGGAAATGTCTGAGGCCACATTTGAATTCAAGTCCTCTCAACTCCAGGCATGACTTTCCTCCACTATGCTACCTAACTGCCCCACTTTGGCAATATTTTAAATTGCCATGTAAATATTTTTTAGGTATTTCCTATGTACATAGGAAATATCTAATAAATATTGATCATTTTATTCTTATAATAATGGTAGTAATGTAGTTAATGGTGGTAGTGTGCTGAGACTGGTAGGAATCAATTTGAATACTGTGCTTGAGACATGACATATATAAATGTGCAAATGTTGCTGCTATGTTAAAAAATGAGAAAATTAGAGAGAGGGAATCCATTAAAATCTTAGTAATTCCTTAATTTTAATTCAACTAATTCAGAAATTGTGGTGATTCAGATAGGAGTTGGGGTAAAGGCTACCTTTACTCTCAGAGTTTACTTACCAATTGAAGAGAAAAAAAATGAAGGCTATTAAGCCCATTGTGTGTATGCAAATGATGCTGCTAATTATAAATGAATCTTACCTATTCATTAAAATAGGCTCAGTGGGACTTCTACATAAAGTCTTTTTGTAAGCAGTATTTTGAATTACTATATGTACTTGAAAGCAATAAACCTGAATTTTTAAAAATATATTTTAGAATCCAGGCTTTTTATAGATTCAAACTGCCTTAAATTAGTGAGGTTTTCATGCTATTTATTTCTGGCACCAGGAATGGACATATTCTCCAAGTAGCCTTTCCTATATAACACCTAATCATAAAATCAGGGAATTTTTATAATTTGGAGATACTTTTTTTATATTTTAGTTCAGGAGTCTGTAGGGCAGATCAATTGAAAAATAAGTCTTGACAAAACTGTTATATTTGCTTTTATTTTTACAAAGGATATTTATTGAGAAGGTAGAACAAAATTAGAAGTTACAAAGTATTGTCCCCATACACCTGGGGATCCACTTTCTCTCACACCACTTTGGTCCAGGGGGAGAATGGGCTGAAACACAAAGCAGATGTTATAAAACATGTATCTTAGGGCAGCTAGGTGTCTTAGTGGATAGAGAGCTAAGCCTGGAGCCTGGACACCCTAGGTTCAAATATCTTAGGTATTTCCCATCTATATGACCCTGGGCAAGTCACTTGACCCCAAATGCCTAGCCCTTAAGACTCTTCAGCCTTGAAACCCATACTTAGATTCAATTTTAAGACATGAAGTTAAGGACTGAAAAAAAAAAAGGTATTTGTTCCACTAAGTTCACTTCCCAATATGGGTAGTCAACAGATGAGTTGATGTCTCTCCTTGACTGTCTTTGACTTATAATTATTCAGGGTTTGTCAAATCAATCAGGACTTTGTCCTTCACTGAGTTGGGCTGTATGAACAATCTAGAATGGATTCAGTTGTTCTACCTCTGGCAGTTGGCTTTTCTGACCTTCCGAAACTTGCAAGGTCATAGCCTGATTTGATACTCTCAGCCACAAGGAATAAGAGCCTATATGTGTGAGGACCCAGGCTGAATGGGGCAGAGGCCTTTCTACCCACCTGGAGGCTTACCACATGTTTTCCTCACTCAAATTAGTAATACATAAAAAAGATCAGAACACTTTCCTAATTTCTCAAAACATCAGGATGTACAAATTATTTATTTTTCTTCCACAAAGGCCATTTCCAAATGATAGTGAAAGGCAACACAGATGTGATGTGAATTGAGCTGACCTGGTTTTGAATCTTAAATATTCTAACCCCTCCCCCCCACACCCCTCACCCTACCAGGTGACCTTGGATAAACCAAAATAGAGGACTAGATCATAATATATTCTATAAATCTAGCAACTCATCTACAAATGCAAAGGATAGAGCCCTAGGCCTTATTCTTTGTTGTGGTACAGTTAGCTTCCTGGAGTATCAGCTCTTCCTTTATGCATCAATGCAGGGCACTGTACTTTTAGCCCCCAGGATTTTGACCTTCTAATGCTTTCTAACTTTCTTGCATTATTGAATTCTAAATGAGTCTACTGGACTCTTCAGATTTGTTGCAGTCTAGTTTAAACCACTTATCCTGCTTCTTCAAGTATAGATTCTGAATCTTGCCTTTTCTAAAACTTTATTATTTAATTATTCCAGAGAAAAGAAGATATGTACATTCAGAAATAATATAGAAGCATAAGGTAATTAGATGTGCATATAAAATAAGCCTACTGTCTTAGAGTAAGTGGCATCTAAACTTTCTAATTTAATAATGAACTAGTTTCTCACTCTAAGGCCATTTAAACTAGATGATATAGAAAGAATTCTTATATGAAGTTTCCTCCAATACTGTAAAAAGATATGAGTTCAACTTAACACACAGGCCACTTTAAAATTCATAAAAGAGGAGCAGCTAGTTGATAGAGTGGATAGAGCCCAGGCCTGGAGTTGGGAGGGCCTAGGTTCAAATCTGAACTCAGATACTTCCTAGCTGGGTGACCTAGACAAGTCATTTAAACCCCAGTTGTCTAGCCCCTTGCTGCTCTTCTGTCTTAGAATTGATACTAAGACAGAAAGTAAGGGTTTAAAAAAATTTTTTAAGTGAAATTCACAAAAGATAGTTTTTGTCAATACAGTGAGAAATACTATACTCTTGTTTTATAATATTATGTTTTGGTCAGTGAGTCAATGAATATTTATTAAGTGCTTATTATGTGTCACACTGGCATAAATATTGGAGATATAAAGTAAGGTAAAAGATATCCTCTGCTCTTGAGTACTTTATAATCTAATGGGGGAGATAACGTGCAAATAATTATGTATAAAGAAGCTACACACAAGATAACTAGGAAATAATCAGTTGGGGCACTAAAATTAAGAGAGATTAGGAAAGACTTCCTGTAGAAAATAGGATTTTATCTGGGACTTGAAGGAAGCCAGAGAAGCCAAGAGACAGAGATGAAAAGGGAGAGCATTCCAGGAATGGGAGATGACCAGGGAACATGTCCCAAGCCTAATAGTAGAATATCTTGTTTATGGAACAACAAAGAGGGCAGTATTACCTGATAGAAGAGTATGTGGTAGGAGAAAGGGGTTATAAGGTATTAGAAGACTGGAAAGGTCAGTGGAAGGCTAGCTTATGGAGGAATTTAAATGTCAAATAGAAGACTTTGTATTTTATTCTAGTTGTGTTAGGGAGCCACTGAAGTTTATTGAGTTGGAGGAATGACATGGCCAGATTTATGTTTTAGGAAGAGGACTTTGGCAATCAATTAGAGGATAACTGGAGTGGGAAATAGACTTGTAGCAGGAAAGACTACCCAGAAAGCTATTGGAATAAATCAGCCATGAGGAGATGTAGGCCTGCATCAAGATGATGACAATATTAAAGGGAAAAAAGGGGCATAGTTGAGAGATACTGCAAAGATGAAATTGAGAGACCTTGACAACATATTAGGTTATAGGGGATGAGATTAAGAAGAGTAGAGGATGACACATAGGTTGCAAGTCTGGGAAACTGGAAGGGTGGTGGTACCTTCAACTTTTTAATAAGGATATTTGGAAGGAGAAATGTTTTGGGGAGAAGATAATGAATCCAGTTTTGGACATGTTGAGTTTAAAATGTCTACCAGACATCCAATTTTAAAATATCTGAAAGATAGATGGAGATGTGAGACTGAAAGTTAGTAGAAAGGTTAGGGAAGGATAAATAGATTTTAGAGACATCAGCATAGAGATTATAATGAAATTGATGGAAGCTGTTGAGATTACCAAGTGAAATAGTGTAGTAGGAGAAGTAGAGAGGGACCAGGACAGAGTCCTAAGAGATATCTCTGAGTCATGAGCATGACTTGGATGAAGATCCATTCTAAGAGACTGAGAAGGAATGGTCAGACAGGAGAATGGCTAGAAGAGAGTGATATTCTCAAAAGTCAGGAAAAAGAAAAGAAAATGATTAGCAGTTTCACAGACAACAAAGAGATCAAGAAAAATGAGTATTGAGAAAAGACCATTGTATTTGGCAATGAAGAGGTCACTTTGAAGAGAGGTAAACTTTGCAGAAAGCAGTTTAAGTTGAATGATGTGTTAGAAGACAGCTTGTATAGAGTCAAGAGAGTGGAGGCAACTATTTTTAATGACTTTTTCAAAGAGGTTATCCAAAAAGAGCAGAGGAGATATGGCCTGATAGTCACATATTCCTAAAGTTTAGTGAAACCATTTCCTGACCATATTAATGCTATCTAACATACTCATTGAGCTATCATCCACATATCTCTCCTATTAAAACCTTGGGTTCCATTCTTGGATCTTTCAGTTCTAATTGCTGAATAAATTGTTTTTCTTGACAAGACCTAGGCTTCTATGAGATTTACTTCTCCTCTTCCTTCATTTCTACCACCTATGTGCTATATTCCCTTATGAAAATTGTAAAAGGGGAAACAGGTTATGGTTGGACAGGATATTAATATTTAAAGATGTGGTCACCAAGGAATTGAATTATCTAATTCCAAAATAAAAGACCCAAGTTAGGATGACTTTTATGGTGGTTTATTTACAATTTGGGAAAAGTGAAGATAGGGAAAAAGAGAGAGAGAGAGAGAAACTCTGGCCTGATTTGGAGGCCTGAACCAGGGAAGGCTTCAGGGGCCCCAACAAAGGGGCACAGAGGTTAATTAAACAAGATTTCTAGCCACAAGGCCTCCTCTAAGAAGAGAGACCTCTTTTGAGGCTAGGGCCTCCAGAAATGCCAAATAAAGAAAAAGGGAGTCAGCCTAACTTACCCACATCACAATTAAAAAGGAAACAGTTTGAGGTCTCACCCAAGCTCCTCCAAGGCCAGGTTCAAAAGGTAAAATCCCACTCACAGGAAGTTACCATCATATTTAAAAGATAGTTCCTTTCATCACTTCCTGCTTCCACCATCCAGTTCTACATGGACAAATGACAGTCTCAACCTTATTTTGGACTGCCCAGGGGGCAGTCACTTGTTTTTGATTTGTCACTTACTAGCACATGTGGGTCATAGACCTCCCCCTTCCCCACATAATTCTAAGTTGGGTGGGGTGGATATTCCTGGTAGCTAAAGTCTTAAGAATGAATAAGGATCAGCTAATTCCATTTACACAAAATATAAGCTCTTTGAAGACAGGGGACTAACTTGCTTGTTTGTATTTTATCCCCAATACTTAGCACAGTGCCTCACATATGCTAAGGGTTTAATGAATATTTCATCCATCCATCCATCTATCTATCTATCAATCTGTCTATCTATCTATCCATCCATCCATCGATACTTCTTTCAACCTAAAACTGAATTAAAGGAATCCTTGAGCAAGATTGTTTTTTTAATCAAAAGACAAAATTTAAAATTTGGATTATGTGGATAATTTTTGAAGTTGGCATATTTGAGTTTAGTTCCATGTACTATAAAAATGATGTTGTAGGTCACAAAGGGTTTTCCATTCTTGTTCTAGCCCAACCTTCTCATTTGACATGAAGAAACATCTTTGCTGATAGCCTGGGTCCTACCAAAACAAACAAACAAACAAACAAAACCCACTCTTCATACCAGTCAAATGTCAAAATGGGAAACTATTGAACTGCTTAAAATTTTTTATCAATAGAGTAACCAGGTAGAATCTGACCTTCTTCTTTTACCAAAAGTGAAATGTTTCCCTTTGCCAATGGCTCACTAGTGCTTTCTTTTATAAAAAGAGTCATCAAGTAGTTCTGGGAATGCTCCTTCCATTATTTTTCATCCCCAGAATCTTGAGTAAAGTGAACAAAAGCAATTATTACCACAAGATCCATTATCTTATGTAAGAAACTCTGGGAAAATAAGAAGGCAGGGTTATCATGAAGACATATGGTTTGAATGGGAGTCTGTCTTTGATGTTCATATATATTAGAAAAAAATAATTCAGAGCATGTCCTGAGAACAAAGTATTTCATCTTTTGTATGAGAACTCTGATCTTTGGGCTGTGACTTTGTAAAAACTACAATTAGACAAGGCATTCTTTCTCTAATGGTAGATGATTTCCTCATAGTGAATTGTATCATGTAGATGAACATGATTTGTGTATTTATAGTTATTGAAAATGTAGTAGTATGATGGTAAGAGAGGACAAGAGTATAAAAAAATCAATGCAGATGAAGTGTAGGATTTCACATTTCTGGACCTGCTTTTATCAGATCTACCAATTCTCCAAATCCCAGGCAAACTTTTTTTTTAATTAAATTTTTTTTTCATTGGGAAATTTTGATTATTGTAAAGGTGATTATCCCAGATAAAAGAAAATTTTCTCTTACAAAGGTAAAAGAATTAAGTGTCAGTTTAAACCATCAACTTATAGGAATTTAAAATTTAGGTTTTTATGCTAATATGAAGGTTCTAAAGTAATATTGTGGTCACTGATTTATGAAATTAACTCTTAAGTCATGAGTCTCTTAACCACTCTTAATAATTTTGTTTAATAGAGATATCGTAAAAGAAAGAAATGTAGGAAGGAAGTAGAAAGTATCAGCTAGCTAGATACCCTATAATTTCTGTCCAAAGAAGTCCAGCTCACCACCTGGAAATGGCTGTCAAGTCCCAGTCTCCATGTGGAGTGGTAGAAGTCTCTTAAGCCAGGAGTCTCAGTGGTGTCTTCAGCAGCCTTCTCCAGGAAAGGAAGGCCTCTCCAGAACCAATCTATCTAGAAGTCAGGAAAGGAAGTCAATCTACTCACCAACAAGCTGATCATGATTCAGGGAAAGAGTCTCCTCCTTCAGTCCACCTCATTGACACAGAGTGTCCAAAGAAGAACTCCAAAGGAGAAGTTCAAAGAGAAGTCCCTTGGACAGGAACTTTTTATAGTCCTTTTTCCACATCACTTCCTGTCCCTTTCCCACTTTACAGGAACCAATCACAGTCTTTGAATTTGCCTAGCACTGCCCATGGGGTGGGGCAGTGGCCTCTGGAGTTGTCACCCACTTTAGCAAGTGACTTGGGAACTCTCTTACTTAGTGTCAAGTAGGGGTACTTTAAGTTCTTGATTTATTTAGCTAAAAATAGACAAGGGGAGTGTTAATCCTATTTTTACAAACTTCTAGATTGTTAAAAATAATTAACAGCAATATTCCATCCAAGGCTTGGAGTAGGAGTCAGAAGACTTAGTTTTATTTATTTATTTATTTTTTAAAACATTTATTTATTTCTGTGTTACACTAAAATACCCAGTTAACTCTCTCCCTCCCTTTCCTTCCCCCATTAGAGAAGGCATCATCTGACAAAAAGATATATCTATATAAAAAATTATGTCTTGCTTATTTCTATTTATAAGTTCTTTCTGTGGAGGGGGATATGTACAAGCCGTTCTTCAAATAATATTTCTGTTACTGCATATAATGTTCTCTTGGTTCTCCTCTTTTCAATCTTCATAATTTCATGTAGGTCCTTCCATGTTTTTCAAAAAGTAACATGCTTGCAATTTTTTATGGTATAGAAATATCCTATCTGAATTATATGCCAGGACTTATTTAGCCATTCAATAAAATCAGTTTCTCAATAGTATGAGATGGCACACACATACATACACCCACATGTACACATACATACATACACACAGACCAATGTAATCTTAGACTGCATTAAAAAGTAAAGCATTCCTTTTCTACCTCTGGACTTATCCATCATGCCCTAGAAACCTTTTCATCAGACAAGAACCCTTCAGTGCTAGAACTCATTTCCTCAGTACTCTCTTTTTCTGTGACCCCTCTCTTTGATTAGAGAACTTTCAGAACTTCCATTTAAAGATGGCACTTACACCTGCCAGTCCTTCATTTCTTCCAAGTGTTAGAGGGAGTTTCTTAATCTCATTCTGTCTCTTTAAGAGCAGAATTTCTAAGTAAGAATTTTATAGCTTAGAATAGCAATGACAGACTTTTGTGAAGATTCCATCACCTAGGAGATGAGGATGATATATAAGGAAGGAATGAATTGACAGTTGGTTTTTTTCTCCTTAGATATTTGATGGAGAAGGAATCTGTCTCTGAGGGCTTTTCCCCCTCAGAACTTTGAGGGAGCAGGAGTCTGTATCTGTGTCTCTGTGACAGGCAGCTTCACTATTTACAGTTGAGGAAGAAGAACTACTTTAAGGAGGTTGTTGATGATTAATGCTTACTGATTAGCATGGATAGCTAGATAGTGAATATAATCTTAGTTAGACAGAGTAGAGAAATTAGACCTGCTTTGCCAGGCAAGAAGATCCTGCCCAAGAAGGCAGCTAGATTTAGTTTTTTTAAAGAAATTTTAGTATAGTATTTGGATTTTAGGCATAGTTATAAGATATTATAATGATAATCTCACTTTCTTCTTTCCTGTCTCCCATTTGAATTTCTCCTCAGAACAGATGTTTGTATTTTACCAAACTTCTCTCTGTACTTGTGTCAAACTCCTACCCCAAAATTTTAACCCTTCACAGCCTGTTGAGCCAGGTAGGAGTTTGGTTAATTAATTGATCTTCAATAATAAGAAAAAGCAGAAGTGTAACCATGGTGCTAGAAATCATGGTACAGTTAATGGAGAAGGAGGTTCCACTATACCTCAAACGGCTCCCACTACTGGGGAGATTTAGTGAGATGTTATGTATCACAGTTTTAGATATTCTATGGTTACTGCCATTTATAGGATTTTTTGTTTTGTCAGGATTGATCCAGGCATACCAACTATATCTAATAATTGGCCAAATTTTAGCAAAGAAAAGGAAACAACTAAACAATAACCAAATTGAGACTAGAGTTGCATATTTGGAGAATTTTATCTTTCATTTGACTGAAACTATCTCACAACAAAATGAAATTATAGTTCATTTTACCAAATCTGCCTCTTCAACTGTTTTTACTGCATCCACCAAGCCAGCTACTATTAACAAGACAACTAAAACTAAACCCCAGAAAAAAGAAGATAACAGCCTACTCCCATTAAGAGAAGTACCCACTTTCAATCCTAAGAAAGAGTTAGTACCTATTAAACATCAAAGATCATTAACTCCTCAGGATATTGAGGGATTTAAGTGGAGCATGCCTTCATTTGATGAGGAACCCATAGAAGTTATAAAAAAGATTGAAACAATATAGAGACAATTCTATCCAATCTGACTTGATTTTGAGTATCTACTAGATGAATTTGTAACCAAAAGGGAAAAAGATAAAGTGATCAGGCTTACAAATGAGACTAATTGGGGAATTTGCTGGCCTGAAATCGACCCTCATTGGGACTTTAACCACTCCCAGGATTATTCAAGATTGTGCCAAGCGAGGGAGGCAGTACTAACCACAATGAGAGCATGTTCCGATAGACTGGGCACTTGGACAACATTTGAAAAATTAAAACAAGAAATAGACGAAAATCCTTCAAAATTTATGGATTGATAGAACTAGGAAGAAGATATATAGATATAGATTTCATCAGAGAAAGAGATGTTAGACAATTGAGAAGGCAGTTTGTAAAAAATTGTTGCAAGGCAGTTAAAGACATTTTGAAACTACTTGTCCTAAATGGATGAGTATGGACCTGGATGAATTGAGGAGAGTGGCAGTATATGTATATAATGGACATAATGAAAAGAAAGATGGTGGTGATAGTAAAATAGTGGATGCATTAAGAAAAGAGACAAAAGCATTAAAAAGGAAAAAATCCATAAAACTTAAAAAAGGTGATACAAATTTTGGGTTAGCTATGGATCTGGTGCAAGAATATACAGATATACAAGAATATGCAAATCAAAGAGAATACACAAACCAAAGACCAATATGTTACTTTGTGTGGAAAAAAAAATTATCACCTAATGATAAATTGCAGATGCTGGAATAAAATATTCAGTAATTTTAGGAATAATGGTGGGAATTTTAAGAACTATGCTAGGAACAACAACTATTTAAAAAACAATAACAACAGAAATAATTTCAGAAATAATAATTATGTAAATTATGGGAATGATAGAAATAGTAACCAAAATGAAGTAAATGAATTGCTACAGTATATCTATAATGGGGCACATCCATACAATAACCAATTTGTAAATCCTTCTCAATGACAGGAATCTCAGAGAGGTGTACATGGGCCATTATGAAGGCTTAAGAGGGGATAAAGGACTCTGGAATCAAAGATTGAAACATTTAATTTAATTACACCACTCATACTAGTCCATTATACCTCAGATGTAATACACAGTCATAGTAGTCCATTATACCTCAGATAGCACTGAACCACATTGACACTGAAAGTAGGAAATACATCATATGATTGTCTTCTAGATAATGGAGCATCAAGATCTGTACTAATGAGTACACCTGATTCTAATTATAATTGTAGTGTTGTTGGAGTGTCTGGAAGACTTTTGGAAGTCCAAAAGCTTTCTCATGAATGGTGCCTGAAGGACCTTTATCTGTGGAACATCCATTTCTTCTAATGCCTAATTCCCCAATGAATTTATTTGGGAGAGATCTGTTGTGCAAATTAAGAACCATGATAATGTAGTCAAGATGGTGATATATTAGAACTACCTGAAGATTCTCTAAATTTTTTCCCTGTACTCTTTCTAGATAGTCAGGAGATGGATAAATCTCCAACTTTTAAAATACCAAGAGATAGATTTGAATCTCTCTGGGCTACATCTTCTACTGATGTAGGCCTGCTTAAATCAGTGGTTCTGGTCCAAATTAAAATGAGAGGTGGTTCACCTCCATCTATTCTGCAATACCCATTATCAAAAGAAGTAATCGAGGAAATTACCCCAGTGATATTCTTTAATCAAACAGAAAATGATAATCCCCTGCAAATCAGAATGCAATACAACTATCTTGCCTATTAAAAAATTGAAATTAGATGAAAATGGAAAACCTGTATATAGATTTGTTCAAGATTTAAGAGCTAATAATAATAATAATATTAATATTAATAATCACATAATCAAAAGACATCCCAAATTCATCAACTATTATTTCCTCTATTCCTAGCCCTGCTAAATATTTCACAGAGGTATATTTGTGTTCTTCCTTTTTTTTTTTAAATACCCATCCATGAAGATTCCCAAAACACACTTGCATTTACCTGGAAAGGGTCTCAATATACATGGTGCAGTTTGCCTCAGAGTGTAAAATGGAAGTGGAAGAGTTACATAGAAAGTGTAACTTTATTTTCCTAAATTTTGACACAAGATTTGGCAAATATTGAATTTAAGGAAAGCCATTTAAAACATCTCCTATTGGAATTATATAAGAGAGGACATGAGATCTCAGAATCTAAGTTTCAGTGATGTCTCCCCAGCATTTAGGATTTGTTTTAGCTGAAGATTCACATTTTATTTCTCCTAAACATATTGAAGATATCAAAAAATTGGGTGCCCCAACAATGAAAAGACAATTGAGAGCAATTTTGGGAATCATAGGATTTTGCAGGCAATGGATCCCTTGCTATGGGGAAATCACCAAACCACTTATAGCACTAACAAAGGATGCAGTTACTGAACCACTTAAATTGGATGCAGAATACTTAGTAATGCTTACTAAATTAAAGCAAGCAATTCTATCTGTACTTTCTCTAGGCATCCCAGATTACAGGAAACCTCTGTATGTACATGAACAAAGAGGTGTAGCTTCTAGTGTCCTAACACAAGCTTTAGGACCTGTCCAACATCCAATTGCATATTATTCAGCTCAAGTAGACCCAATAGCTTCTAAAGCACCTCCATGTCTTAGAGGAGTACCTGCAGCAGCTTTGCTAGTCATGAAATGCCCACTAATGATAATGTGTCCTCATGAGGTTGAAGCATTACTACTAAGACATAGAACACAGGCATTCTCAGACCAAATGCTTACAAGATATGAAATAACTTTATTAGGCAATGAAAACATCATTTTAAAATGTAGCACAACACTCAATCCTGCTACTTTATTTCCGGATTTACTAATGAACAGAGCACCATTGCATAATTGCAAATCATTAAAACTCTTGTGAAATTCTCCTAGACCCTCCTTTTGAAAATGCAGATCTAGTTTTGTTTACAGATGGTTCTTCCTTTATGAAAAATAGTATACGTTATACTGGAGCAGTCTTAGTAACAGAATTTGCAACTCCGTGGTCAGCATTACTTCCATCAAATATAAGTGCACAAGGTACAGAATTAATAGTGTTAAAACAAGCCTGTGTAAGTAAGAAACAAAAAAGCTAAAATCTATACTGATTCAAAATATGCCCTTGGAATATGTCATGTTATGTGTACCCTTTAGCTTCAAAGAGGTTTCTTAATATCAGCTGGCAAAATGATTGTGAATGCAAAAATCATGAATGAGGTTCTTTCAGCTCTCCAACTACCTGAAACTCTGCCTGTAGTACATTGCTCTGCTCACATAGGTGGAATTGACTTTCTTTTGAGAGGAAATCACTGAGCAGATGTTGCTGCAAAACTAGCTGCTATAGAAGACCCAGAATTGATTTTAAATTTGACAATCATCAATGAATTAATTTTATCCCTGGCATAAAATGAGAAAGAGATAAAAAACTGGAAACAAAATTTTAAGGCTAAACAAATTAATGGTGAATGGGTAGCATCAGAAGGTAAACCAATACTTCTGAAAACTTTTTATTAACAAATTTGCTAATCAATACATAAAAATGGTCATTTTGGAACCCTAGGCATTGTAGATTCGGTAAGAAAGTATGGATAGCCCCTGGCATAACAAATATCGCCTCCAAAGTCTGTTTAGCTTGTGCAATTTGCTAAGTGTATAATCAACATATATTTCATGGAAAAGTGTTTGGGGACATGCTTTAGCCTACAAACCATTTAAACATCCCCAAATTGATTTTATAACAATACCAAAAGCCAGACATCACAAATTTTGTTTAGTGAAAGTATACCAGCTAACAAGATGGCCAGAAGCTTTTCCAACAAGCAGAAATACAGCAGCATTTGTAGCCAGAATATTATTAAAAGAAAGCATACCTTGATTTGGTTTACCAGAAAGAATTGATTCAGACAGGGGAACACATTTTATAGATTTGGTTTTGGCACAAATATATTCATGCTTAGGTATTACACCAAAATTTCATGTGCCATACCACCCACAGAGCTCAGGACAAGAGGAAAGAATGAATAAAGAATTAAAGACCATGACTGGCAAATTATTTACTGATACTCATTTGAAATGGCCTGATGCTTTACCATAAGCATTATTTGACCTTTGAAGTAGGCCAAGGGGAGATTTACACATCTTTCCATTTGAGATGCTGTTTAGTCATCCACCTATTCATGGAAAACTGTTTTACCCTGCATACATGTCCATTATTAGGAGGAGATACTACTATTGCCACATATATAAGAGACCTCCAAATCAAGATAAAGCAACTTCATGAATCAGGAGCTGTAGTGCAAGCTGGACCTATAGATTTTTCTCTACATGATTTGAATCCCAGAGATACAGTTTATATAAAGAACTTCCAGTGAATAGGTGCAACTCAGCCAGCCTAGGAAGGTCCATTCCAAGTACTTTTAACAAACCCTACAGCAATCAAAATAGGAGAAAAAGCATAGTGGATTCATTGTTCTCATGAGAAAAGAGTACCTTCTGTTTAAAAATGATAATCAAGAATAAGACTACAAAGACAACTACAACTGGACACTATTTTTAATGACATTGAACTCCTGAACTTATATTTTGCATTTCAACAAAAGGTTTCATTTTCTTGTACATTGTAAAAATTAAAATGAATATATAAAAATAACTTTAAAAATATTACATTTTAAAAAATATTTATTAGTAGCCTTTAGAAATAAAGCCACGTGCCATGCTAACTTAGTCAGTTTAAAAGCCCCACTGTTCCAGCTCTCACCATGGTGGATAGGAAGCAAAGAGGAAGTGAAGCACGAGCCCCTCAGTTTTATCCCTCTGTCTATATCATTGCAAAACAACAGGAATCCAGTGGACTCATGGGAAATGTAGTTCAAGGACCCAAAAATTTCCAGTAACACATTCCCCACTGAAAGCCACAGAAGACTGTTCTCCCTGATGGTTCTTGTAAAAATAACTAACTTTTAAATTACAGTAATTTGGAGATAAAAGGGGAAAAAAAGACAAAAACCAATGATCCAATGATTTCTAGGTGCATTGACAAAAAGCCAATTGGGGGCAGTCCCCTTTGGCATAACAGTATACATTAAAAACAAATGCATTCAACATCCCACAGTTCAATCAGCTGCACCCCAAAGTTCACTATGGTTCTTAATGTAGTGTGGGTTTCTGCAGGCATCTTCATAGTGCCTTCTCCAAATGGTTCACTTTCTGGATTTGGGGAGGAAGCAAATTTCTTATCCCGAAATTACTCTAAAAGAATTTAAACTTTATATTATAAATTATAATACATACATACCCCCCTGAAGAGGATAGAGACAAACACCCAGATCAGCTAAGGATACATGGCTGAATTATGGGGGGTGTATTAGTCAATTATTAAAAGAAATCTAGAAACATCAAAAAATACAAATAAAAAAGAAAAATAACTTGTGGATGAAATATAAAATGGCAAAGTCTTATGTGCAAAAATGTAAGTAAAGGAAAAATAAACTCATAACAGGTCCTTGAATCAAGGCCCAGTTAAAGTGATTTATGTAATTGTGCATTTAACCAATCAGTAGCAAGGACTACAGAAAGTGTGTCACATTATAAGAGTGAAAAAAAAAAGACTAAATTTTTGTGTAAAAAGGGAAGTGTCATTCCCTGGTCTCATCTGACTTCACTGTAAGGGACAGGGAGAGCCAGGATGATAGTCACCCTTTGGTACTTGACTAGGATGTGGCTCAGGGAATGTTGGCTTCTGACATATGTAAGAACAGTTGGGATCTCAAACCCTAAACAAGTTCAAGTCCTTTTGTATTAGCACATCAATCCTACCTGGATTGGTTTGGTCTTTCTTGATCTTGTGCTTCTAGGCACTGTGCAGATTCTCATCAATCCCATTGGGACTGGTTGGTCTCCTTGACCTTGTGATCCTTTGCACTGTGTATTGACTCTTTTCCCCCCTTCTCCTGGAATCAGACACAAACATTAATCATAGTCCCATAACATTTATCAATGAATGACAGGTTTTCATAGCCCAAAACTTTTGGGTATGCATTAATATTATAGCAAATATATGTTTATGTTAAACTTATGTTACTGTAAAATTGAAAAAAGATTAAGATCAATAATGTGTTTAAGTACAAAAATGAGAGAAAAAACCCTCAAATACAGTATTGAACATATAAGGGAAAAGAATAACAAAAACAATGTTTTAAAAATAAAAAATATAGGTAGAAAGCAAAGGTTTCTCAACCAAAAAATGAGATCCATTTCTTTTTTAAACTTTACCATGAACTACTGTGACTGCAAATTATTTTTACAAAATAGATTTATAAAAACAATAATATAGTAGACAATGCACTTTCAAAGAAGTACCAAAATTACCCCAAATTACAATAACACACTTAATGACAATAGCAAACAAACCCACTATTATATGATTCACATGAGTTTATGTATAGCCACTTGCTGTGTGATATTTAAAAAAAGTATACTTGTTACAAATTCAACAGATATAGCAAATCTTTCAACCTTAGCTGAGATATTTTTTTTAATTTTTTTTTTAATTTTAAACCCTTAACTTCTGTGTATTGACTTATAGGTGGAAGAGTGGTAAGGGTAGGCAATGGGGGTCAAGTGACTTGCCCAGGGTCACATAGCTGGGAAGTGTCTGAGGCCGGATTTGAACCTAGGACCTCCCGTCCATAGGCCTGGCTCTCAATCCACTGAGCTACCCAGCTGTCCCCTTGGCTGAGATATTTTTAATTAAATCTATTGCTGCCTTCATCCAAAATGGGGCAAAGCCTAGAAAAAAACACAAAGCTGATTAAAAAAAAAAAACTTTTGTGGGTCTAAATATCACCAAGAATTGAGATCATTCTGGTGGAAAGGTAGAGTAAATTGAAGAGTTACAAATGTTAAAAAAAATTATTTTGAAGCTACTATACTTCAGAGAAAATCCTTCACACACCTCCCAGATGAGATTATAACTCATTATAGGGTAATTAAGTATCTTGGACATCTTGCTCCCTTTAGTATGGGACTATAACAGTTTACAGACCTGTCTTTAAAATGTCCCACCAAGAAGGAAATAGATAATAAAACCACATTAGTGAGAGATCTAAATATTCCTCTTTCAGATCTAGATAGATCAAACCAAAACATAAATAAGAAAGAGATAAAAGACGTGAGTGAAATCCTAGAAAAATTAGATTTAATAGATATGTGGGGAAAAATAAATAGGGACAAAAAGGATTACATCTTCTTTTCAGCTGCACATGGTACATTCACAAAGATTGACCATATAATAGGGCATAGAAACATTGCAAATAAATGCAAAATATTAGAAATAATAAATGTAACTTTTTCAGATCATAATGCAATACAAATAATAACTAGTAAGGGCACATGGACAGGCAAATAAAAAACTAATTGGAAATTAAATAATATGATTCTCTAAAACCAGTTAGTTAAAGAAGAAATCATAGAAACAATAATTTTAATGACGAGAATGACAATGATGAAACATCCTACCTAACTCTGTGAGATGTAGCTAAGGCAGTACTCAGGGGGAAATTTATATTCTTGAGTGCAGGTATTAACAAATTAGAGAGGGCAAAGATCAATGAACTGAGCATGAAAATTGACAACTAGAAAGGGAACAAATTAAAAATTGTCAGCTAAAGACCAAATTAGAGATTATAAAGATTAAAGGAGAAATAAATAAAATTGAAAGTAAAAGAACTATTGAACTAATAAATAATACTAAAAGCTGGTACTTTGAAAAAACAAAATCAACAAAGTACTGGTCAATCTAATTAAAAAAAGGAAAGAAGAAAACCAAATCATCAGTATCAAAGATGAAAAGGGAGACCTCACCTCAAATGAAGAGGAAATCAAGATAATCATTAAAAACTATTTTGCCCAATTATATGGCAATAAATATATCAACCTAGGGGAGATGGATGAATATTTACAAAAATATAACTTGCCTAGATTAACAGTAAAAGAAATAGAATACTTAATCCCATATCAGAAAAAGAAATTGACGAAGCCATCAAAGAACTTCCTAAGAAAAAAATCCCCAGGACCAGATGGATTCACAAGTGAATTCTATCAAACCTTCAAAGAACAACTAATTCCAATACTATGCAAACTATTTGATATAATAAGGAAAGAAGGAATTCTACCAACCTCCTTTTATGGTACAAATATAGTACTGATGCCAAAGCCAGGTAGATAAAAAACAGAGATAGAAAACTATAGACCAATCTCCTTAATGAACATTGATGCAAAAATCTTAAACAGAATACTATCAAAAAGATTCCAGCAAGTGATCATGAGGGTTATTCATTATGATCAGGTAGGATTTATACCAGAAATACAAGGATGGTTCAGCATAAGGAAAACCATTTACGTAATTGACCATATCAACAAGCAAACCCACAAAAATCACATGATTATCTCAATAGATGCTGAAAAAGCCTTTGACACAATACAACACCCATTCCTATTGAAAACACTAGAAAGTATAGGAATAGAAGGATCTTTTCTAAGAATAATAAACAGTATGTATCTAAAACCATCAACAAGCATCATATGCAATGGGGATAAATTAGAAACCTTCCCAATAAGATCAGGCGTGAAACAAGGATGCCCATTATCACCTCTATTATTTAACATTGTACAAGAAACACTAGCAGTAGCAATTAGAAAAGAAAAAGAAATTGAAGGTATCAAAATAGGCAATGAGGAGACTAAACTATCACTCTTTGCAGATGATATGATGGTCTACTTAAAAAATCCTAGAGAATCTACTAAAAAGCTAGTAGAAACAATCAACAACTTTAGCAAAGTTGCAGGATACAAAATGCACATAAATCATCAGCATTTCTATATATTTCCAATGTATCACAGTAGCAAGAGGTAGAAAGAGAAACACCATTTAAAATCACCCTAGGCAATATAAAATACTTAGGAATATATCTACCAAAACAAACACAGGAATTATATGAACACAACTACAAAACACTTTCCAAACAATTAAAACTGGGTCTAAACAATTGGAAAACATTGATTGCTCATGGGTAGGATGAGCTAATATAATAAAAATGACCATTTTACCCAAATTAATTTACCTATTTAGTGCCATACCTATCAAAGTACCAAAAAACTTTTTTACTGAATTAGAAAAAACTATAACAAAGTTCATTTGGAAGAACAAAAGATCAAGAATATTAAGGAAAATAATGAAAAAAAAACTTGAAGGAATGTAGCCTAGCAGTACCAGACATTAAACTATACTATAAAGCCGCTGTCATCAAAACAATATGGTACTGGCTAAGAGACAGAAGGGAGGATCAGTGGAATAGACTTGGGGTAAGTGATGTCAGCAAGACAGTGTATGATAAACTCAAAGAGCCCAACTTTTGGGACAAAAATACACTATTTGACAAGAACTATTGGGAAAATTGGACAACAATATGGAAGAGATTAGGTTTAGATCAACATCTTACATCCTATACCAACATAAATTTAGAATGGGTGAATGACTTAAATATAAAGAAGGAAACTGTAAGTAATTAAGTGAACGCAGAATAGTATGTTGTCAGATCTCTGTGAAAGGGAAAATTTTTAAACCAAGCAAGAGTTAGAAAAAATTACAAAATATAAAATAAACAATTTTGATTATATTAAATTAAAATGTTTTTGTACAAACAAAAACAATGCAACCAAAATTAGAAGGGAAATGACAAACTGGGAAAAAATCTTTATAACAAAAAAACTCTGACAGAAGTCTAATTACTGAAATATACAAGGAGCTAGATCAATTGTATAAAAAAATCAAGCCGTTCCACAATTGATAAATGGGCAAGTGACATGAATAAGCAATTTTCAGATAAAGAAATCAAAAGTATCAATAAGCACATGAGAAAGTGTTCTAAATCTCCAATAATTAGAGAAATGCAAATCAAAACACCTCTGAGGTACCACCTCACATCTAGCATATTGACTAAAATGATAACAGGGGAGAGTAATGAATGTTGGAGGGGATGTGGCAAAATTAGGGCATTAATGCATTGCTGGTGGAGTTGTGAACTGATCCAACCATTCTGGATGGAAATTTGGAACTATGTCCAAAGAGCTCTAAAAGACTGCCTGCCCTTGGATCAAGCCATAACATTGCTGGGTTTGTACCCCAAAGAGATCATAGATAAAAAGAGTTTTAAAAAAATATTTATAGCCACGCTTTTTGTGGTGGCAAAAAACTGGAAAACAAGGGTATGACCTTCAATTGGGGAATGGCTGAACAAATTGTGGTATATGCTGGTGATGGAATACTATTGTGCTCAAAGGAATAATGAACTGGAGGAATTCCATGTGAACTGGAAAGATCTCCAGGAATTGATGCAGAGCAAAAGGAGCAGAGCCAGAAGAACATTGTACAGAGACTAATACATTGTGATAAAAATGAATGTAATGGACTTCTGTACTAGCAGCATTGCAATGGTATTGCAATGAGCCAGGACAATTCTGAGGGATCTATGGAAAAGAACTTTACCCACATTTAGAGGAAGAACTACAGGAGTGGAAACACAGAAGCAAAAGAACTGCTTGAACACATGGGTTGATGTGGACATGGTTGGGGATATAGATTTGAAAAGACCATACCAATGCAACTATCAATAATATGTAAATTAATCTTGATTGATGACACATGTTAAAACCAGTGGAAATGCACATTTGCTATGGGAGAGTGGGTTAAGGGGGAATGAAGGGTGAAGTAAAAACATGAATCATGGAACCATGGAAAATTTTTCTAAAAAAAATAAAATATTTAAATCTTAATAAAATAAAATAAAATGTCCCACCCATGTCACATGGAGCAGAGGAATAAATAGTGAAAATCACTTCAGATTTCTTATCCATTACATTTTTATAAATGCAGAAATGGGAAAATAAAATAAAATAGTGTCGTAGCACATCTCTTCAACTTCCAGTGTACCCTTATTTCTAAAAATCTCTTCTGAAAATTCCTTAAAATCAGTTGAGATATTTAGCTCATTAAATTCTCCAAAGTTGGTATACAATTGTCAAAATAGAATAAAAAGCAACATGTGATCTTATGAAAGGGTTTGTGTAAGTTGAATGAACTTTTAATAATGAAATTTGCTCTAGTACAAGTATGGGGAGGTACAAATAATATCATGTAACAGAATTTATCTAATAGCCCAAAACACAATAGCTTAAAATGATTCAGTGCAACATGTAAACATGTTTTAAATAGTAAAGCAAACAATTAGAAAAAAACCTTGGAGTCCACATGCAGTCCAGGTCCCCTCCCCCACAGGCAGAGCATGGAAGCCTAACTGGGGTAGGGACTGGAAAAGTGGCAGGCTCAAAGACTTATGTGGAAGGGGGGTTAAGAGTTAGAAGCTCTCCTCAGGTAAAATTCCTTTAGGAGGCTAATTATTGTCTAAGAGGAAACACACCTGGGCTTCCAAGACAGGGAATAAGGAAACTCTTAGCTATGCACAATTAAAAAGAAGGGGTGGTTATACTTCCCAATCCTCAGGAGATTGACTCCAATCAGTAGCAGCTCCAGGTATGACCAGGATTTCTAGGCATTGTCTGGGATAGGTAGTATCAGCAAGAGTAGCTGGAGCTCTGTTCCCAGGGATGGGCAGGCGGGGGTCAGAGGCCAAGAGGATCAGGAACAGTAGGCAGTTTGGATAAGCAGGAGAAGTGACTTTTCCCTTTTGACCAAGAGCTCCAGGAAAAATTACTCAAATGAAAGCAGCAGGGTGGCCAGCAAAAGAGAAAAAGAGAAAAAACAAAAACAAAAGCACAAAAACAACAGAAGCAGGTCAGTAGCTCCAGAGAGAGTTTGGAGTTCTCTAAGAGTTGGTAGGGGTAGGGGTAGGGTGAAAATCCATGGCAGAAGAAATGTGGCTTTTCAGAATTTATCTTACCTAGTCTATCTTAAAAAATTGAGAATTATTTTTTCCAAATTTCTGGTTGCCATCAATGTAAAAAATAACTTCAATATATAAAGATAGCTTTAAAATATTATGTTTGTTTTTTTTTTAAGATTTATTAGTAGCCTCTAGAAAATAAAGGCATGTGCCATGCTAGCTTAGTCAGTTTAAAAGCCTTGCTGCTCCCAGCTTTCACCATGGTGGATAGGAAGCAAAGAGGAAGTGAAGCACAAACCCCTCAGTTTTATCCCTCTGTCTACGTTATTGCATAACAACAAGAAGCCAGTGGGCTCATGGGAAATGTAGTTCAATGACCCCAAAATTTTCAATAACAACATAAAGGTTTGATTTTGAAATCAAATGAGTAATACTCAATAGGTAAGTCTATAATTTATGTTATGTTATAGGATTTAGGATTTCTATTTAGAAATAATCATTATTAATATACTTTTTATAGCATTATAGAAAAAGTTAAAGTAACTAAATGATATGTAAATGATAAAGTGTTGCAAAGGGTTATGTGTTGATCAATACCCACCTCAGGGGGGATATTATATCTGAGACCTCAGGGGGGAATATTATATTATATGTATATATTGTATATAAAGTTCTTGTATACATATATTATATATGTATATATTTGTACATAGTAACTGTAAAGTGAATTTGGGTTAATATCTTCAGGTTCTTATTTCTGTATAGTCAGAATTTTGTTATTATATAACATATATATAATATGTAATTATATATAGTGTGAGGCTTGCATGTTGCAAGATTTTTCTTTGTTTTTTTCTTTGTTTCTTTGTTTCTTCCTTCCTTCCTTACTTTGTTTCTTTGTTTTTTCCTTCCTTCCTTCCTTCCTTCCTTCCTTCCTTCCTTCCTTCCTTCCTTTCCTCCTCCATATTTCTAATATAGAATATAAGATAGTTTAGTTTGTAAGATCCATTGGGAAGAAGCGTCTCCCAAAGGATCTCAGTGGGGATATGCTAGAGGGAGATTCTTAATCTCATTCTATCTCTTTAAGAGCAGAATTTCTAAGTAAGAGTTTTATAGCTGAGAACAGCAATGACAGACTTTTGTGAAGATTCCATCACCTAGGAGATGAGGATCATATATAAGGAAGGAATGAGTTGACAGTTGTGCTTTTTCTTCTCAGATCTTTGAGAGAGAAGGAATCTGTCTCTGAGGGCTTTTCCTCCTCAGAACTTTGAGGGAGTAGGAGTCTGTATCTGTGTCTCTGTGACAGGCAGTTTCACTATTTACAGTTGAGGAAGAAGAATTACTTTAATGAGATTGTTAATGATTAATGCTTACTAATTAGCATAGATAGTTAGATAGTGAATATTGTAATCTTAGTTAGACAGAGTAGAGAAATTAGGCCTGCTTTGCCAAGCAAGAAGATCCTGCCCAAGAAGACAGTTAGATTTAGTTTTTTTTTAAAGAAATTTTAGTATAGTATTTGGATTTTAGGCATAGTTATAAGATAGTATAGTGATAATCTCATTTTCCTCCTTCCTATCTCTTATCTGAACTTCTCAGAATAAATAAGTGTTTGTGTTTTACCAAACTTCTCGCTCTGTACTTGTGCCAAACTCTTACTCAAAAATTTTAACCCTTCACACAAGACTACATTCCTCTGGATTTTCTTAGCCTATCCTTGAGAGAGTAACTTCCTTCTCTCACCATCTTGTGTTGTGTTCTCTTCCCTCATAAGAACCTGAGCTCTCTTTAGAAGCACAAAAGTTCTTAAGGCTTCAAAATATTGAATACATTTATTTACATAGTAAACAGAAAATAAATAGATCCCATTTCACAGAAAATCAAAAAAATATATGCCATGTATTATTATTATAAGAAACCCTCCAAAAGGTCATATCTTTCAGAGACCTCTATAATAATAGTAACACAGTGCTGGTAATTTCCTAGGTCATCCTCCACAAGGTAGGGAGAGAGGCAATGGTTCACTCTCCTCTTAGTGCTATAAACAAACCAGGAAGTAATGGGGTTTTACTACTCCTGTTGCTTTCCTTAGCTTTGCCTTCCTTTTCTTCCAATCTCTTCCACTGGATTGTGCTAGTCATTTCTTCTCAAGTAAAGAGTTCTACAGCAGCTGGCCAGTAAAGCAATTACATTGGAACATCAGCTAACTGCTAGATAATTCTCTTTTACCTCTGAGGGTCAAAATGACTTGGTCTTATTTAAATTTGTTGTTACTTTATATCTGGTTCCTCATAGTCCTGTTCTTTAAAGAAGGAATCTATTTGGTTGGTTATGAGAATATTTATTTCTTGGGTCTTTCAAGGAGAGGTCTCTATTTTCTACTCTGGTGTGATCTGTGTTGAATGATATGTTTAAACAACTTGTTTCCAATATGATAGTGTCATCACTTCCCACTGAGTCTTTTTTTGCCACCTTTGCTCTTGTTCCATTGACCTTTTTATTTATCAATTTCTTTTCTTTTGGTGAAGTTGGTAACATCATCCATCCAACTATTTATTCATTTATATACACACCCATATATTTATTTGTTTACTGGGCCTGGGGAATTTTATTTAATTAATTATTTTATAATATTTTTACATGGTTACAAGATTCATGTTCTTTCCCTCTCTTCCCCCATCCCCTCCTATAGCTGGCATGTAATTTCCACTGGTTTTTACATGTGTCATTGATCAAGACCTATTTCCATATTATTGATATTTGTACTAGGGTGCTTGTTTAGAGTCAATATTCCCAATCATCTCCCCATCAACCTTTGTGTTCAGGCAGATGTTTTTCTTCTGTATTTCTACTCCCATAGTTCTTCCTCTGAATGTGGATAACATTCTTTCTCATAAATCCCTCAGAGTTGTCCTGGATCATTGCATTGCTACTAGTAGAGAAGTCCATTACATTTGATTTTACCACAGTGTATCAATCTCTGCATATAATGTTCTCCTGCTTCTGCTCCTTTCACTCTGCATCAATTCCTGGAGGTCATTCCAGTTCACTTGGAATTCTTCCAGGTCATTATTCCTTTGAGCACAATAGTATTCCATCACCAACAGATACCACAATTTGGACAATATTATTTAAATCGATCACTTCATCTGAGTTCTTCCGAAGAAGAGAAGGGGCCTTAGGGATGGCTCCTAATGGTTTTCTTCCAGCACAGGCACCTATGACTCAGAGAGAGGCGCAATATCTCACTATAGTTATGGAAATAGGAAGAATGAATGTATTTTGTGGAGTGTTGAGTGGGGATTACTCATGAACGTTTCTTGTTTGGCTTGGGTGGAGTTAGAAAATAAAGGTTGAAATTATTCTTACAATATGCGTTTTGCTTCTCTGAGTAATGAAATAGCCCATGTTATCTGTTTTCCATTACCACAGGTGACTGAAAACTGGCAGCACATTTTAAATATATCTTCTTATTTTTTATTCTTATCCACTACTGACTATTTGTTAGTAGTCTGTCCAGTTGGTAATTCCTTATCTGGTACTGCTTAAGTTTTTATAGTTGTTTGGAATTGTATTTTTTTAAACACATTTGAAATTAGTTATAATTTTCAAAGAAACATGATGAATAGGCATGTCCAGCTTCTTTCTGAGTTTTTCAAATATTATGTCCAGGGGTATGATGGAGCCATCTAGGTCTGGCTCCTAAGAGTCAAATGTTAAATTTTTAATATGAGCATTTATACCTCAGAAATGGACAAGTGTTAAAATCAGGGCTTGATTTATGCTTTGGTTGATTCCAAAGATTTAAAAAGTGATGAAGCAAGTGTTAATAATGAAGATTAAACTTAAAAGCATGTTGTGTACACATCTTCCTCCTCTTCTGTTCCCAGAACTTGCTGTCAAACATTTGCCAGAATATCCTTAGGTATATTCCTCCCAATCTATGACAAATTTTAATACTTCTTAATAAAAATTTCATAAAAATTTCCAGGAGAAAGACATTTAAATTTTCTGAGAAATTTAATGAAACCAAGAAAATATACTAGCATAGATAATATTATTAGCTGACATTTATAGTGCATTTTAAGGTCTATAAAATGCTTTATGTATTATTTATTTTATTGTCTGTGAAGTACAATTATTAGTCCTTCCTTCCTTCCTTCTTTTTTTCCTTCCTTTTTTCCTTCCTTCCTTTTCCCCTTTGTTTCTTTCCTTCCTTCTTTCCCCTTATCTTCTATCTTTGAATTGATACTATCAATTCCAAGGCAGAAGAGCAGTAAAAGCTAGATAATCAAGACTAAGTGCTTTGCCCAGGGTCACAAAGCTAAGAAGTATCTGATGCCAGTTTTGAAACCAGGCCCTCTGACTCCAGGCCTGGCACTCTATCCACTGTGGCTATCTAGCTTCCCCTCAGGGCTTTTCTTGATGATATGTGGTTGTCATTTGTTATTCAGTTGTGACTGTTGCTAAGGATTTTGGAGTGATTTACCATTTCTTTCTTCAGCTCATTTTACAGATGAGGGAACTGAGACAAATTTGGGTAAGTGACATGCCGAGGGTCACAAAGTAAATGTCTGAAGTCAGATTTGAACTCAGGAAGAGGAATTTTCCTACTCTAGGCCCAGTACTCTAATCACTTCACCACCTAGCTGACCTTTTGATAATATGCTATCCTCTATATCAGGTTACAACTTTGGTTGATAGATACAAGAGACCCTTCTGCTTGGAAATGTCTATTTTAGAGTTTTAGCTCTAAGATTTTAGAGTTTTAGCTCTATGTTATCTGCTATGGCCAATCAGATTCATGTCAAAAGATTCCTTGGTTTTATTTACCTTGATGGACTTGCAAAAGTGAGAAAAAATGAATGGTTATTCCAAGCATTTTAATATATCACTCCCTAGGGAAGAGAATGATAGTATGGAATTGAAAAATCTGAGAAAGGATCCAAAAAGAGAGCTAAGAAGGTGACAAAAATGAACTTTACTTACTTTGTGATTTTTCCTAGTGGCATGTTGATGCTGGTATGCCAATGTTTGATTTAAGATATAGAATGAATTAGGAAGAATGTAAACATTAGTATTCCCCATTATATCTAGTCTATTTCAAAAGCTCTAGTTTATTTCATTTGCTATCTGTTTCTAACCTTTAATTCCCAACTTTCTCTTTTTTTATTTAGTAAAATGCATTTAATTAATTAATTAATTTAGAAGATTTTTTCATGATTACATGATTTATATTCTTTCCATCTCCTACCTCACCCCTCTTGGAGCCAATGAGCAATTTCACTGGGTTTTACAAGTATCATTGTTCAAAAGCTATTTCCATATTATTAATATTTGAAATAGAGTGATCATTTAAAGTCAAAATCCCCAATCATATCCTCATTGAACCCTGTGATCAATCATATGTTTTTCTTCTCCCAACTTTCTCTTGCTGGGGAGCACAGAGGAAATGAAGTTCAGGAAGAAATATTTTCACAGAATTTGAGAGTTATCCATTATGTCTAACTCATATGAAAGGGATATCTACTTTAACTTCTCAGACAAGTGCTTGCCCAGTTCTCTGCTTGAAAACCTATGAAAAGGGTGAACCTATCACCTCTTGAAGTAGTCCATTCCATGTTTTTATTAGTTGTCACCTCCCTTCTCATTATCAGTACAATAAAGTGTAGTTTGCCTCACCTAGAGTGATAATACTTTCATTTCTATGAAGCAATAGGGCAACCTGAGCAGTAGTAATGAGCTCTCTTAAAGAAAGATAAAGGTGAACTAAGCTGGTGACAGAGTCCCATAGGAAGTGCTATTAAATAATGTTATTAAGCTATGCCTTCCTAGTGAAACATTTACCACAGTGATATTTCATTATTAATAGTCCTTGGTAGTGGAAAAAAAACTTTTATTTTTATGGCTTAGTCCCTGGGTACTCATAAAAGGAAAAAAGGCTATGTCTTCATGATGCCAAAACCACCAGTCAATTCAATCAATTCATTTGCAAAAAAAGTCCCCAGTAACATTCAACCAATTTTTTGAGATCACTATGACAAAACAATTGGTGGATTGATAAAAGTTTTAAAATTCTGATCAATTGTTCTGCTTTTCTATGCAAACAGCTTAAGTCAATATTTAAACACTAATTTCTATGAATCCATTAACTTGGTTTATATTTGTTGATCATTCTATAAAACTAGGGAAATCTCTCATTTAGCAGATGTTTCTTGCCTCATATCCTTAAAAATGAGTCCACATAGATTTTCCTAGATGCAGAAGAGAAATGAATAACAAATAATTAACTAAGAGGTTTATATGAGAAAGAAAAGGCAAAAGAGCATCATGTGATACAGTGGGAATAACTTTGGATTTGGAGTCAGAGAATATGGATTCAAATCCTGACTCTCATTGACTATCCATGTGACCTTGGTCAAGTCATTTAATTTCCTAGGACCTCTATTTCATCAACTCCAAAATGAAGAAGTCAGACTAAATGATCTTAAAAATCTCTTCAATCTGAATTAATGATATTATAGATAAG
Source organism: Gracilinanus agilis (assembly GCF_016433145.1). Taxonomy (NCBI): domain Eukaryota; kingdom Metazoa; phylum Chordata; class Mammalia; order Didelphimorphia; family Didelphidae; genus Gracilinanus; species Gracilinanus agilis. The sequence goes on along the minus strand of NC_058132.1, from coordinate 379,459,548 downwards.
GAAAATATAGATGAGAAAAATGAATCCCTTAGGGGAATGACTTGGCTAGGAGCAGGCAGACAGTAAGTGGAAGAGTAAGAATTGCAAACTGAGCTATTTAAATTCTAAATCAAGTGCTCTTTCCCCTTTTCCACATTGCCTGCCACAATGAAATTTTTTTCTAAGAGAAGGTAATTCTGAAAATCAGGGCTAATTGAACTTAGTAGCACAGGATGGCAGTCTATCTAGGACACTGATGGCAAACCTATGACATGTGTGTCAGCACTGACACACATAACCATTTTCAATGACATGCGGTCACATGTGGCCACATACAAAGAAGTATGCGACTGTATGCCAAGGAAGAAACATTTGCTGTAGTGTAATGTAGATACTCTGTGACAGAGGTCTGTAGGCCCAAGCAACTGTCACTAAGCAGGTAAGTTAAATAATTAGTTTTTGGTTTATTAAATACAGTTACATATTACAATTATACATTTTTATTATTTAAACTATAAATATTGTGAAATTATGGTTTTTCTCTTGAAGTGATATAGCCCCCAAGTTGAGCTTGATTTTTTGGTGAATTTTGACACACTAAGCTCAAAAGGTTGCCCATCACTGAGAAAGGACCCTGAAAACAACTCTTTAGATGTAACTAATTTGGTAAGGAAGCAATAATATACTGAGTAATACTACATTCATTTAAAGCTAAGGCAGATTTGGGTCCTGCATACCTATTGCTAGAATCATGAAGCAGGATGCAAAAGAGAGAAGGAGGAAGCAATGACTAAAACCTGAAAAAAAGAGCAGATACAAAAGTATTGGCTGATTGATAAGATATGGCAACAAAACATATAGATAGAACAAAGTAGAGAATCAACATGGAAGCTAATAATCAGGATTCAAAATTTAGACTGACATGGGAAAAGAAAAAATGAAATGATGCATGCCTTGGCATGGTTTAATTTTAACAGTAATTTGGGATGTGATTGCCATGTACATTTAGTTTTTGCAATATAAAGAGAGCAGATTTCTAGAATTCAGGACCTGAGAAATGGTGACTGTACTTGGAAGAAATCTTAGAGATCATATAAATAACATCTGTAACCCCCTCTTTAACATCATAGAAAAGTGATCTTATCATTCAGAAGCCTCTGTTGGAAGACTTCTAGGGAACACATATCTGTTACCCTCACAGTAAGCCATCCCACTTCTGGGTAACAATATTTGTTAAGTTTTCCTTATATAATGGAGAATTGGCCAATGACTCCAGTCTCTATGAGCACGTGCAGAGTACCATGCTGATACAGTTCTTATGTGGTCTTTGGAGCATGTGTAGACTTTCCTAGTTTGTTAGCCACATAAGATTACTTTTGCATTAGAAGTGCTCCCAAGACTAGGAGGTACATTCAAAAGACATTAGTGGATCACAACCACTTTTCTCTTGGTCAGTCTGCCTGGCAATATGGATATGGTAATTAAAGGAAAGAGTTCTCAGATTTTTGTCATTTGAAGCCAACTTTTGGCCTGTGAACAAGGGCCTTAGTTCTTTGCTTCAAAGTTTCTTCTTTCATTTTAGGTGAAGAAAATTGGAGATGAAGATCCAGAAGTAGACTTCATGTTGGGTTCTCCATCCAGTCTTGTAACAATATTCTGAAGAGAGAGGACTTACCTTTGGGATCTTTTACATCAGGAACTCGAAAAGTTATTCATTCATTTTCGTAGCTACCTTTACTAGCTTTGTGCCAGAAGCAAATTTGCTAAGCATGCTATTTATGATTTCATCCAAGTCATTGACAAAAATGCTGAACACCAAAGGTCCAAAGATATATCCTTCAAGGCATGCCATAAGAGACCTTCCTATAAGTCAACCACAATACATTTATGACCACTATTTGAATTCATTCATTAAATATGCTCTGAATTTAACTGATATTGTTTAACCCACACCTCTCTATCATCTTCAAAAGGATAGAAAGGAAGATTTTGTTGAATGTCTAATTGTTTTCCAGGTATAATAAGTCTATGGCATTTTTCTCCTCACTCTACTAATCTAATCTGGCATGATCTGTTCTGGAGCTGGATTTAGAGTTAGGAAGACCTGATTTCAAATCTTACCTCAGGCATTTACTATTTGTATAATCCTGAGGGAAGTTACTTTACCTTGATCTGCCTCCATTTCCCATGAGATAATAATAGTACCTACCTCCTAGTGGTATTGCAAGGATTAAATATTATTTTTAAAGCAGTTAGCACAGTGCTTGACACTTAAGGGCTTATTGCCTTCCTTTTTTGTTGGCCCATTGACTCATAGTTATAGCTTCACTTTCCAAATGCTCAAAAAAAAACCAAAAACTGAATAATAAACTAGAATTTTGCTAGAAATCAGAATCAGAAAGACAAGCTCATTTCTCTATGGTTCTCAGGCATTTTATTTCTTTCCTTTTATTGTAAACAGAGATATTTGAAGCATAATGATAAAAATTATAGTAATATATATTTTTCTGGTCAGGCCATAGCACCATATTTACTGGAGGATTGAAAATTACTTGATGAATTTAGATTGCTTTTCTTTAGCTATGGCTTATTAGCCATAAGCTAGGATTCAGACCCATTTGTATGATTCTTCATTGGTGGAAAATGATCACTGGTCACTTTGTGCCTATATAAGGGTCAGAGCTTAGAAGAGAAGAGATCTTAGTTCTTCCAACTTTAAGAGGCAACACTCATGGTTCCAGGTTTCCTTTAGGGAGAGGTTCCTGGGGGAAGAAAGACCAGAGGAAAAAGGCAAAATATAGAGAAGACAGCACCTCAATTATGTCCTCAAACCAAGCTTGCTCCAATTTAGGACTCTGGGAAATTTCCCCTTGGATAAGATTAGAGACTCTTTCTCTTTGTTGTTCAAAGGGAGAGGAGTTGTAAGAATCTTATGTATACGATATGATTCGTGAACTTTAAAGACTATATAGTCAATTATTGTGCTTTTTTTAAGCTACTACTATGTATTATGTGCTATGAGAGGCATTGGGGGTACAAATCCAAAAAAATGAAATATATTCTACTTTCAAGGAACTTGTAGCATATAAATGGAGAAGTCATGGACATGTAGAAATATATACAAAATGAAATGCAAAATAAATACAAGATATTTAAATATAAGAGAAGAGGGCATTAACAGTTGAAAAGTTCAGGAAAGTTTCCATGGAGAAGGTAGAATTTGAACTCTGTGGCTGACATGAGGAGGGAGGACCTTTCAGGAATGAGGTTCAGCCAGTGCAAAGCACAGGGATAGGAGATACAATTCTATGTTTGGGAAATAGAGACAAAGCTAGTTTGGGTAGGCTGTAGAATTTGGAAAAGGAATTAATTTATAATGATTCTGGAAGGTTATGTTGTAGTCAGGTTGTAAAGGGTTGAAACAAATAGAGAATTTTATATTTTATTCTAGAAGTACAATGAGGATCAAAATAGTTGATTAGCAGAATGACATGGTAAGATCTGTTCTTAAGGAAAGCCATTTTTGACATCTGTGTATACCTGTCAGCAATGAATACAAAGGTATTGTAATTGTACAGATAAGATATGGATTCCTGTGCTCTTGGAACTTGAAATCTACTTAGGCAGGTGAAGCATACACATACTAAAGAGTTAAGAACAGGTGCCGTGTAGTAGGAAATTAAGAACAAAAATGAGGAGCCCTTTATGAATTGGTGTGATACTTTTCTGCAGGGTACCTATAATTCTATACTGCTTTTTTCTCACTATTCCCTTGTATTGGAACTGAGTGGGACCTCTGACTTGAGAACTGAGAATGCAACATTTTAATTTGGGAAAAACCCTTGCATATTTTGGTAGCTACCACTGACTTCACCATAGTTCTGGTTTTGAAGTTATAGGGATGAAAATACTAATCTACTTATCATCCTGGCCATATTTCTACATCTTGGACACATGGATATGGTCAGAAACTTTGTCAAATGCCTTGTTGAAATGATATATTGTGTGCACAGCATTCCCCTGATCTATCGGTTTGTCAAAAAGTTAAGGCCTCTGGGTTGAATGGAGAAGGGATTTGGTGGGAATCACAGATGCACAGCCAGTAGCTGAATCTTTGAGCACTCAGCATGTTACTGGATGATTTTCCTTGGTGTTTGCTTACCCCAGGGCCTGCCTCTATAGCACTAGCCATTCAAGTCAAGTGCTATTTCTGTAGCTACTGCCCTCACTCTATCACATATAGCACAGGGTGTGCTCTGGATTACTTCTTGGATCAAAAGATGCTGTAGAGAATGCAGAAAGTGGAAACACAAATAGAGGAACCAGAATTCCTCAAGAAGATCTATCTATTCTGACAAACATTCCTTAAATGCCAATTATGTGCAAAGCATTAGGCATCCCAAAACAAAATTATAACTAGTTCTTGGCCTCAGAGGGGTTATATTCTAATGTGGGAGATACACCATGTAAACAGATAAACATAGCCAAGATAATTTGTGGAGGAAGAGAGACTGACCTTAAGGGAAATAACAGGCTAGGCTTCTTGTTGAAAGGTAAGTAGAACCTTGAAGGTTACAAGGGACTTTAAAATTCAGAGGAGGAAGGAGGGCATTCTGGGCATGGAGAGACCTTTATGATACCACAGAGGGTAGAGAAAGAATACTATGTTCAGGAAAGAGGACCTGCCACTCGTTACTTGAAAGGCCCTGGTCAAGTCATATTACTGCTCTCTGCTATAGTTAGCTCATCTGCAAAATGAAGGGGCTGGATTAAATGATCTTTAAATTTCCAACTAGCCTGTCAGTTCCACTTTTACAATATTTCTTGAATGTGCCCACTTTTCTCCTCTGATGCTGCCACCACTCTAGCGTAGACCCCTATCGCCTCATGCCTTGATTACTGCAATAGCTTGCTGGTGAGTCTGCCTGCCTCTAGTCTTTATTCACTCCAATTCATTCTCCATTCAGCAACTGAAGAGATTTTCCTAAAATTCAGGTCTGATCATGTCACCCCACTACTGAATAAACTTCAGGGGTTTCCAATTACCTCTAGGAATAAATACAAAATTTCTGTTTGACACTCAAAGCCCTTCATGACTTAGTCCACTCATACCTTTTCAGTCTTCTTACTCCATTTCCTCCAATGTGTATTCTTGAATCCAGTGATGCTGACTGTTCCAAGAAGAAGAAACTCCATCTCTCAGTTCTGGGCATTGTCTTTGGCTATCCCCTTGTCTGGAATGACCTCCTGTCTCCCTTCTAACTACTGATCTCACTGGTTTATTTAAATCCCAACTAAAATCCTGCCATCTACAGGGAGACTTCCCTAATTCCTCTTAATGCTAGTGCCTTTTCTCTCCTAATTATTTCCTTTTAATACTGTATTTAGCTTGTTTTGGATATATATTTGTATTCATGTCATCTCCCCCATTAGACTGTTAGCTTCTTGAGGGTAGGAACTATCTTTTACCCTCCTTTTTATGGAAGATAGTAGGGACCTCCTTCTGGGAGAAAACATTTAACATTCCCCTACCATGCACTAATCTGAGGGAAGTGGTTGAGGAAGGGATACTTTTCTCATCTCCTTAGGCTCTGGTCATAAGAAAAGGGCTTGATATTTTCATCTACTTAGGTCATACTTTTCAATTCTAGATACAAGCAGTGGAGTCATCAGACCTGGGACCTCCAGCCATGGTGACCTTAGAGCCAGTATGCCAGGCCAGATATTACTGCCTGCCCATCAGGCAATCCCTAAGAAGCCAGGTTGGTGGGATGGAGGCCCATGGTGGACTTTGAACTAGGAACCTTGTTAGGACTATGCTATGTAGAAATTCTGATTAAATGGAGAGGTTCAGAGGAAACTAAGAAAATCTCTTTGGTCTTTTATAGAGTAAAGTGAGCAAAACAAGGAGAGCAATTTATATCAGGACAACAATATTATAGAGAAAAATAACTTTGAGAGCCCTTAAAACTTTGACCAGTATAATGAAAATCACCATTCCAGGAGACTAAAGATGAAACACACCATTTCCCTCTTGCCAGAGAGAAGATAAACTTAAAATGTAGAGAGACAGACATTTTGGGGTATGAACAGTGTGGGAATTTGTTTTGTTAGACTAAGCATGTTTATGTTTAGAGTTCTCTTTTTCAGGTTTTTTAAAACTTTTAGTCGTAATTTTTCTACTGAGGAGAATGGGAAGAAGATTATGAATGCAGGCAAAAATAAATAAATAAATTTATGTTAAAAAAGGAAACGGGGCAGCTGGGTAGCTCAGTGGATTGGGAGCCAGGCCTAGAGACTGAAGGTCCTAAGTTCAAATCCGGCCTCAGACACTTCCCAGCTGTGTGACCCTGGGCAAGTCACTTGACCCCCATTGCCTACCCTTACCACTCTTCCACCTATGAGTCAATGCACAGAAGTTAAGGGTTTAAAATAAAAAAAAAAAAAAAGGAAACAACTTCTGAACAAGACAAAATTCCTGACCTTAAAGACACATAAACTTAAGGATCATAAATCTCCTAGATGAATAAGATATATTAGAAAAAACTGAAAATCATGTCAGGGAAAAGAGAAGTAAATTGCCAAGAACTTTTGAATATAGACAACAAAGTACTGATTGGCTGAATCCAAGATCACCCCAAAGAAAAAGCACACATTTAAGATTACATGTCATATAGTAGTTTTATTTCTAGAGATGATTGATAAATCCAACAGTAAGGGACACCAATTTACATAATCCAGAAGTACTCTGAAGTTATGAGAAATCAGAAAAGAGATGAAATTATCTATTTCAAAAACCAAAAGTAGCTCAGCAGTAACTATATGCAATGTTATTTTGTGTGTATACACATATACGCATATGTGCAAACATATATATATATGCACAGGTATATATGATATGTATGTATATGCATGTGTACATATAAATCTGTATGTGTATATAAATATGTGTGTGTGAATATATATTGTGCATCTAGGTGTCATAGTGGTTAGAGTGCAAGGCTGGGAGTCAGGAAGACTTATCTTCCTGAGTTCAAATTTAGCCTTAGACCCTTACCAGCTGTTAGATCCTGGGCAAGTCATTTAACTCTGTTTTCCTGAATTTCCCTATCTATAAAATGAGATAGAGAAGGAAATGGCAAACTACTCTAGAATCTTTGCTAAGAAAATCTCAATCAGGGTCAGGAAGAGTCAGATATAATTAAAAAGACTAAATAACTATGAATATATGTTGTGTAGATGGGCATCCTATAAAACAGGTATATATATGATATATGTTTGTATAAATACACACATACACGTATGTATTACACATATACATCCACACATATGTTTATATCTATTCAAATAGCTAATCCTAGATTTCAAACCTTCAACAAAAGAGCAGCATTCAAAGTATTTTTGGGGTGGAAGGGGAATAAAAGAGTGAAATGTTCAGCTTTAAGATGCTCCAAACAAGAGAAATATGACAAAGGTAAGTAAGTACAATTATCAAGAAGAATTAAGTAATTAAATCAATTCTCTCATGTTTATATGCTATTGCTTAAAGGCAAATAAAACAAAATTAAACTGAAGAGCAAAAGAATAAGGTGGATCATCAGCAGACAAGAAAGATCTAAAGTTTAAGGATTTAGGAGGAATTTAAATAATCAGGAGAAAGGTGGGAGCAATGGGTTGGTTAAAGGGAATAGGGGATGTTTCTGTCATTGGCTCAACTCTTCACTGAGTTTGTGGTACCTCAGTTCTACTTAACAGTAAGTAAAAGAATTTTTACAAAGGAGTATTTACTTCAAAGAAATAACAAGAAAATAGATACATACATAAATACACACCCACACCCTCTAAGACAAATTTCTTCTATGCCTAGGACAAAGATAAGCCTCCTACTCCACCTAAGTCTCTTGGAACATAAACTTACACCTTAGCTTAGGTAAAATAGACAAGCTTTGGCAACAGCTTGGATATGGGGGCTGAATGGAGAGTAAGGAGTACAGAATAAGTTCTAGGTTGTAAGCCTGAAGCATATAGAAGATAATGTTTGCCTCTATAATAATAGAGAAGGTGGTAGTAGGAGAAGATTTAGTAGGAAAGATAATGATTTTCCTTTTGTCTTATTGAGTTTAAGATGTCTGTCTACTGGACACCCAGTTCAAACAGTAAGAGATTCAAGATTGGAGGTCAGCAGAGAGTTTAGGGTAGGACAGTTAAATTTGAGAATCATTTTAAATACATGAGAAATTATGAGATCAACAAAAGAAGGGGATTATAGAAGAAGAGAAGAGGGCCCAGGACAGAACTCTGCAGGATACCTGTGCGAAAGTATGATCTCAAAGAGTATATACAGCAAAGGAAACTGAGATGTAAGAAAGGTATGAGGAGAAAGAGGAAAGAATGGTTTCCTGAAAGTCTAAAGAGAAGAGAGTATTACAACAAAGAGTGAGTAACAGTGTCAAGGCTTGGAGAATGAAGATTAAGAAAAGATCACTGGATTTTGCTACTAATATTTAATTAGTTTATTTTAGAAAGAGTAGTTTTAGTGGAATAAAGTCAGACTGTAGATTATTGAAGGTAAGGAAGAGAATGATTAGAGAGAAAATGGAGACATCTATTATAGATGGTATTTTAAAGAAGATTTTCTATGAAGAGAAGGATATATAAGGATCATCGGGATGGGAGGATCAAGTGAAATTTCTTTCAGGTTAGTGGAGCAATGAGCCTGGTGATAGGGAGAGATTGAAAATAAGTGTCAGAGAGGGGATGATAGGTGGGGGATCTATTGGAGAAGATGAGACAGAAGGTGATCACATGAACAAATAGAGTTTTGCCTTGATGAGGAATAAGGCCTCTTTATCACATGAGATTAGGGTGAAGGAGGAGTTAGTGGCAGGAGTTTTCTGGATGATAGGAGATGAGGAAGAGAAGAGGGAGCATTTGGTGAATGACCTAATTTTCTTCTTGTAAAATATGAGAAAAAGTCTCAACTGACAAAGATGGATAGGGGCAGCCATGGGAAGTTTGAAAAGGATTAAAAGGTTTGGAAGAACTGCTAAGGATAGTGGATTAGTGAGCTCATAAGGGAGGTATAGTAGGATTTCCTGGCAGAAGAGAGGACCCAGTTGAGGTTGTATAGCATAAATTTGTAATGCACCCAAGTCAGATTACATGATTTTCTCCATCTTCATTTATCAGTGCGTGTGTAGTAGTGGAGGGAGCAAATAACTGGAGAGATCAAAGGCCAAAGTTTGTGTAGGTATGATTGGCAATATGATAAAGGGGCTAGAGATTCAAGAGAGGAGAACAGTAGAGTTGAACTAGTCAAGATAGAAGAGAAGACCTTGGTAGTGCAGGGGAGATTTGGGAGAGAATTGAAGGGTTGAAGGATTGAAGGTCATGAGGTGGATAAAAAGTAGTCTTTTGTAAAGGAAGGCAGAGGGAGAGGTGAAAAGCCAATCATTTGTGGTTGGATAAGAAAGTTTTGGTGTATTTATGGATGCTATCAAGGTCAACAATAAGGCTAGTTTTGTGTTTGGTTGAAGTGGGGTGGAAGAGTAGTTCATGGGAAGTAAATAAGTTGAGGAAATGGGTGGTTAGGGTATTTAAGGGAAATTCAATATGTATGTTGACATCTTCTAGTAAGAAGGTAGGATTTGGGGAGGAGAGAAAATTGTGAGCCAGGTATTGAACTCATTGAGGAAAGAAGAGGCATAATCTGGAGGTCTATGGTGAATAGCTTCCAGGATTTTGTTTGGGTGAAAGATATAAATAGCATGAACCTTAAAAGAAAGAGAGGTTTCTAAGTGATAGAGGTAGGGGACAACCTGGAAGTGGCAGGGGAAGCAAGGCATATTTCAATTCATGTGCCTTGATACAATTAGGCAGAGGAGAATGAGTGAAGATATAGACAACACTGGAAAGGATAGCCAGGAAGACTATATCTACCTGAGGAAGTCAAATTCTGGCAAAAGCTAGTATATGGAAGAAGTGAGAGCAGAAGATTTAAGATGAATAAAAGTTAATTACATATGGAACAGGCATTCCAGATAGTACAGAGGAAGAGCTGGGTGGAGTTAGGATTAAACTTTAGGGTGGTACAGATGGAAGGGACTGCTTTGAGCCAGATGAAAAATGCCTAGTTTAGCCACTTATTTTCTTCTGTAAGAGGACATGCTGGATTCAGTAGGTGGTGAAAGATATAAGGTGCCTTTGCATTTTGCATTCTGAGGTCTTTTCACTTGAGAAGGGGACCAAAATCTTCCTTGCCCTGAACCAAGTGCTATGATATAGTGGAAAGTGCAGACAAAGCTGGAGTAAGAGTTATATTTGATTCTGGTTCTGTTACTTACTAGGAGTAAGAGTTATATTTGATTCTGGTTCTGTTACTTACTAGTTATATGAGTTTGACAAAATCACTTTTTTCTCAGTTAATCTGTGAAATGTGAATAACAACAAAATATTTGCACTGCCAATTTCCCGAAGCTATTATGAGGAAAAACCCTTGTCAACCTTTAAAAACACCATATAATAATACGTAAGAGTAGCCTTTTCTTTTTCAAAAGATCTTTTTGATTATCTTTAGGCATATTTTACAGATTTCAACCTTCTTTTGGGTCTTTTGTACTCTGTTGCATTTATTCTTGATTAAATGCCTTATTTTTATATCAAATAAAAAAAAAACCAAAACCTTAGCTCATCAGCAAGGTCCCTGGGGGTGGCCACTTTAGTCTTTTTAGATGTACCACTATCACTTTTATTTTTTCTTGTTGGATAAATTATGATTTTATCATCAAAATTTTGTTTTTGAGGGCTTCCTATCTCCTCTTTTCTCTCTCCCCCAGTTCTCTCTCTCTCTCTCTCTCTCTCTCTCTCTCTCTCTCTCTCTCTCTCTCTCTCTCTCTCTGTCTCTCTCTGTCTCTCTCTCTCTCTCAGTTACTAGCTATGGAACTAAATCCATCTTTCACATGAATTTTAAAAAATCTACTTTCCTTAAGTCTGGATATATGTTTGACCTAGGATAACATATACTTCTCATCAGTCTAACAAGGGAAATTTATTTCAAAATTTTTTCATTGTTTTCACTTCACAAATCAGTTTCTTCATTTTGGTCAAAATTCTATACATGACAATTGACTTTTAATTTTTTTTTTATTCCTGTATCTTCTGAGAGATAAAGTTGTCAGGAAGACAAGTTGAATATGTTTCATGTTCTGTCTTAGTGGAATAAAATTCCCAACAATTTTCCTTGTGTTTGAACTTCATGATGACTACTAGTTCTTGTCTCCATGGCATTTTTTTTTTTTTTTTTGCAAACCATATAATAAAAATTTCAACTTTGAAAAGACCTTAGAGATGACCACTTTATAAGGGGAGAAATTGATAGAAAAGCCAGATCTAGGAAAACAAGTTTTTTGACTTCTAATGCGTTGCTCTTTCCAGTTTCCAGAATGCTTCCTAAAAACTCCTTTTATTTCCTCCATCTGGTGAGATGGTCCATATTATACTCTCATGATTCTAGCACTTCTGTTATTTTCTTTTTCTATTTTTGCCCAATTGAACTCTACAATTGATTTCCCACTCAGATCTGTGGATTTTCAAACAAGTGTACATCTTCTTGACATAGAGTACTATTTTGTAACACTTTCTATTACAGCTATTTCTTTTTGAGCAAGGCCTTCTATTGCCATATTCTAGTCATGAGTTCTATTGCTACAAGTCTTAGTGATTCCCAAGAGGTCATATTTACTTGTGTTAAAACCTCAAGTTCACTTTGTTATGCTCATAATGAGTTCAATTGATCTATAATTCAGCTGAGCTAGTATATGGTACTACTGACCTCATCCTAAGCTATTTCCTTCTTTCTCTTAATGAGTATTTCTTCTACTTTTTATTCTTTCTGTTTTGTACTTAGTGTCCTTTGTAATACCTACATTTACAATTTTATCTGAGTATTTTTCTTCCCTCCATTTCCAATTTAAGACTCTTTATCTGATCCCTCTGGTTACAGTCCTACTCTAATACATTATTTTTGGTATAAAAATGGCCTTCATTTCATGAAAACTGACAGAAAAGCAAAAACTCTGTTAGGTTTGATCAATCTAGAAGGTTTTTGAGTATATGGTCCATGATGTTCTGCTCCTCTATTGTCCAGAGATCAGCCTAATTAAGTTTAGAAAGGTTCATTATCAAGTTGGTTGCAAATTGATGGATTTTTTAGTTATAGAAGCTGTAAATGATGATGTACGGGATTATACTCTGAATTGGTGGAGGAATTATATACATTGATGAAAGTATAAAGCCTTAAAATGTATTGAAGTAAAAATTAATCAGCAAATATTCTACAACATAAATGTTTAATTTTTAGATATAGTTTATTTTCCCTGATTACATGTAAAAACAATTTTAAATATGTTTTCCAAAATTTTTATTTCCAAATTCTTTCCCTTTCTTCCCTTTCCTTGCTCTGAGGTGGTAATCAATTTGATATAGGCTATACATATGTGATCCTGCAAAACATATTTCCATATTGGTCATGTTGTGGAAGAAGACATATTTTTAAAAAACATGAAAAAAATGAGATGAAAAATAGTATACTTTTATCTGTATTTGGACTCCATCATAGCCATAGTCTTACTAATCCTTGAGCTGTACTCAGTTAACTAACCCATACTTCTGGTACCTTAAATTACAGCTTAGAAAATCAAACCTGGTCCTTGGACACTCTAGGATTATAACAGGATCATGTATTTAGAGGTGGAATATATGCTAAAGATCATTTACTTTCTTTCATTTTACAGATGGGGAAACTGAGGGATAAATGTGAAGTATTACATTCAAAGTCACTTGTTCAGTTCAAGTCCTTTCTCTTCTAAAGTCCCAGACTCATCATTGCTTGGACTTACTCAACCTGTATAATGTTGATGATCAGCAACATTCTTTTCTCTGATCCGATTCTCCTATTCTCCTCTGGCTTGAAATCCTTTTTGCTCTCACTGTGACCTCTAGACCCTCCATCTCTTTCTGTTTTAACATTTCAACTCTTCTGCATTTAATTCTTTCTTTACAGTTTTGACCTAATAAAATGGTCACCTATTCATTCATTTTCAGTCCCTTCCACCTTAGACTTTATCACTTTTTTGTGTACCTGCTGCTCTTACCTTTCTAGTTTCATACCATTAGATTTCTTCTACCATCACTTTTCTTCTTCTTATTATTATTCCTAAGCAGTATAGTGCTGGTAAAGGAAGTCACAGAATTGCACTCACTAGGTCTACTGCAAATTTATGCTATCTAACCTCAGTGGGAATTCATGGCTTCATGATAATACTTATATGTGAAATTGGAGCTAATATATTGCATCCAGAAGGATACTATTAAGATATACATTTTCTTTGCTCATAGTAATCTGCTGGCATAGCAAAGTTAAGTTTGTTATATTAACTAAATTTCATTTTATCAAGAGAGTCTTCTTAATATGGGAGAGAAGACAGATGAATTATGCTAAGGGAAAAAGGAATTAAAGAAAGATAAAGATTTGGGAGGGAAATACTGGAGCAGGTCATATGATATTTGCAAGGAATAGAGTTTTAATCCAAAACTTTATTCCAATGTCAGCCCTCTATTTAACTTTGGGAATTTAGATACTGTGCCAATCTGGTGATAAAAAAACATTTTTTGTAGCCTGGTACATTTCCACAGTGTCCCTTACCCCTTGGAAGATGTACAGGAAGTCACCTATGATGCCAGAGTCAAACTAGCCATCATAGCTAGTGAAAACAATCATACTATTTCTCTTTTAGGTGGGAGAACTTGAACAACTCTTCTTTCCTTTATATCAGTGGCCCCTCTAGCTACTCACAAAAACAATTTCCTTGTTTCAAGCCTAATTCAAAGAAGCTGGTTCTAGATGGGTACAGAGGTGGTTGTTTGGAACTATAAGAATTTCATGATCATTCATGAACCCCAGTTTTACTAAATGTTGGCTCAGCATATATCTTACAGATTTTGCACTAGGAGTCTATCTATATGTATCATTGTATATACATGCTTACATGCTCATCTGAATGTGGGAGGTTAGGGATAAATTTGGCAACCAAGAGATGCTGACATGGAGAATAGGTTTACTTTTCTAAGATTTCTAATTAATAGAAACAAACAAAAAAAGCCCTTTGTTCATCACCATAGCTATTACTATTATCATCACCAGCACAATTACAACAATCACTATCTACTTAATAATAAGACAGTAATCAATCTTATGATTATTATTCAGTTACTTTGTTACTATACTTGTCAATATTACTATCTTCTCCATCACTATGTTATGATGATAAACAGCATCTTCATCATTATCATCACCACCAATATCATGATGATTATGGTAGCCTATGGTTCATTATATCCAAGAACACAAACTACTAGGGCAAGGATTCTTAGTCTGATAAAAAATGCAAGGAAACCTGGAAAGTTCTTTGGCATAAATTAGATGTAGACCAAAACCTTGTACAATATACTGTAAAAAACTCCATGTGATTCTTGAAAAACAAAACAAAACAAAAACAAAAAATAATAGAAGGATGTACCTTTTAAAATTGTGGCAATGGATGATTGTTTATAAAGGATATCTATGATTATAAAATAAAAAATATGAATTCTGTCATGTGAAATTAAATGCCTTTGCATGAATAAAATTAATGTAGCTAGAATAAGAAGAGAAGTGTTGGTTGGGGAAAAAATCATTGCCCAAAATTTCTCTGATTTAAAAGTCTGATAGTCAAGCTGTATAGGGAACTGATTTAAATAACAAGAGCCATTACTCAAAGATAATCAGTCAAAGCAATGGCTAAATGAACAGGTGATTTTTTAAAAAAAGAAATGTCAACTATCAACAACCATTATTAATGGATGTTCTATATTACTGCAAATAAAATAAATGCAAATTAGAACAATTCTGGAGTTTTAGCTCACACTTAACAGATTGGCAAATGGAATACAAATTTTAAAAAATGTAATTGATGGAGAAACTTTGTGAGGGCAAGAGTCCTAATGTACTCTTGGTGAAGTTGTGAATTGGTACAATGCTTCTGAAAAACAATTTAGAACTATGTAAGAAAAGTAGATTGGTTTTGTTACAATTACATAAACTTAGGATAACATTTCCTGGGTTTGTAAGTCTAAGCAATGTTATAAACTAGGAAAATGTGAGTAAAATAAGAGCTTATTTAAATGTCTTTATTTTTTCTGCATTCTGATATCACTTTAGATGCTGATTTAGACATGTCCATCTTGTGTCACACTAAATGTTTTCAAATATTTTCCTACAAAGTTAAAAGGAAAGAAGGTTTGTTTACTTAAAAATCATTCATCAGTGTAAGATCTTAAATGCCATGTAGAAATGTCTTCTGGAGGCACAAGGAGAAAGATATTTACTTTTGCTAGCTTTGGGTTGGACTGAAAATCATTAATATTTTCCCTCTCTCCCTTGTATTCCCTCAGAACAAAGAACTAAGGACAGATTTCATTCATTTGGGTCATATTCACTCTAGGGAGGATGAGATTAAGTAATGTTCAGAAGCAGGAAAAGTAATGAAGCCATTAACAAGTTTGGGAATTTAAGTTTTTGAAGATTTTCCTCAATTTCTTATGTTAAATAAATTTTTAGTAAGTGCTACTTTCACTAAGGATATTTACCTAAGGAAACATCTCATATTTCTTGAAATATTCATTGGTTAATATTTAATAAAAATAATAGAATCAACACACTAGAGAATGATACCCTATAGATATAACAACGTAATTATTATATTCATGTATAACAACAAATATGGAAGTTCCCAATTTTCCAGCTAAGTATCTTAACCTTAAGTTATTTCTTGGCCAAGTTCTATACAAGTGACCATAACATGGTTAACCTGATTCTCTAACCTGGAATCACAGAACCATAGAGTTTTGGAGAAAGAAGGAACCTTAGAAATCATTTATTTCAATACCCTCATTATGTAAATGAGGAAGCTAAGATCCAGAGAGGGTCAGTTGACTTGCCCGAAGTCACAATATTTGCTAAGGGCAGAACTGGTACTAGAACTCAGGTCTTCCAAATCAGAACCGTGGACTTTCTGTAGCTATATACTGCTTTTGTCACATTGTCTGATTAGGAGCCAAGGGTTGGTGACCTTTCAAAAGTTATATGCCATGGTTATATCTTCATGTCTTGGCAGAGATCTTATGCCATCTTGAAAGAAGAGGAAAGTGGGACTATGGACTAGTCCTTTGGTGACTATTCTCAAAAGGATTAAAATGTCACTTGTCTTCATGTCACTATAAACTGCCACCAATTTCAATGGCCAATTCTCAAAGGGAAGTTTTAGACAGATTTTCAGGAGATAGAGATTTAACTTTCCAACTTAGGAAGTGATTTTCATTTAAATAATCTGTGAAAGAATTTGTTTATGACTAGAAAAAGGAGAAGGTTAGACTTGTAATAAGAGTAAGGTACAGCAATAGGGAAGCCTGAATGAGCATGGCACCCCCTACAGTGTTCTAAGAAGCAGGCCTCCAGCCTAGGATACATCTTCTAGGCAGTTTATGAAAGGGCATAGGTAAGAATAACATAGAACAAAGAAGTGTAGCTACTTTTAATATGACCTTATGGAAGGAATACCTATATGCATGATATAGCTCTATTCAAGTACTAAATAATGAATAAATTATTCAGTTCTTTCTACTGAAGTCACCATACCTTTTTCTGTTTAAAAAGAAAGTAGAAATTAGTCCACAGAAGTTCATATTTTCCTGAATTACTCATATTTGTTGTTTCTTGCTCTGCTCATTATACAACATCCATCCATTCTCCCAAGTAATAGGTACTTTAAAAAAATTCCCAAACTTTTATTACATCCATTTTATAGTTCTCTCATTTTATTTGAAAATTTCAATCCATTTGGATTTGGGGTTATAATGGCTATATATGTACATATATGTATATATATATATATGTATATACACACACATATATACATATGTGTATATATGTGTATGTATACACACACACACACACATATATAATTCCATTGATTAAAAAAAAACCCTAACCTTCCATTTTAGAGCCAATACTGTGTATCGGTTCCAAGGCAGAAGAGCTGTAAGAGTTAGGCAGTGGGAAGTAAGTGACTTGTCCAGGGTCACACAACTAGGAAGTGTATGAGGCAAGATTTGAAGGACCTCTTATCTCTAGGCCTGGCTCTCAATCCACTGAACTACCCAGTTTCTCCCTAGTCCATTGATTTTTAAAATAGACTATGCCCTTTTAAAATGAGAATTTATTCCTTGTGAATAGTTTGCTTATAGTAATTAGATTCCATTCTTCTCCCACAGGCTCTTCTGTGTCCCATTTAAACTATTAGTCTCTCTTTTTATTTATTATTTTCTCTGTTTACTTTTGCCTTTCCTAGTCCATATGACTGTGATTAAAAATCCTCCCTTCTTCTCCCCCACCAACCCGTGCCCCAACTTCTTAATTTATAACATTAATTTGTGTCATCATTTTCTGAGAGTATTACTTTCCATAACAAGCCCCCCCACCTCCCACTTATTTCTTTTCCAATGTAGGTCATTCTGAAATGTAGTATCCCATTCAAATGCTTATACATTCTTTCTTAATTCATTTAATTTGTTTTATGTTTCTCACTAAGAGCAGAGAGACAAAACCTATGCTTACTTCTCTGTTCCATTTTTTCCATTAGTATGATTTATAGATTTTACTTGCTCCATCTATTTTTTTTATTTATTTTTGGAGGCTTCTGATAGAGTTTATTTCTGGAAAATATCAATCAATAAAGATAACAACATGGTGTGATGGAAGTTGCTTTATATCCCCTGTTGGAGGTTTCACTTCTCCTGCTATCTTTACTTAAACCACAGGTCCATAGTAATAGCAATGTATCTAACATCTGGACCTATGCTCATAACCTTGTCTTGAATGCTGGATTGCTGTGTTGAGCAGTACTTTGTCTTCTGGTTTTTTTTTTTTTTTTTATTGCTGTTCATTCATTTTTCAGTTGTATATGACTCTTTGTCATATCTTTTTTTTGGCAAAGATACTGGAATGGTTTGCAATTTCCTTTTCTAATCTCTGTTTTAAAAATATTTCTGGATAATTTTCTTGTATTAATTTCTACTTTTTGGCATTCAAGTTTAATAGTTCATCATGATTTTCTCTGATACCTATGTCATCTGTCTGCACATCTTGTCTTCCAAAGTGGTAAGTTTGGCTTCTAAAGAACTCAGTTTCTTCAAAGACTGATATGTTTTGATTCTGTTATATTGAAGTTTGTTCCAATTTTTTATTTTTGAAGTCTAAACCTATTAATTTTTTCCCTAAATTCTACTATTCTGGAGATATGTTCCACTATCACTTCTTCCATAGGTAGTATGCTCATGACATCATGATTGTTACTGGGAGAAAAAAAGAAAACCATCAAATAGAATTTCCTTTCCTTATGGTTATTTCAGCCTTATACTTCCTCTCCATAGATGTACACTTTCTTTTTTTTTTTAAATTAAGTTTATTTATTTAATTTAGGATGTTTTTCCATGGTTACGTGATTCATGTTCTTTCCCTCCCCTTCTCCTAACCCCCTAACCCCCTTCCATAGCCAATGAGCAATTCCACTAGGTTTTACGTGATCCACTGATCAAGACTTATTTTCATATTATTGGTATTTGTACTAGAGTGATCGTTTAGAGTCTATATTCCCCAATCATAACCTCATCCAACCATGTGATCAAGGAAATGTTTTTCTTCTGTGTTTCTACTCCCACAGTCCTTTCTCTGGATGTGTATAAGGTTCTCCTGGTTCTGCTCCTTTTACTCTGCATTAATTCCTGGAGGTCATTCCAGTTCACATGGAATTCCTCCAGTTCATTATTCCTTTGCGCACAATAGTATTCCATCACCAACAGATACACAATTTGTTCAGTCATTCCCCAATTGAAGGGCATACCCTCGTTTTCCAGTTTTTTGTCAATACAAAGAGCGTGGCAATAAATATTTTTGTACAAGTCTTTCCCCCTATTATCTCTTTGGGATACAAACTCAGCAATGCTATGGCTGGCTTGAAGAGCAGGTAGTTTTTAGAGCTGTTTGGGCATAGTTCCAAATTGCCATCCAGAATGGTTGGAACAATTCACAACTCCACCAGCAATTCATTAATGTCCCAATTTTGCCACATCCCCTCCAACATTCATTACTCTCCCCTGCTGTCATTTTAGCCAATCTGCTAGGTGTGAGGTGGTATCTCAGAGTTCTTTTGACTTGCATTTCTCTAATTATTAGAGATTTAGAACACTTTTTCAGGTGCTTATTGATAGTTTTGATTTCTTTATCTTAAAATTGCCTATTCATGTCACTTGCCCATTTATCAATTGGGAAATGGCTCTATTTTTTGTACAATTGATTTAACTTCCTAAAAATTTGAGTAATTAGACCTTTGTCAGAGGTTTTTGTTATAAAGATTTTTCCTCAATTTGTTGCTTCGCTTCTAATTCTGGTTGCATTGGTATTGTTTGTACAAAACCATTTTAATTTAATGTAATCAAAGTTATTCATTTTACATTTTGTAATATTCCCTATCTCTTGCTTGGTCTTAAAATCTTTCCTTTACCATAGATCTGACAGGTATATTATTCTAAGTTCACCTAATTTACTTATAATTTCCTTCTTTATATTTAAGTTATTCACCCATTCTGAATTTATCTTGGTGTACGGTGTGAGATGTTGAGCTAAACCTAATCTTTCCCCATTCTGTTTTCCAATTTTCCCAGCAATTTTTGTCAAATAGTGGGTTTCTGTCCCCAAAACTGGAATCTTTGGGTTTATCGTACATTATCTTGCTGAGGTCATTTACCCAAAGTCTATTCCATTGATCCTCCTTTCTGTCTCTTAGCCAGTACCAATATTGTTTTAATGCTTTATAGTACAGTTTCAGATTTGGTACTACTAGGCCCCCATCCTTCACATTTTTTTTCATGATTTCCCTTGATATTCTTGATCTTTTGTTCTTCCAAATGACTTTTATTATAATTTTTTCTAATTCACTAACAAAGTTTCTTGGTAGTTTGACAGGTATGGCACTGAATAAGTAAATTAATTTGTGTAAGATTGTCATTTTTATCATGTTAACTCATCCTACCCATGAGCAATTAATGTTTTTCCAATTTTTTAGATCTAGTTTTAGTTGTGTGGAAAGTATTTTGTAGTTGTATTCATATAATTCCTATATTTCTCTTGGCAAATAGAGCAAATAGATTTGCTAAATATTTTATATAGTCTAGGGCAGTGAGGAGCAAACTTTTTAAAGAGGGGGCCAAAGGAAAGGAAATGCTCATCTGTCAGTCTGTTTCTAAGCCAACTCTTTTGAAGTTTCATTGCATTGTATTCCACTCATTGTATTCGTCAGATTAAGAATAATGTGGTGGGCTGGATAGAACATTTCAGGGGGCTGCATCTGGCCCATGGGTCCTAGTTTGCCTATCACTGGTCTAGGGTGATTTAAAACAGAATTTCTCTTTCTAATTCTTGATGCTGAGTTTTGTTGGAAATATATATATATATATGTAAATGCCAATGATTTATGTGGGTTTATTTTGTATCCTGCAACATTGCTAAAGTAATTGATAATTTCCACTAGCTTTTTAGTTGATTCTTTAGGATTCTTTAAGTAGACCATCATATCACCTGCAAAGAGTGATAGCTTAGTCTCCTTGTTGCCTATTTTAATACTTTCAATTTCTTTTTCTTCTCTGATTGCTACTGCTAGTAGCTACTGCTAGTGTTTCTAATACAATGTTAAATAATAGAGTTGATAATTGGCATCCTTGTTTCACTCCTAATCTTATTGGGAAGGTTTCTAATTTATTTCCATTGTAGATGATGCTTGCTGATGGTTTTAAATATATATTGTTCATTATTTTTAGGAAAGACCCTTCTATTCCTATACTTTCTAGTGTTTTCAATAGGAATGAGTGTTGTATTATGTGAAATGCTTTTTCTGTATCTATTGAGATAATCATGTGATTTCTATTGGTTTGGTTGTTGATAAAGATCAATTATGTGGATGGTATTCCTAATATTAAACCATCCTTGCATTCATGGTATAAATTCTACCTGATCATAGTGAATAATCCTAGTGATCACTTGCTGGAGTCTTTTTCGTTAGTATTCTATTTAAGATTTTTGCATTTGTATTCATTAAGGAGATTGGTCTATAGCTTTCTTTCTCTGCTTTTGCTCTGCCTGACTTTGGAATCAGTACAATTTTTGTGTCATAAAAGGAATTTGGTAGAACTCCTTCTTTGCTTATTTTGTCAAATAGTTTGTATAGTATTGGGATTCATTCTTTAAATATTTGATAGAATTCACTTGTGAATCCATCTGGCCCTGGGGGAATTTTTTCTTAGGGAGTTCTTTGATGGCCTATCTTATTTCTATTTCTGACACAGGCTTATTTAAGTATTCTATTTCCTCTTCTGTTAATCTAGTCAGTTTATATTTTTGTAAATATTCATCCAGATCACATAGATTGCCTTATTTGTTGCCATATAATTGGGCAAAATAGTTATTAATAATTACCTTAATTTCCTCTTCATTATAGGTGAGGTTACCCTTTTCTTCTTTTCACTGTTAATTTGGTTTTCTTCTTTCCTTTTTTTTTTATTAAATTAACCAGTACTTTATCTATTTTATTTGTTTTTTCAAAGTACCATCTCCTACTCTTATTTATTAATTCAATCATTTTTTAACTTTCACTTTTATAGATGTACACTTTCTGTTGCAAGGTCAGCAAGTTAAATTTTGTCCTTATGTTGAGTAATGCATATGGGGATCAGATATGGTCCCTGCAATGAGAAAAAAGGGAAGAAGCCATAATGGCTGGAGTTTAAAAGAGTAGTCTATGGGGAAATTTTCATTTGCTTCATTTAAAGTGTGTTCAAGTATTAGAAGTTATAAAGGTATGGGGATTTTCATGGAACTCAGTCTTTAACTCTTATTCCAGAAGGATTTGCATTGTGTGGAATTGTTTGCCATCTTTTCTTGCTACTATTTTAATCACTACACATTAGTTACATTTCTTATTGTGTTGAGTTTGTGGGGTAAAGGAGTTATGCTGAAAGCCATTTACTTGACCTTTCTGACAACCATGCATGGCTGATTCTTACCTACTAATCTCATAGAGAAAATACTAAGATAAAATGCAATGATAGATAGGAAAACTGAAAAAGTAAGAAATGTTATTGTCATTATAATTATGATGATCATAATTATTGCATTAACATCTCCTTCATTCAGTGGTATCAGATATTAAGATGTTTCATATCAATAATTTTTTCTGGAGACTAGAGCTACTTTTTTTTTTAACCTGACATTTTTCATTTGGAGTAAACAACCTTTTCAAGTTTTTTTCAATTATGTCATCCTAGATACTAAGATAAAGACTCGCTAGTCCAGAAAAGACTCCTAAAAGAACTACAAAATAGTCTACTAGAAACTAGGTATAGATGAAAATCTCCTGCTGTACACAAGGATAAACAACAAATGGCTACATGACTTAGACAAAAAGAATGACATTTTAAAGAAATTAGAGGAGTAAGGAGGAAATTGTTTTTCAGATCTATTAATATGGGAATTTTGCCTAGTCAAAAAAAGATATAAAAGGTCACAGGGTAATTTTGATTATAAGGGTTTTGCTCAAACAATCCTAATGCAGTTAAAATTATAAGAATTTGGGGGCAGCTGGGTAGCTCATTGGATTGAGAGTCAGACCTAGAGACGGGAGATCCTAGGTTAAAATCTGACCTCAGACACTTCCCAGCTCTGTGACCCTGGGCAAGTCACTTGATCCCCATTTCCTACCCTTACCACTTTTCTGCCTTGGAGCCAATACACAGTAGTAACTCCAAGATGGAAGGTAAGGGTTTTTAAAAAAATTATAAGAATTTTTCTCTAGTGTAAGCAATATATTTCTTGTTTCACAATATGATGAACAGGGAAATATATTATATGATAATATATATTCAGCTAATATCTCTCTTCCAGGGCCAGGGAGAAGAGATGAGATAGGTGGGAGGAAGGGAGAAAACATGGATTGCAAAATGTCAGAAAACAAATGTTAAAAATTGCAACATAATTAATTGATATGTAATCTGGAAAAAAATTTATAAATATTTTTAAATAATGGAAGAAATCTTTGAAGCAAGTGTTTTCTGATCAAGGTCTCCTATCCAAGAAATAAGGAATGGATTCATATTTATAAGAACAAGAGTCATTCCCCAAATAAGCATATGGTTAAAGATATGAATAGATAGCTTTCAGGTAAAGAAAGAAAATTTATTAATAACTATATAAAATATCCATAATCATGAATAATTAGAAAAAGACAAATTAAAAGTCTGAAGCATCATCTCACAGTTATTAGAATCAGAAAAAATGGCAAAAAGGAAAAAGAAAAATTGTTGGAGGAGCATTTAGGCACTCTTGGTGGAGATGTGAATTAGTCCAGGAATTCTGGAAACAATTTGTGACTATGCTTCCCTAAAGTAACTAAGTTGTGTTTATCTTTTGATTTAGCTATATCACAACTATGCCTATATCTCTAAAAAGACCAAAGGAAGAGGAGAAAGATCCACATGGGCTTTTGAATTGGGTGTTGAGGAATGATGAGGGGCCTATAAGTTAGGAGAATGGTTACATAACTCTGGCATATGACTGTAATAGATAATATTGTGTTCTAAGAAATGATGAAATAGATTGTTTTACAGAAACTGGGAAGATTTGTATTAATTGATAAAGAACGAACTGAGCAGAATCAGGAAAACAATGTTTACAATAACAATATGATAAAGAAAATTTTTTTTGAATGACTTGAGAACTCTGATCATTACTATAACCAATTCTAATTCTAGAAGACTGATGATAAAGTATGCTACACACTTCTCACAGAGAAGAAATGAACTTAAAATGCTAAATACTAAACAATCTTGAGGATATACATTTTTCAATATAGCCTTTGTGAGAATTTCTTTTGCTTGATTTTGCATATTTGTTACAAGTCCTTTGTTTTTCATTTTTCTTTCACCCTAGTAGGAATTAATTGGGTGAGTGGATGGAAAAGCAAGGAGCAATAGGAATAGAGTGACAACAACAAAAAAGGAAGAAACAAAAGAGGGTCATTGATACATTAATTTATTTTTATTAATTTATTTTAAACCCTTAACTTCTGTGTATTGACTTATAGGTGGAAGAGTGGTAAGGGTAGGCAATGGGGGTCAAGTGACTTGCCCAGGGTCACACAGCTGAAGTGTCTGAGGCTGGATTTGAACCTAGGACCTCCTGTTTCTAGGCCTGGCTCTCAATCCACTGAGCTACCCAGCTGCCCCCCTGATACATTAATTTAAAAAATACAGAAGACAAAAAGAAGGCCAGAAGTAGTAGTACAGATAATCAGGGGAGATTATAATCAAATATATGATATAAATGAAAATAAACCTATACATAATAGAGATCTTCAGCATCATGTGTAGCTTTTTTCTGTTTTACTATGTGAGAATGCTCAATTCAATTTTAAAAAGTGAAATAGATCATGTACTTCCTAACTTTAAAAAACAGAAATAATATATTTAATCTTATCTCCCAAAGTCTTCAGGTGATGTGTTATGATAGCTCAGAGGAGACTTGTCTTCTCAAAGATTTGCAATGATTCACAAGCCCTATGAAGTTCTATTTTCCTGAAAAGACTTCCATTTTGGCCTTGGCAACAGACTCTCTTTCTTTGTCAAGAACTAGGCTAGTTAACTTATCACTGGTAGGCTTGTCAGTTGATCTAACTTCTTTAGCCCTAGCAAATTAAAAGGGTTTTGCACAAACAAATCTAATATAGTTAAACTTGTAAGGATAATTAGGTAATGGAAAAAATCTTTGCAGCAAGTTTTTCTGATTAAGGTCTCCTATATAAGACATATAAAAAACTCATTCAAATTTATTAAAAACAAGAATCATTCCCCAATAGGCATAGGGTTAAAGGATATGAACAACTTTCAAGTAAAGAAATCCAAGTTATTAACAACTAGAATGAATATTTCAAATAGTGAATGATTAGAAAAATGCAAGTTAAAACCATTCATGAAAGAAAAATATAAAATACTTCTCAGGTCTGTGTAGCCCCTTATCCTCTCCACTGATGGTTTGAGGGCTAGTGAAAAAGGAAGCAGTAGATATTAAAAAGTACACTATTTTTGAACCATCTTACAAATTTTAACTTAACTTTGGCTTTTGAAATGTGTGATCCTTTACCAATGAGCAAATGAACATAATAATGGAAGAAATGAATCATATAGGGGCAGCTGGGTAGCTCAGTGGATTGAGAGTCAGGCCTAGAGATAGGAGGTCCTAGGTTTAAATGTGAGAACAAAAAAAGAAACATCTAACTCTTGAAAACTTCCATAGAGTAAAAATGGAAACACAGAACCAATAGGGGACTTAAATCTCTGTGAGATTTAAGCAACCACATGCAAAACTTCAAAGAAAAATGAAAATTTGTCTCAAGCACTGGAAGAATTAAAAATCAAATAAGACAGGTCGAAGAAAAAATGTGAAAAAGAAATGAAACTAATGCAAAAAGAAAATAATAGGTTAAAAAGAAAAATTGGTCAACTGGAAAAGAGGCATACAAATCCAATGAAGAAAAGAGTTTAAAAAAAAAACACATAATTTACCCACTAGAAAAAGAGGCAAAAAAATCCAGTGAAGAAAAGAGTTCTAATGAAAAGTAGAATGGACTAAATGGAAAAGGAGGATCAATACATCACAGATGAAATTAACTATTTAAATATTATATTGGGCAAATATAAGCTAATAACTTCACAAGATATCAAGAAACAATAAAGCAAAATCAAAAGAATGAAAAAATAGAATAAGATATAAAATATCTCATTTAATAAGAGAGCTAAGAAGTTCTGGATATGGTAAGAACTAAATAATAGAGTTTGAAGACAAAATTGATTATATTCTATGTGACTGTAAATTGTGAATTTTAAAATTAATATCCAATAACTAAGTATTATATTTAATAATGTTTTATTAATAATAACTAAAGTAAGAGACCTAGTTATTCAGCCAGCTCTCCAGAGCAAAAGAGGAAGAATGAGGCAGAGCCTCAGAACTTATACAAAATGTGACCACACAAACATAGGCAAAAGCGAAAGCATTCTAGATAATACAGAAAGGAAGTTTGGGTATTGCAGTTTTTAGGGATTCAAGATATTTTTAACTATACATTACCCCTGTGATCCTTTGGGAGACCAGTCTCCTCAATGGATCATTTAAACATAACCAACTTATAACTTTAACTAGAGGCAGATACAATATTACAGTTTCTAAGGAGAAATTACAATAACTTAGGGATAAAAGGGAAATAAAAGAGTAAAAGAACAAAACCAATGATTGCTACATTGACAAAAGGCCAATTTGGGGGCAGTCCCCTTTGTATAAATATACATTCAAAACAAATGCTTTCAACCCCTAATAGTTCAATTTCACACCTCAAAGTTCACTCTGGATATTCTGATGCAGCATGTGGCCTCTGCAGGCATCTTCATGGCACCTTCTCCAAATAGGTTTACTTTCTGGATTCTGGGAGGTAGTCTTCTCTTCTAAATTAGGCTCGAATTCAAATCAAAGTTCACAACAATAACATAGTCCCCCCCCCCCCCCCGATGTGGATAATAACAAATAGGGATCATTTGTGGATACATGGCTGAGTTATAAGGTATATGAATCAATTGCAAAAGAAATAAAAAACATCAAAAAATCCACATAAAAGAGAAAAAATAACTTGTGGATGAAATCTAAAATATTAAAGTCTTAAGTCTAAAAAATTTAAGTAAAGGAAAAATAAACCTGTAACAGGTCCTTGAATTAGGGCCCAATTAATGTAATTTATATAATAATGCACTTAACCAATCAGCAGCCAGGACTACAGAAAGTTTGCCACACTATGAAAGAAAAAAAAGGGACTAGATTTTAGGAGCAAATGGGAGCCAGGATGGTAACTAAAGTGGTGCTTCTTAGAATGTGATTCAGAGGAAGACCTACCTCTGACATAAGTCAAAATAGCTGCAATCTCAAACCCCAAAAAAGTTCAAGTCCTTTTGTCTTGGCTCAAAATTACATCAATCCCACTGGGATTGGTTGGTCTCTTTGATCTTGTACTCGATTGGCACTATACAGGTTAGCTTTGTGCTTCTTTAGCACTGTGCAGTGGCTTTTTAAAAATTCCCTTCTCCTGGGATCAGACAGAATCATCAAGCAAAGTCCCGTAATTTTTTAAGCAATCAATTGCATTATTCTATAGTTTAAAGCTTTTTTGGTTATACATTTACATTAAAACAAAAGTACTTTAAACTTATATTACTGCAAAATAAAAAAAAGATTAATATTGATTATATATCCTTTAAAGTACTCAAATACTACATTGAAAAAGAATAAAAAATGCTTCACAATTCAAAAATATATAACTTATAATCAGTGATACAGCGTATCAGCCAAGGAGAGGTAGAATACAAAGTTTCTTCATGAAAAAATGGGATCCATTTTCTTTTTAAACTTGTCCATGAACCACTGTGTAAGCGCAAATGATTTTTACAAAATAACATAAATATTTAAAAACAAAACAGTAGTAGAGTAGATAAAGCACATTCAAATAAAGTACCAAATGCCCCAAATTCACAATATTTCAGTTATTGACAATATCAAACAAACCCATTATTATATAGGATTCACATGAGTTTATATATAGCCACTTGCTGTATGACATTAAAAAAAACCTTATGAACTGATGTATACTTGTCATAAATTCAACAGATATAGCAAGTCTTTCAATCTTGGCAGCTGCTGATGAAAACCTATTTGGGTCGAAAACATCACCAAGAATTTAGATTATTCTGGTGGAAGAGTAGAATAAGCTGAAGAGTCAAAGTATTAAATCATCCAGAAGCCACTTGATACCTGGGGAATGTTCCCTCTTGGGAGCCTTCAAGGGGTACCATGCCCTATAACACCTTCACAGCTCCCCTGTTATGTGACTGTTATATATCTCATCCATTACATTTTTATAAGTGTGGAGGTAGGGATATATAATAATCACTTCTGCTACTAAATGTGCCCTTTAAAAAGAATTGAGATATTTAGCTCATTAAATTCTCCAAATATTGTTTAAATTACTTGTGACATTGATGAATCCGATGGACTTATGGGCTTTCACAATGATATTTTGTTCAGTACAAGTCATAAGTACAGATTTTTTCAAAATTAAAAAAAATATTTTTAATATTTTCCCATAGTTACATATTTTATGTTCTTTCCCTCTCCCCCAAGCCCCACTAACCTCCCTTAGCCGATGCACAATTCCACTGGATTTTATCATGTATCATTGATCAAAGACCTAATTTCATATTATTGATTGTTGGACTAGAGTTATCGTTTAGTGTCTACATCCCCAATAATATCCTCATCAACCCATGTGTTCAAGCTTTTGTTTTTCTTCTGTGTTTCTCCTCCCACAGTTCTTCCTCTGAATGTGGCTACTTTTATTTCTCATAAGTCCCTCAGCATTGCTCTGGATTTTTGCATTGCTGCTAGTAGAGAAGTCTGTTATGTTTGATTGCAGTACAGATTAATTTAAAAAAAATTTAAATCTTAAAGTAATCAGCAATATACAATAATATAAGTAAATGATAAATGACAATAATATAAGCAGTGCAGCCAAAATCCTTTTTACCAATTCCAATAGAGTTGTTTACTATCTTGATGGGAGAAGCTGAAAATGATTAGCAAGCAATAAACTTCCAGATCTTTTTTAAGGTTCTTTTCCCTCCCCCATAGAAATCAACCATTTGCATTTTGTTTTGTCACCCATTTTAAGTTTTTCATATACCCACTGGGCAGAATTTCCACTCTGCTTGTTGAGAGCATTTAAGATTTTCAAAACTTTGTCAAAATATTTCAGTTTCACCTCTAGTTTAAACAGAATAGCTTTTTGCTTCTTCTTGAGGGTAAAGAAACAGGATGGTAAATAATCAATGAAGATACAAATTGCTGTTAAAAAGGTCAAACAGAGCCAATATGCACTAGTTAGCTCTATGAAGTCAAACTGCAGAAATTCAAAAAGTCTTTGCAATAGCATTTTGTACTCAAAAAGACACAGAATGGAGTTTGTTTACAGAGTAAACAGAGAGAAGGACAAAATTACTAGGGAAGACAATAGGGTATTTGCATATGAAGGACTGGTTACCCCTGGGCTTTCAGAGTCCAGAGAGAAAAGGGGAGAAAAAAAGCAGACTTATTTTCTAAAACTGACTTAAAATCTACTGATTTTTGGTTTATTTGCCCTCAAAAGAAATGGTAGAGGAGTCCCCTTCTTGTGAAAAAAAAAAAAATTCCTGAGTTGCAAGTCTCTCTCAGTCAGGAGTCCAGGGTCAGTTTAAGACTTTGGCTTTAAAAACGACTAGAAGAGGGTGTGGCTCAGTAGCAGTCTTTTTGCTCCACACTGTTTTCCTCCCTGCTGAAAAAATAGCTAGGATAGGCTGGAAAAATTTGATGGGGAGGGAAAGGATTTGGAGTTCTCACCCATCCATGGGAAAAAAGCAGTTCGGATTGGCTGGATCACAGCCTCAGGTCTGGTCACCACAGTGGGGCCTGTAGGCTGGGCAGGAAGAGCTGTAATTGCAGAGGCTCAAGCAGGCGGACTTGAGAAACAGTAGGGGCAGCAGGAGAAAGGCGGTGGGGCTGGTGGAAAGCAGGAGGGTGGGTGTGGCCGGAGAAAAAAACTTACTAACTTAACTGAAAATCTCTCTTAAAAATATTTGAGAATTCTATCCCATCATGGTTAGTCAAAATGTGAATTTTAAAATTAATATCCAATAACTATTATATTTAATAAAGTTTTATTAATAATAACTAAAGTAAGAGACCTAGGTATTAAGCTTGCTCACCAGAGCAAAAGAGGAAGAATGAGGTGGAGCCTCAGAACTTATACAAAATGTGACCATGCAAATGTAGACAAAAGGAAAAGCATTCTAGGTAATACAGAAAAGAAGTTTGGGTAATGTAGATTTTAGGGATTCAAGATATTTCTAACTATACAAAATTAAAGGATGCAAATGTAGGAGTAATTTCAGGATCTATTGTTTATGTATGGCTAAACCATCAATTTGTTAGAATAAAATTCTAAATTAATTCCAAATCTAAATAAAAATAAGCTCTGGAATTAGAAAACTTACTATTATGACAATTCTAATCTGTTTTATTTGAAGAGCTACTGATTCTCAAAAAAGGAAAATAAATAAAAGACTAGATATTAACACAGACTACTATTATTTTTTAAGGAAGTTTACTTAATGGATATGACAGAATTTTTAGGGGTATTGCTTCTCAAGTAATTTAAAGGAAGAAAGGATACCAAATGCTTTGGAAATAAGTCATAGTTTTTATTACTACTAAAAAATACAATTGGAAGGATATCAGTAATTACTAACCTATTTTCCTATATTGCTACCTCTGCAAAATCTTTGTGGTCTTTACAATATCTATACTATACATATATGTATTTGAGGAAAGTATTAAAAAGAATATAGTGTTGTGCCTGGAGAATTATTCCATAAATGAGTCTGAACCAACAATGCAAAATGCAAAGGGACTTTACTGTCTTAGTTTAAACCAAGGGTCTCACATCGAAAGGCTGATGTGTGACCAGGAGCTGTGCCTGAGCTGGGTTTTTATAGAGTGGTAGGCAGCAGCGGGTAGAATAGGGGGATTTCTGTAGGCAACAGGGGGTAGAATAGGGGGATGTCTTTAGGTTGGGAAATCCTGCAGATAAGGGGAATGTCTGCAGGGATGAGTTCCTGCAGATAAGGGGAAGGTCTGCAAGGTAGATAAGGTTAGGTTCTGGAGACCAGAGGTCTTCAAGTTTGGAATTCCTGTGGACAAGCCTGTTTCACCATAATGTTATACAGGGGTCAGGATTTTTAATTCTGACTCTTTCTAGGTTCCACATCCCCCACTTCTGGAGTTGGATCATAAAGAAATCTTTCTTAAATATCTGTGTCATCATAGACAAAAGGTACAGGGGGATTGGCTATGCAGTTTTGATAACATCTTTGACAAAGGTCACTAGTTTATTTAGGCAGGTAAGGGTCCATAGTGGGAGCAAAGGAATTTTCCTACCTATAGTTTGCCTGAAAAACTTTTCCACTATGGGAGTACAATGTTCTATGCTGTCTCTGGGGTACAATGTCCCACAATGTCTCATGCCATCTCCCCTCTCCTCCAAATATCTAAGGGAAGAGGGTCAATGGTTTCAATCTTCTGTAGCTTCTTGAAGCTGGTAAGGGGTATAGAATCCCTGAGAGGAGGAGGAGGAGGAGCTCTAAGCACAGGATCTTCAGGGGTATCTCTGCAGCAAATGCCAGGATCCTGAAGGCTGGGAGACCAGAGACTATTTCCCTAGACTGGCAGACAGGTCACAAGGGTGAGCATCCGTCCCTAAGGCAGACAGATAGGACCCAGGACTGGGGCAAAAACTAGAACACCAGATATAAAGAGAGAGGGAATTAGCACAGTAGAAACTGATATTAAACATTAACATTTGGGTATTTTAGCTAACAGATTTTATCTCCAGAAATCATCCTCTGACAGGAATTGATCCTACTAGGAAATTTGATTCCTAAGTTGTTTGCAGAGATATTTCTGTTAAAGAATATCCTTTTGCAAAGCTCACATTAATGTGGCATCTATAAATACTTGAACAACAATATTTTACAGATAAATTTCTTTATCCTACATTCTGGAGGAAATCCAGAAAACCCTGGATTATTTCCATGCTCAAGATCCAAATTTCAGTCATGGTAAATTAAGGCTGCAAGGTACAAGTCATCTATTACTAAACTTCACCTACTTCTCAAAATGTGTTCCCTAATAATTTGATAATTGTCAATTATTAACCTAATAGGTTGTTTGGGGAGATGGAAACATTAATTTTGCAATTTGCATTAAGTGCTGATTATGGGAACTTGATCCAAAAAGAGAAGGCAGAGAGGGAAAGCATTTCCTCACATCCCAAGGGACACTTAGTGAGGGGGCTCCATGTATATAGGCCAAAGCTGTCACTGGCTCATGCCATCATTTTGTTACTCAAGGATTAGTAGCCTAGATGGTCAGAAGAGGTCCAGTCCAGGTTGAGCCCTAGACTTGCCTCTCTAATCATCACAGAACATTCTCTGTCTTTTGCATACTACATCATCATTGGATTCCAGAAGCCTTCTCCTTCCTTAAAAGACAAGTCTTACCCATTACAGCTCAGAGAAATTCTGCTAAGCAGTAGTCTGGAAACAATTTCCATACCCTCAAACAAGCTTTTCATATCGCTACCAGGCTGATAACTGAGTTATTCTTACATATTTTAACATATCACACTTTAGTCACAAAACCTGTGATTTTTCCAACACCATATACATTAATTTTAAAATTATCTGTAGGTCAAGGATCCAATTATAAGAGTGGAACATCTATCTATTCTCTTTCACCTCCCTATCTGTTCTCCTTCATCTCTCCTTCTCTCTCCTTCTCCCTCTCTTTTTCCCTCAAAACCCTCTGCTTAACAAGCAGAATACAACTTCCATTCACCCATCACGAATCTGCATACTCAAGGTATTAGATCAAGTCTTTCTTTCTTCTGTATTCAAACACAACACACCTCTTCACTTTCTCTGACTCTCTGTTACCATCATAAAAATAAACATACCATTTGGTATCCCTTCAAATGCTAATTGATAACTCCCAAGAATTGAGACACTGTGTCTTTAGCATAGTGCTCTCCAATTATAAGTTTCAGTTCATAGTACAAATTGGTAAACTGAGGTAAGTCAGGTTTACAATGAGCTTTTGCTTACATTCAAACAATACTTAAAGCACATGTTTTAGCAACAATTTACATAAAAGTCATATTTAAAGGAATATCATAAAGCATGTAGTATTATAAGATTTGAAACCTTTTAAGCACTATAAACCTTAAAGCAAGCCTTTTGACAAGCAGGCTGCTTATCTATTTTAAAGGCCAGGACGTCACATTTAATAATAAAGTTAGTCAACTTTAATACATGGAGATGAAAAACCATTTATGATAATTTTAAACCAAAAAAAAACCCCATTTTTGATCAATTTAAACACTTAAACCTATTTTTTTAACCCCTTCCGATGGAAAGATAGATAAGGATGGAAAGAAATCTTTTCCAGACCTTACTGCTAAAAAAACCTGTTTTACAAGATATCCATGACTTTTCTATCAACTTTTACTTGTTTGAACACCTCCTTGAAACCTCTGAAGTATACAATTAAAATATACTTATCTTTAAACTCTTTAAGATCTTACTTATGTACTGTGTTGCTATGTCAATTCCTAAGTATCAAAGTGGAACAATTAAAAGTGTTTCTTTTTCCTTCCTGTTGCAAGGAAGGGCTTAATAGCTTGTGAGCAATTTACCCTGAGGCTGCCTAGCTAGGTTTATGTTTTTATGACTTATAATCTTGTCTCTTATCTCTCTTTAACAAGTGAGATCACCACAATTTAAAATTTTGCATATATCAAAGCCTTCATAATAAATTATTCCCTATAAATTTTAGTTTGAACTCTACAACTTCTAAATAACTTTAAGTCCTTTAGTAATCTTTCAGTATGTAAACAACTGAATTTCAAAGCATTTACTCTTATTCCTTTCAAACCTCATAACTGATTTAATTTCATCAATATTACTCTGATTTACCATTTGTTGTATGTATTTTGCATTAGAATTCACACCTATTATTTATTTAGCCATTACTCTTATTTCCTCTGGCTTCTCCTCTTTTATCATTATTACTAAAAGAGGAAAGTTACTATATTTAATTGCATGTAATACCCCTATTAGATTCCTGGGCTGATCAAATCTTCCATGTTAATTTCATATAGTTTGCATATCATATATTCTTCACCTGCTCACCTACTTAATTCTCTTTATAGTCTAAATGCATACATATTTTGTATTCATTCACCATTACTTTCTAGCAATTTGAGTTTGAATACATGGTAATCTCTAGATCGTGGATTCCTTCTTATACATTGTACACATTTTTTTAAACCCTTACCTTCTGTTTTGGAGTCAATACTGTGTATTGTTTCTAAGGCAGAAGAGTGGTAAGGGTAGGCAATGGGGGTCAAATGACTTGTCCAGGGTCACACAGCTGTCTCTAGGCCTGGCTCTCAATCCACTGAGCTACCCAGCTGTGGCAGCTGGGTAACTCAGTGGATTGAGAGCCAGGCCTAAAGACAGGAGGTCCTAGGTTCAAACCTGGCCTCAGCCACTTCCCAGCTGTGTGACCCTGGGCAAGTCACTTGACCCCCATTGCCCACCCTAACCACTCTTCCACCTATAAGACAATACACCGAAGTACAAGGGTTAAAAAAAAAACACAATTCATATAACTCTTAGTCAAATACAACACTGTTTAGAAATTCCATCTTTTGCAAAATACCCAGTTCTTAGAACCTTTATTATTAAAACCCATGCATAGATTAACCACTTTTAAAAAATGTCTTGGGTGTCATATGATTACTTTTTGCTAGTTCTGACAGCACATGCATTAAAAGGACATCTCATTTGAAAAATCCCAAGTTCAAATTCTAGAATAAGTTCTCAATAATAACATTACAACCTTTTCTGAATGACTTTCACATCTACAAAGTAGCCAGTACAGTTACTGTCCTTATAGAATAAACATTCCTTCTATGTGTCAGACTGGCTATTAACCACACTTAGACAATTCTCAAATTCACTGAAACCAAGGCTTAAAAAACTTTTAACCATGAGTTTTTGTGCTCAATAAAATCTGGTTAATATTTCACATTTAACTTACAGTTACCACAATAAATAAAATTACATCGTACCATTTAAAAAATCATTAGCAATCCTTAACCCTTAAAATCAAATCTTAAGTGAAAAATGCTTCTAATTGTGGAGTAAAATCTCCCTTTTTCTGCTCTGAATTTTTCTCTTTTTCGCTCCTTTGGGGGCCCATCCAAAGGAAGAAAAAGGAAAAATCATTGAACAGATACTTGCTTTTGTCTTCTGTTGAGGATTTTTGACAGTGGGAAGTTCAATCTTCCAACTCCCCTTTTTTTCATTTTTTGTAAGTGTCCAATTTAAGAATACATAGAGATGAGACTGTGACAAAGACAACAATAAACAGAAACATACAACTTTGTGACAAGCATGCTTTAAAAGGAAAAAAATCAGTGCTTTAGGATCCATTCTTAAAAACAAGTATTTGCAGTGACAAAATTGCTGTCTGCTCCCAGATAGCAATTGCAGGTGAGCTGGTCATAAGGCTGACTGTGTTTCTTAAGGAAATAACTTTAAATCCCCTCCCCCCTTCCTATTCAGATGTTAAGTCTGCTGCCAGAGCAGGGACAGCCTCTCTAGTACTAAAGTCTGGGAGGTTTGAAATGTAGATAGGAAGATTGCAGAACAGCCACTATGAAAGAAATTCCCCTTTGTGAAGCTGCATCTTAAACTCTTTCCCCTGCCTTTGTTTAATCTTATAGCTAGTCACACAAAAACAACACAGACTCAACAGAAATCTACAGGACATACTCTCTCACACATTCATTCACCTTGGAACCCAAAGAAGTTACTGAAATAGAGTGGCATGGCTGGGTCCCTGCCTGGGGGACTTCTCCCTTTTCTTCCAGTGTGTCCACTGGTGCTCAACTTACTGGGGGAATATAACCCACCAAATTGGGAACTCAATCCCAACAAGGTACCTCTATGGGAAGTCTAACCCTCTGAACTGGAAACTCAAACCCCGAGCAAGGGACTCCAACTCTTGCATGTTCCTTCTTAAATCTCGGGAACTCTAACCCCAGGCAAAATCTCTTTCAGTGGGACTCCAACCCCAAAAGTTATCTCTACAGAGACATCTAATCCCCTGAGCCAGGAACTCGAATCCTGGGCAAGGTCCTCCAACCCTTGCAAGTTCCTTCTTAACTCGGCAAAACCTCTTACAGTGGGAACTCCAACCCCACAAGTTACCCCTAAATTTCTGGCCAGTTAAGTTGTAGGACTCCCCTGGTTGAGATTCCCATGCCTGGCAGAGCTCCTCTCTCCCTTTGGCTTTACCAGGAACATTTTCAGAGGGTCTGTCTGGGTTCTGGTTTGGCAATAGGCTCTCCCTGTATAAGACCCGGGGCTGGAGGGGCTAGCCAGCCACTTAGCCTTACACCATGAACCTTCAAGACCTCTTCCCTCATCCCCGGCACAAGCCATGGATTGGAGCCCACTGGATCCAAGCAGCCTTGGCAGCAAGGATCTTAGGGGAATTCCCAATTGGTCTCACTGCTGGTCAGAACTCAATTATTCCTGTGAGATCCCGGACCGAGCCCCCATATGTTGTGCCCGGAAAATTATTCCCATAAATGAGTCTGAACCAACAATGCAAAATGCAAAGGGACTTTATTGTCTTAGTTTAAACCAAGGGTCTCATATCAAAAGGCTGATGTGTGACCACAAGCTGTGCCTGAGCTGGGTTTTTATAGAGCAGTAGGCAGAAGGGGGTGGGATAGGGGGATGTCTGTAGGCAGTAGGGGCTGGGATAGGGGGATGTCTTTAGGCAACAGGGGGCAGGATAAGGGGATGTCTTTAGGTTGGGAAATCCTGCAGATAAGGGGAATGTCTGCAGGGATGAGTTCCTGCAGATAAGGGGAAGGTCTGCAAGGTAGATAAGGTTAGGTTCTGGAGACCAGAGGTCTTCAAGTTTGGAATTCCTGTGGACAAGCTTGTTTCACCATAATGTTATACAGGGGTCAGGATTTTCAATTCTGACTCTTTCTAGGTTCCACAATAGGCAGGGTTTCCATAAATGATATTCTAAAAAAGACTATATCTTTACACTTACATAATTAAATGAAAGTAAAAAGAACATACATTCTTATTGTGCTTTCTGTAGACCATACATTTGATTTCTAGGGTAAAATGTCACCTTAAGGTCTCTTCTCCAACAAAATGTCACTTACCATGTATCAATAATAATAATAATAACTGGTGTTTATATAACACTTTCAGGTTTTCAAAGCATTTTACAAATATCTCATTTTATCCTCACAATAACCCTGGAAGGTAGGTGTAATAGTTATTTGCAATTATAGATGAATAAACTGAGGTATACAGAGGTTAAGTACTTGATCAGAGTCATAGAGTTATTGAATATTTTAGGCTTGATCCAAACCCAAGACTTTCCGAGTCTCTTTCTAGCATTCTACCCACTGCATAACTATCCTGTTAAAATGATACAAGACTCCTTGAAAGCTAGAAAGTTCATATACCTATGAAAAGTGCTATTGCAGTTTTAGACTAAACAAAAAAGTTTAATAAGTAAACATAAAATCTATTAAAGCTTAACAAGTAAATATATGTGCAAATAAAAAATCTAAGTGATCTCAGATCTTGAGTAATTGGGGATATCTGGAAAAGTCTTTTTTTCCCTGACTACTAACTTATATTTGTTTAACAACCCTCTGTTTACTACCATGAGCCCTCTGATTATTAAAATAAAGCAAGGCACATACTTGCCTTAGGTGTTTTATACTATCTTAGAGAATTTCCAGGGTTGTGTCCTAATGAGAAAGAGATTCTTTCTCCAGATGATGAAGTCCTTCAGATGCTTCTGTTTGCAAATGATGTTTTGCAGATTGCATCAATCCCTGGAATACTGGCCTATCAAGTGAATGAAGAATGCCTCTTTTCCAGATTTTGAATAGATAGTCCAGAAAGCTAGTTTATTAATGCATTTAATGTGAAGAGAGAATTCTGATGGACAATAAACTAGGCCCAGGACTGAATCTTGTTGGATATATCACAAATTAACTAGTAAAACATTCACACAAATGCATCCTTAGTGCCAAAGGCTATATTTCTAAATGTCTACTTTTAGCATGAAAAGCTGTTGCTGATTTTCCCTTCAGATGTATAACTACAACAAATAACTGAAGGTGAATCCTCTTTCTTTCACAATCATGCTGCCCTCTCAACAAGCATATCTGTACACATATCCTCTAGGAAGCTCAAGGGGATTTTTTTTTTTCTGAACAAGAAACCTTTTTTTTCTGGTCAAGTAGTGGGCAGTTTTAGCCAAGCAGCAGAAGAGAATGGGAATGAGAATTGAGCAGCAAGGTTGGATTAGTGAGGTGACCAGCAAAGTGACAGATCCACTCTTCACTATTTAGTAAATAATTATAAATTAATATAGCTTTCAGAGAATTTTAATCATACCATTCTGGTAATCATGAAGGACTCTTTTAACATCTTTAAGTCAAAAGATACATTTACATTGATCTGTTTATCTATGTATATATCCATATATATATGTATCTATCCATCTCTATATTGATGTACATTTGTATGTATTTATGAAAGCCAGCATATTATAGGGAATAGAGAATGCCTTCAGTGCTGGAAAGTGCTGGGTTTAAGGCCCACTTCTGATACATATAGGCTAAGTGATCCTGGACAAGTCACTTAACCCAATGCCAGAGGCAATTTTCTAATACTATTTTGCAGAGAAAGTGACAAGTTTTTGGTAAAAGGAGTTCCCACTTTTGGAGGTCCTATATACCTATGAAAGTCCAAGTTCAATTCTTTTATCTTCCTAAAGCATATTTTAGGATCCTTGATGGTAGATATTGTTTCCCTTTGCCTTGAAAGGTAGGACAGTTTTGTAGGACAGTTCTTAGCATATGCTTATTGAGTAATTAATGGCAGATAGTTCAGCTGTCCATGGAATATAGGCATTTTGTGATAAGTAAAACTCATGTACTATAGTGAAGGTTCAAAGATTCCAGTGAACAGTATGTTCCACCTAGGAGATACAATTTTCAAACCCTACCTAAATATTTTTTTCTTGACTATGGGACTCTTTGTGGACATTATAACAGGAAAAGAGAATATTTTAGTGAAAGATACAGTGCGTCATGTTCCATTTCCAATAATTCCCTGTTCCATGTTCCAATAATCATTAAGTCTCTTCCTAAGGGCAAAATTTTCTGCAGGACTATATTTCAGATCGGTGGTGACCATAATCTCTGAGGTTGAGAATGATTTTGACAATTGCAGCTGTGCCTTTCTTCATTACTCTTCATGCATGGAGCTGTGGCAGGAGGAATGGGGTAAAGCTGTATGTCAGATTCTGTCTCTTATTTCTTGCCACTGTGTCCAAATCAGATGTGATCTTCTTGGCCTCATGGAGGGACTTGATGAAATCTAGCGTGAAGAACAAAAAGAGTTTGACTTTGTCCAAGAATGACTCTTTGATGTGAGTTCTTTCTTCCTCTAAAAATTTTATTCAGAAAATAAATCAACTAATTGGATGAAAGTCTTTAAAGTTTAAATTTGGGGATAAAAATAGATATGAAATTAACTTAACAAAAAATCAATGAACACCAATGCAAAAGATTTACTTGCTTTATAGACCTTTGCTCTGACAGATTATGGTAAAATATTCACTGCACATTATGTGAAATTGAAGAAGATGTAGAGTCTAATTTTTTCTTTATATATATATTTTTCAAGGAACTCAGGCATTCCTGATGGGAAAATTTGTGTGGTTGTAAAATATATTGTATGAAAACAGTTCCCTCTCTAGAGTAAAATGCAAAGGAATAAAAATAGGCAATTTTTTAGAAGGGAAAATGTAATAAGTGGGGATGGCCAGAATGGCTTTTACTATCAACTGCTTGATTCCAATTGGCATCTCTCTCTCTCTCTCTCTCTCTCTCTCTCTCTCTCTCTCTGTTATATTAGTTACTTACTTATTTGAAAACAAGGGCAGGTGCTTGGATAATTTGTGATATCTAAGATCAATGTTTTGCTTTAAGAAGTAAAATGCATCATCTCTATTGAACAAATTATATTTCTAAAAATGCTGTGCCAAGTGTAAGAGAAGCAAAACCAGAGATTTACTGTCAGGAAAGAAAACATTAGAAAGTAAATATGTCTCATGAAGTGATTGACATTCCCTACCACTTAATTTTTTATTAGTCACTCATTTTTAAAGGACAGCCGTGAATTGAAAAGATGCTATAATCATATTTCTTTTAGAATGTTAGGATAATAGATGAAATCAAGGAATTATAGTGAGGCAAATGAGTATTGTTGTACCAGGTGTTGGAGATCTGGATTTGTATAATGGCTTTTCTTTTTCTAAATTTTTTTTTACCTTAAACCAGTTACTTTTTTTCTTGGGATCTTTATTTTCTCAATTTTTATAAAATGAAGTGATTGGGCTAGACGATTTGAAAGGTCCCTTCTAGCTCCAATCATTTTTTTTATATTATATTATTTTATATTATATATAATTTTATATTATATCTTCGCCACACAAACCCCCAAATTAAACAAAACCAATTTTTTAATTTGTACCAGAATCCAAGATGTTAAAAAGTAATTCTTTAATTTAACTACTTGAGGCTTGAAAATGACAAATTAAAATATCAAAAAGCCCGGGGGCCACTGTACACAGAGACTGATATACTATCGTAAAATCAAATGCAATGGACTTATGTACCAGCAGCAATGCAATGACCCAGGACAATTCTGAGGGATTTATGGTAAAGAACGCTACCCATACTCAGAGGAAGGACTGCAGGAGAGGAAACATATAAGAAAAACAACTGTTTGAACGCATGGGTCAGGGTGGACATGATTGGGGATTTAGACTCGAAACTACCACACCAATGCAACTATCAACAATTTGGAAATAGGTCTTGATCAAGGACACATGACAAAACCAGTGGAAATGTGCATCGGCCATTGGTGGGGGGAGTGCGGGGGGTGAAGGGGAAAGTAGGAGTATGAATCATGTAACCATGTTAAAAATGAATATTAATAAATGTTTAAATTTTTAAAAAAAGCCTGGGGGCTTAGGAAAATCATAGATATAGAATGTTGGAAGCCTGCCTACTTACACATTTAGAGTGGCAACTTTGTGATGAATTGACTCTTGCTTTCCAGCTGGTCTACAAGGCAGTCTAGGTGGCAATTGGGGTTGGATTAAAAGATTCTCTGAGAAAGGGATACTTCTAGGCAGTATAATTGGAGATAAATAAGGCTTTCCATTTAAGGATGCCACAGGGACTTTCTATTGAAAGAGTTAGTGTGTACCCTAAGAATACAGTAACTTGACAAGCTTGCAAAATCGAGTTGTTTCCATTGTCTCTCTTATCACTAACTTTCATAAGTGGATGAAAGTATTAATCCATATAGTAATTGACTTTTGGACTGAGTTTGTAACCCTTTGGAAGTACTGGACAAAGAGCAGGCAAGAAAAGGTAGAAAGAGATATCACTGAACAAAAAGCTTTGTCAGACTATCTTATGTGAGTGCCAAAAGTATAAAATAGGGAGACAGATGGGTAATACTTTTTAGCAGTGGAAATAGTTAGGTAGTACAGTGAATAGTGAGCTGGGCCTGGAAGTCCTGAGTTAAAATTCAATCTCAGATTCTTACAAGCTGAGTTACCCTGGGTAAGTGATTTAATCTCTATTTGCCTCAGTTTCCTGAACTGCAAAATGAGGATAATGAAAGCAACTACCTCAATGGATTGTTGTAAAGATCAGAAGATAACATTTGTAAAATGCTTGGCTCAAAGTAGATGCTTTTAAAAAAATGCTAATTTCCTCCCCTATATTAGTAAACTGAAGACCATATATATGAACTCTCTCTTCATATAGACCCAGAATTTGGGACTTGGAGAGATTTGGACTGGGGATCTTTCCTACTTTCCCTTTCTTGCTTTCTCTTTTTCTTTTCAGTAGTACCCCAGGCTGCATATGTGTGCTCTGATTCTGATTCCTTTTCTCACTCAGAGATAGGAAGGAAATAAGCATCTATTAAGCATTTGTCATCTGTCAGGTACTGAGCTGAACTCTGGACACACAAATATAAGTAAAGAGAAAGACCTCTGTCCTTTGGTAGATTACATTCGAATTGGAGGAAGACAAAAGGCAAAAAAGGGAGCTAAAAGGAGGAGACTAGAGAAATCGAAGTTACCTGATATGGGAGCATGGTTTTGAAGGCTGGGAGGTGAAAGAAAGTTGGTTTAGGCTCCTCCACAAAATGGAGCCCTAGGAGGAACTCACAAATGGGAGAAATGGGGAGGTCTTGCTGAAGGCATGTTATAAGTATAGAAGGAGTCAGGAGTCTGAGAAAGAAATAAGGGCCTGGGCTGCTTCCTTTCATACATCTACCCAGTTGTCAGATTTTCTAGCTCCAAATCCATTTAAGAAACTTCTTGTTATCTTTCAGCATGAACCACACAAAGCTGGAATCAGGCTCCCCAAATCTTCCACATGGTCACCAGGATCAAGAATGACAATTCTAAGCATGTTTCATGGTGGGAGGTTTGGGTAATGCTCCCCAACCCCCATTTTGAAAGAGTACTACCATTATAGCATATTTTCCCTTCCTCTCAAATTCCCTTTCAATTCTTTAAGAGTTCAGTTGTTTACTGATTTTACGACCATATTCCTTTGTTCATGCTTTAGTAGGTTGCTAATGATGTTACCCTGTTAGTACAGGCAGAGTTTTGGACTCCTATTGAGTTTGTTTCCTTTTTTATTTTAAAAAATAATTTGGTCTGCTCTCATTGACATTAAGCATTTTTCCAAGATGGTCTGTTAAAATATTTCTCTCATGTTTTAGTTATCTTTCCAGAACTTGAGAAGCAAATACAGTATGTTTATTTCATCTGAGAAGCTGCTAGGTTTATGTTCATGGCCCAAAGTAAGTAATTAATCACATTTAAAGTGTCAGAGAGTTGTACAAACTTGTGTTGTTACTGTTTTTCTCATAAAAAATAAACATGAACACAAGCTGCTTGTTTTAAGCTAAAATTGGAATAATATTCAGTACAGAGATTGAAAGCTGTCTGCCTTTTTCTTTTCAAATTCCCACTCATTTAAGAAGGCTGAAAAATCATGTGAAATGACAAATTGATAGAATTATAGAATTCAG
Organism: Gracilinanus agilis; assembly: GCF_016433145.1. Taxonomy (NCBI): domain Eukaryota; kingdom Metazoa; phylum Chordata; class Mammalia; order Didelphimorphia; family Didelphidae; genus Gracilinanus; species Gracilinanus agilis. The sequence goes on along the minus strand of NC_058132.1, from coordinate 379,416,432 downwards.
AGCTAGATGGGACTTCCTCATTTCAAATAGGAATTTAAGTCTAAGAGAGGCCAAGAGTCATACAGATAGAAAAATAGCAGAAATGGTACTCAAACTCAGGTTCCCTACCTTCATATCCAGTGTTTCTTCTAATATAAGGTGCTATATATAGGTTCTCAAGAATCAGACCAACAGAAGATCTCATCCTATGAATCTCAGGATAATTCAAAAGGCTTCTAGGAGCTACGAGGAAATAATCCCCACCACACCACCCTAAAAATACATTTTCCTCATAATGGACTGGGGATCTTGAAGTAACATGCAGTTACCTGTGTAGAAAAGCAGTCCTGGTGGTAGCCCTGCAGAGATTAGGATTACTTTCACTTTCTTTACCTGTTAGTCTAACAAGAAATTTCTAGTTTTCACAATATTCTTGAACTCTTCAAGCCAGGGAGTAGATTGGAGTGAACGATTTGTATTATTGTTTTGGTCAGAAGAGGAAGAATGTGGGGTTCTTGTCCATAGTACTGTATTTTATAGAGTAGTAGACTTGGAGTTAGTTAGAAGTTTAAGTTAGAAGTTTAAGATACATATTATCTCTAACATTTTGGTGTAATTTACTTAACTTCTCAAAACCTGGTTTTTTTAATCTGTAACATGGAGATTGTCAATAAACATTTATTAAGCACTCACTTTGTGCTAGGCACTCTACTAAATGCTGGGGATACAATGAAAGGGAAAGGGAAATAGGCCCCATTCTCAAAGAACTCAGTCTTTTTTTTTTTTAATTTAAAAATTTATTTATTTATTACATTAAAATACCCAGGCATCTTCCCTCCCTTCTCTCCCTGCACTAGACAAGGTATCATTTGACAAAAGATATGTGTATATAGAAAACTATGTCTTGCTTGTTTCTGTTTATCATTTCTTCCTTTGGAGGCAGACATACACAAGTTATTTTTCAAGGTATTCTTTTCTGCTATGTTACTTTTGTGTTGTGCTAAGAAATTTTTAAGTTTACTATTATCAGAAACTGTTCCATTGTACTATTTGCTTTCTACATTGTTGTTCACTAATAAATGTACTGTTTGTGCTCTAGTCCTTGCAATAATATCTCCATCTCCTTCCACTTTTGTGTCTTTTTCCATTGTCCCATATACCTAACACCTTATTTCCTCAATATCATTTTGCATTTGTAATTCCTCATCCTCTAGTTCTTTGGATTTATATTTTCTTTTTGTACCCACTGGTTTTATCTCAAAGAATTTCCCCTCAATACCATTTTCTACATTTCCATTCCCTTCATTATTTAATTCTTTTACCTCTAAAATATGGCTTCATAGTTGACTTTACCTTGCTGACCCTGAGACTTGCTGCCCCTGAGGATAAAAATTTTGGTTTTGCTGCTTGTTGGATGTGCTTTTTCATTGTGTCTAAGTCTGGAGCTTGCATAGAGCTTGTGCAATTATGATTACAACATTGTGTATTTGTTTTTTGTTGTTGTATGTTGAGTTGTTTCTTCAAGATCCCTTCTTGTTATTTGTTGTCTAATTGTGCTTTCAGATTGCAATTCTTAACTATATATCCCAATTTACCACATAAGAAACACTTTGGCAAATTGGTTCTTTGCTTGTTTTGTGTAAAATTTCTCCTGGGTCTATAGGATTGCAAATTTGCTAAATTTTTTATCTCATCAATTTCTTTTTGCTTAATTTTGTTTCCTTGAGCTGTGCTTTAAGCTCCTATATGAGTTCATCGTGTTCTGCCCTGTTTTCCTTATATCCTGTGTAAATATATGTAGCCCTGCATCTTAGATCTTCCAACCCCAGGGATTCAGGGATTCCCACTGAGGGCAATGGAGATGGAGGTAAATTCTTATTGGTAGACTATTTCCCTTGACAAATTGTCTCCTGATTTGCTGGAGATTTTGCTCACTAAGGTCTTAAAACCCAAGGACATTTTCATCTGTTTCAACAACCCTGTCCAGAAAAACTGATGGATGTTCCCCAACCTCTTGTTTCAGCTTTTCAAAATGACCCCATGTATCAGGTTGCTTTGAGAACAGTTTCAATGCTTCCACAAGATCTTCCCTGGCCCTATGTAAGTATGTTAAATTCTGATTGTTAGACAATTCCAAATCTTGCTCTTGTTCTGGCCATGACATTAAATTGGGGTTGGTTCTTGTTTCCCCAATAAACTAATCTTTTTCTTTTTGGGTAAACAATTCTGATAAAATTATTTCTTGAAAGGTAGAGGAAGCCTTGAGAAGATGGAATAAATGCCTAATTAGATTGTTTGTTACCTGACTTGTCAAGGTACCTCTCCTTTCAAGACAGAGTACATCCTAAGATTCGCTTTGAGGCAAAAGGATACAGAAATCTGTATCAGATTGGGAAAACCACTGGGTAATGAGTTGATGGTTTGACTAAGGTTTGGTGTAGCTTAGTCACCCAAGATGTCCCTTCTAATAGAGACTCTTGTCACAAAGACAGCAATGACTTTCAACTCAGGGCTTTGATTTACCTGGGTCTATTAGAACTGTTTCCTCAAATAACCCTTCACCCACCAACCACCCTTAGCTCTTCTTAAAGATTTATCTGACTGCTTTCCATTATGAAGAAATATTTATTGAACAGGATAACAAAGTTAAGTAAGGAAAGAGGGAAATAGGTGGACCCTAACTTGTAGGTATTGAACTGCTGTTCAAGTTCACTCTGTCCAAGCTCAGCCGGGTTGGTTTGACCTTCCCTATCTGTTCTGATCTCAATGGATATTCTAGGCTAATCAAGTAGAAAGTTTAGTCTGTAAGTTGGCTGGACCAGACAGTAGGGTTCTTCTGGGTGACCCCTTTGAGATAACTGGCTGTTATACCAATTCAATCAGATTCACTCAGGATCAGGATGACAGGTTGATCAGGAAATGTCTTCTTTGAATGGTTGAGGACATTGGCTTAGAGGATATCTCATTTCTGGAGAGTCTCCTAGGGACCTCTTGCTCTGTCTCAAGTCTAAGACCACACTCCTTCCCCAGGGCTGTTGTTGGAAATTCCCAACTACCCTCTCTATCAGCATTCCTATGACCTTTGGTCTCTATCCTTGTCCTGCCTTCATGGCTTCCTTGAGTGAAATTCTGTTCTCTTATCAATCAATATTTCTGTTGCTATATATGGTGTTCCCTTGTTCTCTTGGTTCTATTAATTTCACTTCATAATTTCATGTAGGCAACATATGTACAAAAAACTGTATACAGGGATAAATTGGAAATAATCAATAGATGGAAGGCACTAGAATTGAGGAATCAGGTATGGCTTTCTATAGAAAGTGGCATTTTATGTGGGACTTAATAGATACCCGGGAAGCCAACATTTGAAAAGGAGGAGGGAGAGTATTCTAAGAACGGAGGATAGCCAGTGAAAATGCCTAGAGTGGGTAGATGAGGAATTGTCTCATATTAGAAATATCAAGGTCACTGTTACTGGATTACCAAGAACATGGAGAGGTATAGGATATAAGAGAACTAGAAAGGTAAGTGGAGGGGTTCAGGTTATGGAAGACTTTGAATGCCAGAGTATCTTATAATTGATCCTGGAGGGAATAGGGAGATACTGGAGTTTATTGAGTGGGATTAGTATGTGATCTGGTCAGACCTTCATTTTAAGAAGATCACTTTGGCAACTGAATGGATGGTAGATTGGAATAGGAAAAGATGTGTCAATGAGTCAACCTAATATAACAGTAATGAGGTGAGGAGGGCCTGTACTAGGATGGTGACATATTGAAGTATGGATCATGGTATATGTGAGAGATATTATGAAGACAAAATTGACAGGTCTTGGTAACATTAGATATGGAGAGGGCTGAGAGAAAGAGGGAAAAGTCAAGGATGACATTTAGGTTGTGAATCTGTTCTCTCAAGCCATAGGGAAGTTAGTAAGAGGGGAGTATTTAGAGAAAAAGAAATAGATTGGTAAAAGGTAAGAAATAGAGAATTTGATTAGTGAAACAGATTAGGTACACAATTTTCAGAAGCAACAAGCTCAGTAATCTGCAGTGTAATAAACCCAACAATCTCAACTCTTGGAGTAAAATGTCACTATTCTACAAAACTGTTTGGAAAACTGGAAAATAATCTGGCAGAAAAAAAGTATTGACCAAAACTCACTTTATTTCCTAAGATAACCTCAAACTGGGTACATAATTTAAACAGAAAGGGTGACATCTTAAACAAACTAGAGGAATATGGAAAAAATTACCTATCAGTTCTATTCAGAGGGGGAAAATTCATGACCAGACAAGATAGAGACATTTATAGGAGATAGCATAGACAATTTTCATTATGTAAAAATTAAAGTTTTTATGGAAAACCAAAACAGTTAAAATTAGAAGAGACATGGACACTGAGAATCAATCTTTGCAGCAACTTTCTCTGATAAAGGTCTCATTTCTTGTTTCTAATTCATTCTGCTCTCTGTTTCTGGGTGAGTTCATCTCATTCATGTTCACAGTTATGATTACTAACTTTTTGTTTTCCTCTATCTTATTTTCTTCTGTTTATTCTTCTCTTTTTTTATCCTGTCCCTCCTCAAAAATCTGTTTAGCTTTTAAGGACTGCCTCCCTTAATCTGCCCTTCTTATTGTCATTACCCTTCACTTTCTTTTATCCCCTTCTTCTCTTATCCAACTTCCTGATTGGATAAGATAGATTTCTGTATCCAACTCTTTTCTCTTTGAACTAGTTCTGATGAGAATGAAAGCATTGCCTGCCACCCTGCCACCATTTCTCTCTCCACTGAAAAAGCCTTGCATGCTTATTTCACGTGAAATAATTTTCCCCATTTTCCCTTTCCCTTTCCCTTCTCCTAGTACAAAAGTATGTAGATGGAAAATTTGTGAGTAAAGCCATTGCTATATTTTTCAGGGTACTAAAAGTGTCTGGTAATTGGTTCCAGGCACTCCAAATTTCCTGTTTGTAGTGGCACTCCTCTTGATTCTCTGAGCGGCACCTTTCCAGATTCTCAGTCTTTGACTTCAAGTCGACAAAGACCTGAGCCCTGATGCTGTCTTGAAATTCTTCAAGTTGCATCTCCAAATCATCAATTTACATCCATTGGAAACCATTTAATTCCAAACTACTCTGGACTACTACATCAGGATACTTAATTATTTTCAGGATCTGTTCTAGTCTTCTAAATTGATTAAATCTATTACTGAACTGGTCAAGAAGTGAATCTAAAACATGCTGGTACTTTATATGCAAGAGTTCCATTTCATTTTGTACAGCTGCACTGGCCTTCTCAAAATACTTTGTTACTTGAGGAAAATAATTATAATTTTAGATTCTACATCTCGCTTGAAATTTTTAAGTTTACTTTCAAAAGCTTTTATGTATCCAAACATAATGTCAATACTTTTGCCAAAACCTTGTAACTTTAAATTCAGTTTATTAATATGAACAGAGATATCTATAAAAAACATCAGCGTGTTGACTCACTTATCATCATTGAGCTGAGAAAAGTTTCCCAGATCTTTATGCTCAAGAAATACTTTAATTTCTTCAAAGCACTCCACAAAGTGCCCTTGGCTCAGCCATCTTACATTATTGTACATCAGCAGTCCACTGTAGGTGGAATCAATCTCCAGTAAAAGTAAAGAAAATTCTCACTTGTGAAGGGGGCGAGCAGCTATTAAATTAATTATTTTTGTAACAACTGACATTAAGTTTTTTAAGTTGGTGAATCTTGCCTTGGCATATAAAGCCTCCTGATGGATAATACAATGAAAAGGCACAATCAGATGTCCAATAGCTTCCGTAAACAATCTGACAAATCTGACTTTTTTTCCCACCATGTTTGATGCCCCATGCGTCTTCACTGACATAACTTTAGAGATATCAATGGTTAGGTCATGGAATATTTTTAAAACAACTTTATATATTTCACTTCCTGATGTACTTGTTGGCCCTGATACTAACTTTATCAACTCTTATCTCATTGTGAGACCATCAGAATATCAACCAATAATGGCCAACTGAACATGTGATGCGACATCAGTAGTTTCATCAAGAGAGATAGAAAAATATTTACAATTACTTATGTCTCTCTTTAATCGATGTTGTATGTTTGTGTTCAGTTTCATTATTCGGTCTTTTATGATATTTCTACTGAGTGGTAACTCAGGTATTCTCTTAATAATTGCATCTTTATTCTGCATATCATGAAATAGAACTGGTGCACATCTTAGGAGAGTTTCTTTAATAAATTCTCCCTCATTGAGTGCTTTTCCATGTTGAGCTATGGAGTGAGCAATGCTCAAATTTGCAGGTGCTAAATTTGTAGAGCCTTTCACAAAATTAAGGATGGAATTAGATTGACTCTTTGTAGGATCCATATTTCTGAGAGGGGTTCAAACTGCATCACAGAATTCCATGTGCCGCCCCCCCCACCCGAGAACTCTAAGAGAATGGGCAGTTAAAGGCAGTCGGTGTCCTGGTATAAAAGCCAGGTCACCCCCTCTTGCAAGAGTCCTGACTCTTTGCTCATGGCTCTGAGCAGAGGGACAATCTGTGTAGCTTAGATTAGAGTTCAGTAATTTAAGTTACATCCCCCCCTCCCCACCCCCAGGGGAATTTATTGTTAGCCTACAGTTAACTGTTTAGCCAAATTACCTTCCCTCCTCTTTCCTTAAATTGATTCCTTTCTCCTGTTCCCTGAAATCATTAAATACATTTAGTTTATAGAAAAGATAGAGTTCGTGTACAGTTAGCCAGGGATTATACTTATTACCTTCCTTTCACCAAGCCAAGTATTTCATCTAGCAGGGACTGTAACTGCCTTTGGCTTGGGGGCCTGTGGTCAGATTTGCTGAAGACTTTAATCTCATACATTTCCATCCTGTGAGAGAGTAATTCAAACAAAGAAAGTTATCATCACAAGGGGTTTAGTTTCTATCCACTTACCATCTTGGTCCCAAAGTTACCAAACTAGAATATCCTCCATAACCAGACAGTTAACTGATTTCCAACTGTTTACAAGGGTGGGGGGAGGTGAAGGAGTACTCCACAGGCTCCTGTCCCTCCCATCCAGTCAAGTCTGCCTGTTTCTCCAAAGACCAGGGATTGGGGAGACTCCATTGTCATCTGACCCCTAATCTCACAGTTTCCCTAATCCTACACTCTTATAAAGGTGTAGATTCCTGGAAAAGTATTCCTTCCCTTCATCCTCACTTTTTTCAAGAGCTGGGAATGATTAGTTTCAAAATGTCTATTTATATTCCATGGGGGAATTCTGGGAAGATGGCAGCTTAGATGGAGCAAATCTTCAGACCTCTGCATCCTTTCTACACTGAAATAAAAAACAAAGAGCTTTGAGAAGAAAGAAAACCAAATCTAAGAACAGGACAGAGCAGGGGGATCCTACTGCTGGACAGCTCAAAAGGTATGCCAAGAAAGAGGCTTGAATTCTTGAATTGTTGGGTCTGAGAGTATAGAAGGGTTATCCCAGGATCTCTCCCCCACAGGCTGTGCAGAGTCTCCAGAAGCCCCTGAAATCTCCAGGTGAGCAAAAACACCAGCCTGGAGAGAGGGCCTTGTTGGCACCATGCTCAAGGAGTTGAACACAGATGCCAGGGAGGTGACTAGAGGAGAAAGGCAGAGAAACACAGCAAAAATGCTCAAAGATGGTGGCTTAGATGGAGCACAATTTTAGACCTACATGCCTTACCACACCAAGATAAAAAACAAAGTGCTTCAAGAAGAAAGAAAACCAAATTTAACAAAAGGATAGAACAGGAGGACATAGGCTGCAGAGAAAGTAACTACAAGCTTCCATTGCCAGCTGAGGGAAGATCTTTCATCAAAGCTCATTATGAGTAAACAACAGAAAAAGGGAAAAGAAATTACCACTGACAGCTTCTTTCCAGAAAGCAAATAAAGAACAAATGAAAGAGAAGATCAGGAAACTCCAGCGAATTGGACACAGACTTTGGAAGATCTCAAAAAAAATATTTATGTTCCACATTCTGCTTACTACCATTTCAGTACATAGGACACAAAATGATCTGCCATTTTTTTCTATAATGCCATATATCTCGGTCCTTGTCTCTTGAAAGGGTCAACTACTGCTACTACCACTTCCTTTACTTAACTTTGTTTTTTTTATTTTTTGTTTTTCCATCAGGGAGGCAGTGACAGAAGACAGAATTATAGATAGCCTGTTAGCCCTGCAGGCAATTAGGGGTTAACTAGCCTAACTGACCACAAGATGGCACATATAAGTGTCTTTTAGGAAAAGGCAGTGTTAATAAGCAGAAATAGGGGTTTATAAGGATGCACAACAGTAATAGTGGTGAAATGGAGTCTGCACTATGCTGTAAGATGGCATTCTTTATGTAAATTAAGATGGCTGCTGCTATTCTTATGGAGGGAAATGGCACCCATAGCACAGGCCCTTCCCTCTCCCAGCCTCCCCCTCACTTATCTCAATAATGATAGTCAATTAGAAACCCACAACACCCCAGAACAGTAGATTGGATGATGGTTGCTGAGGTTATGTGGTTTCTGGCAATGGCGATCACAGGGCCTCCAGATATGCATCCCCCATAGCATTCCTCTGCTCCTTGCTCCACCAGCTGGAAGTGAGATCAAAGGTCCCCTAACAGCCTGGAAGTCCCAGAACCAGATGCTCTTTGCCAGAGTTCTGTTGTTTTGGCCTACAGACCTCTGGCACAGAGTATCTACACTGCACTACAGCAAATGTTTCATCCTTGGCACATGGCCCCGTACTTCTCTGTATGGGATCAGATGCAGCTGTGTGTCATTGAAAATGGCTATGCGTGTCAGTGCTGACACGTGTGTTATAGGTTTGCTATCAGGGTTCTAAGGCAGTTTTTCCATTATAATTTCTTTCAATATGATGTCTAGGCCTTTTAAAAAATCATCTTTTAGGTAGTCTAAATAATTCTTAAATGATCTCTCCTTGATTTGTTTTATATCTCAATTATTTTCCCAATGGACCATTTCACATTTTCTCCTATTACGTATATATATTTTAAAAGAGGGGGCCACTTTTTAATTTTCACTAATTGATGAAATGTGAAAAAGCTTTATTTTACACTAACTCTGGAGGCTAGTAGTTTATTTGTTTGTTTATTTTAAATAAGGATGATGGGAAGACAGATACTACACTGGATAGGTCTACATTTTTGTAATGCAGTTAGCAACAATTTCCATAGGCCGTCATTAAAGAACTTTAATTTGTGTGACCCCATGAGTTGAAGAAGCATAGTCCTTTTCCTTATGGAGACGAGTTATTCATCCATGAACATTTGAATAATTGCTTTCCTCTGATGATATAGGTAGTTAACCTTGATGCTTTAGTATACCAAATAATAAGGGGACTTTCTCTATTAAGCACCTTGCGAAATCAGAAAATATATGTTCCTTCATGACCTGGATGATATTTTCCATAACTGAGTGAATTCCTCATAGTGGTTCTAACAAAAGCTACAAAGGTCTTCTTTTCAGGCTTGTAATACTCATTTGTAGATACCAGACCAAGATTCACACTATCTTCCCTGATTTCTGTGACATGAACTCTTTTCTTTTTCCAGTCATACTAGGCAAAGAACTTAATCTCAAACAACTTTCTGAGGCCATAAATTACAGAATAAGTTCTTTTTTCCCTTTTTTAAAATTTAGAATATTTCCTATGGTTCATGATCCCCTCTCCCCACCTGCTCTTTCCTCCTTCTCCTGAAGTCAACAAGCAGTTCCACTAGGTTATACATATATCATTGTCCAAAACCTATTTCTATGTTATTCATATTTGCAGTAGAGTGATCCTTTAACAAAAAAACTCTAATCATATCCCTGTTGCACTATATGATTCATCATATATTTTTCTAAGGCATTTCTGTTTCCACATTTCTTTCTCTGGATGTGGATAGTGTTCTTTCTTTTAAGTTCTTCTGGATTGTCCTGGGTCATTGCATTGCTGCTGATAGAAAATTCAGTTACATTCGATTGTGCCACAACATATCAGTCTCTGTGTATTATTTTTTCATTCTTTTGACTTTATTTTATTGTTTTTGATGTCTTGTGGAATCATTAGCTTCTACATGCCAAATTTTAATTTTTAAGAATTTTTTCTTTTGTGAGCTTTTGTACTTCTTTTCCTATTTGGCCAATTATGATTTTTTAAGAAGTTATTTTCTTCAGTGAATTTTTTGTCTCTTTTACCACTTGGCCTATTCTGACTAGTAAGATGTTATTTCTTTCAGCATGTGCCTCTTTTAGTAAGTTGTTAATTCTCTTTTTATAATTTCCATGCATTGCTCTTATTTCTTACTGGCTCTAGATTTAGACCTCCTGAAACTGCTGCTACTGCTTTTGCCACTCCCAGCAAGACCCATCCACCAGTGGAGTTGCCACCACATATGCTCTGGGCTGGGTCCTAAGCCAATGTCACAGATTTCTTCTTTTGATTTCTTAAGCTTTCTTAATTTAGAAAAAACATGTCATCCTGACCTTTTGTTGGCGTTGCCACTCTGGAATTTTATTTGACACATTATTTTAGAGTTGTATGGAGGGTAATATTGGGAAAGTTTGTCTGGGTTACTGTCTACTCTGTCATATTGGCTCCCTTCTCATTTCCAAGATATTGAAAACTGAAACAAATATGTAAGGGCAAGAGCCATTCACCAATTGATAAGTGGTCAAAGTATATAAATAAACAATTTTCAGAGAGAAAAAATGCTATCAAGAGGTATTTGAAGAAAATGTTCTAAATTACTAATAATTAGAGAAATACAAATTAAAACTCTGAGGTACCACCTCACCACATCAAATTGGCAAATTTGACAAAAAGGAAAATTATAAATATTGAATGGACTATGGGAAAAGAAGTACTCAAATACATTGTTGGTGGAGTTCTGAACTGGCCCACCTCTTCTGCAAAACAATTGGGAACTCTGCCTCAGAAGCTACTAAATTATGCCATTATAACTTTTACCCAGAGTTACTGATACTAAGTTTATATTCTAAAGATATTAAGGAAAGAAGAAAAGGACTCTGATGTGCAAAAGTATTTATAGCATCTCTTTTTGTTGTGGTCAAAACTTGGAATTTAAGAAGATGCCCATCAATTTGGGAATGGCTAAATAAGTTGTGCTATATGAATATAATAAAATATTATTGTGTTAACAAAAGGGATAGTTTCAGAGAAATGTGGGAAGATTTATATGAACTGATTTAAACTGAAGTGAACAGAACAAGCAGAATAATTTCTGTACTACTACTAATAATAGTAATAAAGTAAAGATTATCAATTTTGAAAAACTGTTATCAACAAAATGACCAGTAATAGTTCCAAAGGACTCATGAAGAAATATGTGATCTAGCTTCAGATAGAGCTGTTGATCTTGGCAGATGAGCATATTTTCTATTCCTTTTTGTTCTTAGATATAATTAATATATGATATTTGTAATGAGTTTTGTTTTTCTTGACCTCTTTGAGTAGGGGAAAGGGTGAAGGGAGGGGTAGAATTTAAAACTAAAAATAAAATTTGAATAAAAAAAATGAAGCTTAAGGTAATCTGCATTATTCAAGTTGGTTTATGCATGGGGTGACTTTAGCATGGAGTGTCTACAGTAGATGCAAAGTATTTGGGATGGAGCAACTATTGAAGCATCAGAAATAGAACTAAAATATTTGTTAGCTATGAATTGGAACAGCAGTTACAAAAAGATATAGGAGGTAATGAGTTTGGCAACATTTGACAGAGATGGAGTTTTGTCAAGTGACAAACAAGGTAACGAGTTGCCTTGGTGTGATAGTTTAAGGCAGTCTTTCCTCTAATGTCTTTAGAGCATGATTTCCTTATATCTCCTTTCCTCCCCTGCCACCAGAGATTTGTTTCCCTTTTTCCTTGTGGAGAACTGTTTTCCACTGCTTATGAGGAGTCAAGAAGGATTTTTTTGCAAAAGTTTTTGGTTAGTTAATTCAATTAAATAAAAAAAAAATAATCTCCCACTGTAAACCAGATATTGTGCTACACCCTAGGCATTAAAATATAAATGTCATTGATATGGTGCATTTAAATATTATTCAATCTGTTGTGTTGCCAGTTTTGTGAATAGAATCTTCACTGGATAGAGATTTGATCCTAGACTGTCTCCTTCCCACCACATTGAATATAGTTTGGGTATCCCTTATATGCCAAAGGAAACTTTAGTTTTCTACAATAGACTATAAGATTATTGAGAGTGGGAATCATTTATTTTCTTTTTTTGTTGTATTTATGTCTCCATTGCCTAGCACAATGCTTAGTATGTAGTAGGCACTTAATAACTGCTTGTAGTTGATTGATATATAAAGTGTAGGATTTGGATTAGATAAATTCTAAGGTCCTTTCCAGCTCTAACAATACACAAGTGAAATAATTACCTATCTATAAACTCCAAGCAGGATAAACTAAGACAGATAGCTGAATAGTAAGTTATTTCTATATCTGTATCCATATCTATCTATCTATAGATGATTATTCATTTAGCTGAATAGCACGATTGTTATGCACATATCTGCAAATAAAGTTAGATATTTATATATACTGTATAATATAAAGATTAAAAATAATAAAGGCTGAGATAAATATATAAATTAGTATTTTAATCAAAGCCATGCTGATAGGGATAAAAATCATTAGACAACGCGCTTGTAAGAATTCAAAACTGCCGCCCCAGCCATTATTGTTACCTCCTGTCTCTTCTCGCACCTGCTAGCTAAAGAGCGACTTCGTCCTAACCCAGGAGATTTAAACTGATCTCTGTGTGGTGATGTAGGCGTCCCCATGCCCAAAGAACAGGAAACGGAAACCTGTTGGACCACGGGAAATGTAGTTTGATAGTTCCCACGTGTCCATAGAAAATATGTATACTTTTAGATGGCATCTCCCAAATTTCACTTTTACAATAAATATTAATTAGGGATAAATAGATATATTTAAGTGTAGATATATTTGGAATAAATATGTATATATATCTATAACTATATGTATATACATCTTACTATTCAGCTATCTGTCATATATATCCAAATATATATTATTACATATTTTATATATGTGATAATCTCATATAATCTACTTATCTATCCATCTGTATTTATTCATAGATTAAGTCCAGTAAAGTGACCCTGTATTTACTTTTTTTTGCTCTTTCTCTCTTCCCCTCTAAATATATTGTCTTCTGTTATTTTTAGATGATCTTTCATTGTATTAATGGTGCTTTAAGCTTACAAAATACTTGACAAAGAACTTTCATATATTTTGTCTCCTTTGATTCTCTTAATCACTAGAGCTATGTAGAACAATTATTATTTTTGCATTTTACAGATGGTACAATAATAATTAAAGTTACGTGATATTCTCAGATCTATAAAACTAGTTATTGGTGAAACCAGGACTCAGATTCAAGTCTTCTGAATCCTAATTCAGTCTTCTTTTCATTCCATTACACCCATCTACTCTTGTCAGCTACAGCATTTTATGTGAGGTATACTTTTTCTTCTTTCCTGTACCTGGCATTAATTGGCTCTTTTCTGATCATTTTTAGCAGAGGTCTCAGGATGAATGGGAGAAAAGCCTTGTCCTTTCATATCTGGAGGAGATTTCTCCAAAGAGACATTGAATCATATAGTGTGAATTATATGGAAGAACTCAAGTGGATTCTTTTGTTCAGTTACTTCTGCTGTACCTATTCTTGACATGTATCTTCAATCCTCAGACTGAATCTCTATCAGTCTGGCACCTCTTAAAAGCACTGAATTAAAGATAATGAAACCTAAGACTTGCTATTATAAAGAACATTTCAAAAGGTGAAGGTGGATACTACAGGAGGGGAGGGGAACTGAAATTCTGGACCTGATTCTGACAAATTAGAAGGAATTAGTTTCATATATAGAATTGACAATTTTCTATCAATTAGAGGAATCCAATTATGGAATTGGCTTCCTAAATAGTAAAGCACTGGACTCCTTCACTTATGATCTTTGAAGAGGATGGCCAGCCAGCCATGGTAGAGCACACATGTAATCCTTGCAATTAAGGAGACTGAAATGGATGGATCTCTTGAGTTTGGAAATTTCCATGGGACTAAATATGATCAGGTTTTGTTCACACTAAGTCTGACACTACATGTGGTGAGTTCAGTGGGGAGTGGGTGCGAGGAAGAGAGGGCAGACTCCTTAAGTTAGGGCAAATCAGTTTAGGTATAAAATGGAACAGGTCAACAGCAGTAGGATTTGGTCTGAAAATGACTACTGCACTTCTAGCTGAAGTGAGATAAAGAGAATTAGTCTAAGAAAGGAAGGAAGGAAGAGAGAAAAAGGAAGGAATAAGGAAAAGAAGGAGGAAGATGAATAGAAAAGACAAAGAAAGAGGGCTGTCCATTTTCCTGGGTTATGGCAGATAGGTGTATATGCCTATACAAATATAGGTTGGGCTGAGTGATTTCTGAAATCTCTCCCAACTCTGAGCATATATAATTCTAGAATCCACAACTGACTTCAAATAGGCATGATAGATGTAAAGTAATGCACACATATTCAAAGCAATCATTATAATAGCTTCTCAGTTTGCAAAATGAGGCCATGTTCACTGATTTGCACACTGAAAAGATATTCAATAAATATTTGTTGAAAAAAAATGGATGGATGGATAGATAGATCCATGAATGAATAAATAACCAGGATACTGGATGGGAACTGAGGCCTGAGAGATTAGTTCTAACATTGCTTCTATTCCTTCATTTTTATGTAGGGATATGTAGCTGCTCTTTGGTTTTTGCCATCTTTTTCTTTTAGTTCCAAATCATCTAGCTATGAAAGAAAGCCCATGGCCTCTATATCTTACAGCAGGATGAGGATAATTAATAAAATAATGAGCTTGAATCACCCCTTTGTGGCATGTGTCTACTTAATGAAGTTGTGAAAATTCTGCCTGTTAACCTGACACCTTTCAAGTGTGGAAAAGTGTCAGCTATTCTCCAAGTACTTGAATGGAACTGAGAGGCATTAAGACTGTTTGCAGCCATGATTCTTTCCTGTTTTCAAGCTAGAACAGAGAAAAGTTGCTTCAGTGATTACTAAAGAAGCAGCACAACTACTATGAGAGGTGACCATTGATAAAGCCTTGAGGCTATGTCCTACTTAGGTACTATGCAGTTGACATGTTATATTTGCAGGATTGGGCACATAGATCCTACAAAGTCCTATAAGTGCTTTTGATTAGGACTATAAGCTTTCTAGAGGCAGAATTTTTTCTTATTATTTAGATATATACCTTTTTTTTACAGATGAGGAACTAAGGTCATGTACAGTTATGTTATATGCCAAAAGTCATATAGATAATAAATTAAAGAACCAGTATTCAAATATAGGTCTTCTTAATCCAACAAATACTATTCCTTCCTGCCCTTGTCCTCTATGAATCCTTTCTGAATAAATGTGGATGCCCATTGTTTCTTGCTATTAATTTCAAACACTCCCCATCTCTTATCACTGCTCTCTAGGGAAAATGGAAGTCAGTTTTGTTTATGTTAAGAAAAGTGTAATATAATCTACATAATATAGAAGAATATTGGGGTGTTCAATGAAAAAGTTATGGGTTAAGAAATTTGTCTAGCATTTGCCTGAATTCTTTTTTTTGAATCTGGGATTTTGATATTTTCAGAAAATTCAGATGAAATAGTCTCCTAAGAGTTCCTCTATATCCTCTATTTGCCCAGCCTCTTTATTGAATTTTACTGTTTCAAAATTGTCCTTAATACTAGATTTGGGCTATCTTTAAATTTTTCTGCTTTACCTTCAATTTCTCTCCTACTTTGATGAGAAAGACATTTGCCAAATACTTGTAAAGACTATAAATCAGTCATAGTATCTGTGGGATTTCTGATACTATGCCAAGATCCTATAACTGTATAATAAATGGGGGGAAAGATATTTAAGATATTCATATGAAAGATGGGTTTTACATTTAGTAACAATAAGTTGTATTAGATGCTCATGAAGAAGTTATTAAATTAGTTAGAGGACTCAAGCGATTATAGTTTCATGGATAGGGACTTTGCCAGAGAAGACTTCTCTGGTTGGCAATGGCTGATCATTTCCTAGCTGAATATCTATGTGAAAACAAAATTGCACTGTACCACTTAGCTTCTTAGTCAGAGAAAATTGGTGTTGTGGGCTAAACGAGGCTAAAAGATTAAAATCCTTCAAGTCATTATACTTAGTTCTTTTGCTAAAGCATTAGTTGCAGATAGAGTTGGGACCTTAGATGAGAACTTAATTTCTCTGTCTTTGACTTAGTCTCTGAATAACAGATATGAAGAAAAAATGGGAAGAGAGAAGAGTAAGTGAGAAAATTGTGATTTCAGTGGTATCTTTAGCAGCTCAATTATAGGAGATTTTATGAATTGGACTGGAATAGGGGATATAAACATCAGGCTTTTAGGTGGATACTCCTTAAGTTGCTGTTTTGTAGCAACAGTTCACTAAGGAAAGTTGGCCAAAAGGACTACAGACAAGACTGGCAAAAACTGATACCACTTCCAGAAAGCATGGAGGGAAAGGGAAATTTGACAGTGATCTGCATAAAATACATGAAATTTGTCTTTTTACCATGGCCAAGTAACTGCTATTTATTATCTATCTATTCTTAAAGTTCAGGTTGTTCTCCCTTCTAGAACAAAAGGAAAAAGTGCACACATGTGCAAGAGAGAGCGAGAGAGTGAGAGAGACAAAAAGAAAGCGTGTGTGTGTGTGTGAGAGAGAGAGAGAGAGAGAGAGAGAGAGAAAGAGAGAGAGAGAGGTGGAAGGTGGAGGGATGGAGGGAGGGGAGGATGGAGGGCATGAAAGAGAGAGGGAAAGAGAAAGAGACAGATTCAGGGTGTGACAGTGGAGCAGCCTGTCCAAACTGATGATCATTTCCTTTTTTTCTGTTGATTCCTTTAGAGTCAAAGAACTCTGATGGGGGGGGGGGACCAAGGTCACCTTGTTCAGGATTATTAAAGTATAATAAAGATAATGAAGACCTTAGGGGCACAAGTGGCATTTTCATTACTGCTGCCCATTGAATCTGGGAGCTTTAGAAGATAGAGGTGGATTTGGGAAGGCAGTAGTTAGTTGAAAAGATGATTCCTCAGACAGAATTTGTATTTCTGTACTGCAGCTTAAAATATAGAAATGATACCAGGGTTGACAAAAATGTTTTTTTCATAGAGTCCTGTGATTCTGATCAAGAGGGTAGAAAATTTCTTTTGAATATATATTGTTAGATAATATAATAACAATAACTAGAATTTATAAGGCATTTTAATATTTGCAAAGTTCTTTACATATCTTATGTCATTGATGCTCCTGATACCCATGTGAGGTAGGTGCTATTATTATTATTGACATTTCATATATGAGGAACTGTGAGAGAGATTAAGATCCTTTCTCATGATTAAAGAACTAGTAAGTATCTGAGATCAGATTCAAACTGAGGCTTTCTTGACTCCAAGTCGAGTGTGTTCTATACACTATGCCAAGTACTCCCCAGATGCTCTACTGTAGTGAATAACTGAATAAAATCACTAAAGATACCTAATAACAAAGAGAAGAAGAAAAAAATCTAGTAAGAATCTATCAATAAAACTGGTGGCCCTAGATTCCTATCTACAAATTCATCAAGTATGGATATTAAACAAAGATAACAAGAAATCCTGTTAGAAGGAAGAATATCTTATCTCCTTGGTATCATTGAGATTTATTGGGATAAAATTCATGATATGATATGGCTTTGACAGAGTATGCCTTACTTCAAAGAACGAGAATAATGAAAAGGGATGGGATAGTGGAATTGCTTTTTATATTAAGAAGGTATCCTTGGGGGAAGAAATCTAGGAACCAAAGAAAGGGAGGATGAGGTTAAAAATTTAGGTTAAACAACATTTTTTTTTGTGACACTGTACTATAACACCTGAATAGAATGAAGAAATAGATGAGGAATTTGGTAGAAGTCTGAAGAAGAAGCATACAATAGAAGTGATGGTAAAACTATCTTCTGAAATCTCTACTAAAAGCAAGGCAAATGATAAATTCTGCCTTGACTCAATGATAACTTCATCTGTTAAATGATTAAGGAAGCATAGAGAGGAATTTTATTTTGGACTTGCTTCTGACCAATAAAATTTTACTGGTAGTTGAAGCAGAAGTATAAGAAAGTGATTCCATCTTACAGTTTGTGATAGAGAAGGCAGCTAGGTAGCACAGTGAATAGAATGCAAGGCCTGGAGTCAGGAGGACATGGGTTTAAATCTGGTTTCAGATACTTTCTAGCTGTGTGACTCTGAGCAAGTCATTTAACCATAATTGACTAGCCCTTGCTTGTCTTCTGTCTTAGAATTGATATTAAGGCAAAAGGTAAGAGGGGGCAACTGGGTAGCTCAGTGGAGTGAGAGTCAGGCCTAGAGACAGGAGGTCCTAGGTTCAAACCTGGCCTCAGCCACTTCCCAGCTGTGTGACCATGGGCAAGTCACTTGACCTCCATTGCCCACCCTTACCAATCTTCCACCTATGAGACAATACACCGAAGTACAAGGGTTTAAAAAAAAAAGGTAAGGGTTTAAGAAAAAAAAGTCATGTAGAAGAAAAGGAAAGCTGAAAATAATGTGATATGTATCCTTGGTTTTGGGAGAGTGGACTTTTAAGAAATAAAGAACAATAATAGATGGGATCTTATGCTCTAAAACTTTACAAATTAGGCCAATGGGATTAGCCTGATCTGTAAATTAGTGAAGCTCTGAAGAATGAAAAAAAAAAGGTAAAATGATATAAGCCCAATGATGAAGACAAGAGGAAGAGATTTATATGATTGCATAAGAATTTTATTGATTTAGACTTTATAAAGCCAGGTACAGAAAAACAGAAGCAAGAGAAGTAATGAAGGATGAATAAAAAAACTCAAAAGCATGATATGGTTCTGCAAGAATAATGTCAGGATTGGAGAAATGCAAATTAAAACAACATTGAGGTACCAACTTACATCTAGCAGACTGGCAAAGGAAAATGATAAATGTTAGAGGGAATGTGGCAAAATTGGGACACTAATACACTGTTGGTGGGATTGTGAATTGGTCCAGCCATTCTGGAGGAAAATTTGGAATTATGCACAAAGGGCTTTAAAAGAATGCATGTCCTTTGATCCAGCCATACCACTGCTGGATTTGTGCCTCAAAGAGACAATAAGGAAAATACTTATACAGAAATATTTATAGCCATGCTCTTTGTTGTGGCAAAAAATTGGAAAATGAGGGGGTGTGTCCATCAGTTGAGGAATGGCTGAACAAATTGTGGTATCTGACATGATGGAATACTATTGTGCTGAAAGGAATGATGAACTGGAGGAATTCCATGTGAAATGGAAAGATCTTCAGGAATTGATGCTGAGCAAAAGGAGCAGAAATTGTATACAGAGATTTATACACTGTGGCACAATCGAATGTAATGGACTTCTCTACTAGCAGTAATGCAATGATTTAGGACAATCCAAAGGAACTTATGAGAAAGATGCTATCCATATCCAGAGAAAGAACTGTAGGAACAGAAATGCAGAAGAAAAACATGATCGATCACATGGTTTGATGGGGATATGATTAGGGTTTTGATGTTAAATCACTCTATTTCAAATATGAATAACATGGAAGTAGGTTTTGAACAATGATACATGTATAAGCCAGTGGAATTGCTTGTCAGTTCCAGGAGCGGGCGGATAAGAGGGATGAGGAAAATCATGCATCATGTAACCATGGAAAAATATTCTTGAAAAAAAAAAGAATATCGGAATTGCTAAAGTTTAGAATTAGCTGAGACTGGCAAAGGACTCAAAATACAATCAAAAGGGTTTTTGTTTTTGTTTGTTTTAGTTACATTGGGAAAAAGAAGATCAAAGAAAGAATATGATGATACTATTTGCAGTGAACTGGTTAGGATAAAGGCCACAGCCTGTGGAGAGAAAGAATGGTTTCTAGAAAGCTGAACTTTAAGCATTGAAAAGATAATATGAAAGCACTTAGTTGTTCTTAAGTAGTTTAAGAAATGAGGCTCAAGTGAAGTATATCCAAGGACACTAGAAGAACCTAAGGTTGTGATTGCTTGAAGAAGGGGGATGAACTAAAAATGAAGAATGAATTATATTTTTGGAAAGGGACTTTCTATTGCTTGACTGTGTGTGTTTGTTACAAGGATTGTTTTTCTTTTTTTTTTTTTTAGTGGCTGAGGGAGGTGAGAGGGAGAGAAAATTGAAAATTGCTTGCTAATTGAAGCAAATTGCTAAAAAAGGAAAGACAAGAAGAAGAGAAAGAATATAATGATGTGTAGAGGGGTTGCAGAACTGTTGACAAGTAAATGTTTTCCCAATTAAAAAAAGGGGAAAGTCTTTAAACAATTGGTCAGTGACTTTGACCACTTATAGACAAAATTATAGAATTTCTTATTAAAGGAATGACTATGAACTAGAGGGGGGGGTATGATAATTAATAACCAGTATGTATTCATCAAGAATAGGTCATGTTAGATTAATCTCATTTCTTTTTTAACAGGATTACTGGAGTGGCAGATTGGGATTCCATAGACTTAACATATCTGAAATTCAGAAAAATATTTGAAAGCTTTTCATGCTATCTTTGTGGATAAATGCAAAAGTGCTACAATTAGATTTTTAAAAATTAGTTCTAGAAATGCAAGATAGGAAAGGAGTACCTCACTGTAATTCATCCAGAAAATATATAGGAGGTTTGGTGAACTGTAACCTTTGTGTGTGTTTAATAAAGCAGATTAAAAAAAGTCATATTGAGAAGCATAGCTAGAGCACTAGAGTTGCAAAATGGGTGATAATCTCCATTGGTAAAGATTTCTTCCTTACCAAGACTCTTCTATACCAGTGAAATCCCCAGTCCTTTCTATGCCTTGCCCTAGGCAGACCACATTATGGTCTACATTATGCTTTGAACATTAAATTTCAGGGAGGACAAGCTAGAAACAGTTTAGAGCTATGATAGTGAACCTATGGCACACGTGCCAAAGATGGCATGCAGAGACCTCCCTATAGGCACACATGCTATCCCTGGAAAAGTTAGTTGCTCAGGTGGAGCTGCTCTCTTCCCCCTCTCCACCATGCCTCCTCACCTCTCTGTGCTTATTCCCTCCCCAGAGCAGTGCTCAGGCCATTCTCTTCTCTCCAGTTGAACTCCCCACCCCATCTGACTTCCAAGCCTTTGCAAACTCCACTGCTCAACCCCTGGGGCTCCTCTTTTGCTTTCAAGATTTGAACCTCCCTGAGAGCCCTAAGGAGGTTCCCCCTGATATTCCAAGACCCTCCCACTTCCAAGGGG
The DNA here is from genome assembly GCF_016433145.1 of Gracilinanus agilis. NCBI lineage: Eukaryota > Metazoa > Chordata > Mammalia > Didelphimorphia > Didelphidae > Gracilinanus > Gracilinanus agilis. Next base: position 379,395,030 of record NC_058132.1, on the reverse strand, counting down.
GCCATCAAGATCTGCCTGCAGTGGCTCCCACCCCTATCAGAGAGTTTTAGCAAGTGTACATGCTGGCTCACTGAAGGGAAGGAAACTCCAAGACTCCACCCCTTCCAAGACTTGGGGGAAACTGAGACCCCTGCACAGCCACTCTCATCTAGAAGACTTCAGGTTAGGCAGACTGCAGTCAGACTAGAATCATTAGTAAAGCAATTCTTGCAAGCCCAGACTAGACATGAACCTAGATCAGGATTAGCTGTTCCAAAGGATGATTTTTTAAAAACCCTTACCTTACATCTTAGAGTCAATACTGTGTATTGGTTCCAAGGCAAAAGAGCAGTAAGGGCTAAGCAATAAGGGTTAAATGATTTGCCCAAGGTCACAGAGCTAGGAAGTCTCTGAGGCCAGATTTAAATCTAGGACCTCCTGTGTCTCAGTCTGGCTCTCAATCCACTGAGCTATCCAGAGGCTCCAATTTTATTCTTAAAAAAGGGAAGCTCATCTTATTCTAGAATTCCAAGTGAATGGTGGCAGGACTTGCTAGCTCAAGAATTTCTTCCATCTAGCTTTTCCTGAAGAGAGCTGCGTGAGGTGATCAACAACATCTTGAAAAGTAGACCCTCCTCCATACAGAATCCATTGTCTGGGTGTGGGGGGAGTGGGTGCACTTGGTCTCTGGGGTGGGGTGGGATGTGGTATGTGGTCCTTAAAAGGTTCTAAAAGGTTCACCATCGCTGGTCTATAGGATCATAACCAGAAGTTTGGGGATCCATAAGAATATATGATAGTATGATTCATTTAAGGAACCAAGAGTATTTAAATGCAGAAGAACTGGGGTTGGGATAAGAGATTTCTTCAAATATTTGAAAAGCTGTCTTGTGGAAGAGGGATTAGAAATATTTTACTTGGTCTCAGAGAGCTGAATTAGGAGTGATTGGTCTCAGACAGACAGTCTGAGGTAGTATTTAGCATGGTTTAGTATTTAGCATGGCACATAGTTGGGCAACTAGATAGTTCAGTACTGGGCCTGGAGCCAAGAACATGTGAGTTTAAATCTGATCTCACATACTTACTCAGCTATGTGACCTTGGGCAAGTCACTTAACCTGTTCACCTCAGTTTCCTCTTCTATTAAGTGAGCTGGAGAAGGAAATGGCAAGCCATTCTAGTATCTCCACTAAGGAAATCCCAAATAGGTTCACAAAGACTTGGACAGAAGTGAACAACAACTGACACATAGGAGGTGCTTGATAAATAATTATTGATTAATGTAAGAAAAAAATTTCCTAGAAGAGTCAATCTCAAGTAAATTAGGGTTACTTCAGGAGGTAGTGGCTTTCATATGTTGGGAGGTCTTCTTAAAGGTGATGCATTCATTTGTTGGATCTGTAAGAGAGGAAAAAAATTAAGTCAGATCTGTGATGGCTTCTGAATTTTCTTTGGATTTGACATTATGCTTTCCTGTTGGTCATGCAAAATGGGTGGTGATGATTGCTGTTACCTATTGCCCTAGAGATAGCTGCTACCTATTACCCTAGAGATAGGTGCTATCAGAGTCACCCAATGACTTAGAACCAAATAGCAGCTCCCACCAATTCTCTGACACACTTCAGGGCAGTGGTGAAAATTTAAAGATTCAAAGTACCTTAGTATCTGCAGGGATAGAGAAGGATCTCAGCTATAGTGTCAGAGTTTCTTGGCAGCTTTCCACGATGTCTGCAAACTCCTTTCACTTGTGCAGAGAACACGTCACGTTAGCAGTGCAGTGGTGCATGAAGATAGCATCCTGGGCTCATTCTGGAAATACTGGCATCTTGCTCACAGGATAGCTGGCTTGGAATAGAGAAACAGGCACTGGAAACTCTGATAGGGACCATGGAATTCCCAGAAACAGTTCTTTTTCTCTGACCATTAATTGGTTGCTATAAATCTGCAGTGCAGTCAGGTTTGAAGGGGAAAAAAGTATTTGTTGCACCAGTCAAGCCAGTTTTGAATAGTATATAACATAATGGTTTCTTTGGTAACCAAGCCAGGAGGACACCCACACAAAGTTAGAATACGTCGGACTCATTTCTGTGCCCCCTCCTTGCCCAACCAAATGAGACTAAAATTGTTTAAAATGAAAAATGAGCTGCAGCAACATGTATTATAAGATGTAGCATGTTCTCCACATGTGTATACTGTTATTTTGGGAATAAGAATGTGTAGTATTTTTAGATATTGATTTTGGTTTCTTTAGTGGCTCGAAAGGTTTGCTTTCTGCCCAGACTTTAGTCTTTTATGGATAAATAGGTAGACATTATAAAACTAAGGAAAATATCACAACCATTTAAATAGAGTATGTGTCCTGCCCTTCTTTTTCTATAAGGAACATTATATCAATAAATTGTACATTTTTTATTAAAATTATGCAATGAATAATAGAAAAGATAAAGTTTTGTCAGAGAAAATCACTAATTTTTAAGAAGAATATCTTTTTAGCTATCAGTTTAGCTGATTAAAATCCACAATTCCTTCTACTAAAGTTAAAATGCTTTAAAAAACAGGATATATTGGTATATGATTGAAGGAAATACATTTTATTAGAAGAAAAAAGAGGAAAGGATGATTTCCTTTGTTGTAAATAAGTGAATTAGCTTTTTATTTTCACTGCATCTATTCTCTCCTCTCTTTATCTCTCCTCTTTTCTCCTCTACTCCCCCTTCTACTTTCTCCCTCCTCCTGTCTCTTTCTAGTGACAGTGTCAGCATTGCTGGTCTGGTATCAGGAAATAAAAATGGATTAACATAAGCAACTTCTTTATTTAACAGCTCTAATGATAACATGTCTAAGGGCCTCCGAGCTTTTCTGAGACATCATCTCATTAATCCTCATAACCTTCCTGTGGGACAGGTAGGCAGCAGACATAATTATGTTTAATTTTATAAAAGAAAAACAAACACTAAGTTTAAAATATAAATTATTAGCAGAGCATTGTTGCCCTCAATAACCTCTTTTTTACTTTGTTTCTTATTGAAAACATTCTATTGTTTTTCTATCTAGCTTTTTCCTCAGGATAGGGTGAAAAATTCTTCATATCACAATAGACTTGATCAAAAAGTGCAAGGGCATCCAGTAATGTTTAGAACATTATTAGATTAAAACATTTAAATATTAAATCCTTATTCCAAAGTTTTAGACCAGACCCACCCCTGAGCAAACCACCTATTTGATTAGAATAACAAATAATGTCCATTCTTTGTTTATTTGATTGCTCATGTGGTTCCTACAGGGGAAGTATGCTATTGGTATTCTTTCTGCTCCTTTATAAGCCTTAAATAGTAGATTAGTGATAGTAAAAGACTGTACATCCTCTTCAGCATAATGAAAAGCTAGGAGTCTATGGGAATGAGCAAAGTAGAGACTTTGACTTTCAAAGGTTTTGAATTCAAAAATTCAAAAAATTCTCTTAGTCAGAGTTCATGATGCTTATATGAGGTGGACAAGTACTTCATTATAAGTGAGATTCTAGGTTGTAAAATGCTATGGCCTTTTCTTAATACTCATTCTCCTTGATGCCTTGGAAGCATGTGACTTTGCTGCCATCTCTTCCTCCTAGTTTATTCTATATTATTCTCCCCTGGTTCTCTTCTTACCACTCTGATTTCTTCTTAATCTCCCACTTTTACTATCTCTTATTTACTAAGCTATTTAATTCTCCATTTCCTGCCATCTTAATTGTGTGAGTCACTCAGGGCTCTCTCTTAGGCCCCATTTTATTTTCTCTATATACTTTCTTCCATGGTATTTTTATCTTCTTCTAAGGTCCGATATTTACCTTTATTCAAGTGGCTCACAAATTTATATCTACTAGAAATCACTCCTACAGTTCTAGTCCTTTATCTTCAGTTATCTTCTGCATGTTTCCATTTGTTTCTCAAATTCATCATATCTTTGCTTTAGCTGCCTATCCTTCCAACTTCTCTCTTTCTATCAAAAGGATCCATCTGTCCATTCACTCAAGTTCAAAACCTCTGAGTCATTTTTGATCATTCCTTCTCCTCTATTCCCTCTATCCAATCTGGTGCCAACTCTTATTGATTCTGTAACCTCTCTATCTCATACCGTTCTCCCCCCCCCCCCCTTTTAACTTACAAAGCTGCTGCCTATGCTGTTTGCTATCAGCTTTGGTTTACTTTAACAATCTGGACATTTCACCTACAGATTCTCTTCTCTGCAATCCATCTTTCACATAGCTCCCCAAAACAACTTTCTAAAGTATAGGCCTGACAATGTTGTTCTTCAGTCTTTCGTTTATGTCCAACTCTTTATAACCCCATGTATCATAGTACACTAGGACCTTCTATCCTCCACTATATCTGTAATAAGAATATTCTCTTTGAGAAGGATCTTTGTATCTCCAATACATTGGATGTAAAATACCTTTCATGTAAAAACTGTTTAAATTTTTTTTTAAATGAATTGAATTTTCCCACTGTTTCCACATTGGAATACTGGTATTTATTGGCACAGAGTTAACTGTTTTAAGCATGTAGATCAGTGGTTCCCAAACTTTTTTGGCCTACCGCCCCCTTTCCAGAAAAAAATATTACTTAGACCCCTGGAAATTATTTTTTTTTAATTTTAATACCAATTAATAGGAAAGATAAATGCACCTGTGGCCATCACTGCTCCCCTGGATAGCAGCAGCACCCGCCAGGGGGTGGTGGCGCCCACTTTGGGAATCACTGATTTAGATCAGGGATGTGGTACAATTGAAAGAGAACTAGATTGGGTGCCAAAAAATGTGGGTTCACGTCTCAGTTCTGTCACTTATTGCTATGTAACTTTGGGGAAAAAATCTGTAAAATGATGGGTTTGGGTTAAATAATTTCTAAAGTGGCACTTACAAATCAAAACAATTAGAGGAGTTAGAATAGGAATACATCATTAGCCACACCTCACACATCTTATGGATAAAAAAGTTGAGCTCCAGATCAGTGAAATCAATACATAGGCAATATAATTAGTTGGGTTGTTGTCCTTCATACTTGAAGAGGACCAAATTGATATCACTATTTTGGGATCAATATACAGTGTATCTGACTGTGGCTGCTTAGACTAATATGAGTTCGGAAGTTTGACCTAGCACAGGTTGAGCACAAATAGCCTGTGTGAACACAGATAATATGTAGGGAAGTGGAATTTAAACCCAAGGCTTTAGATTGACAATATATGCTTTTTCTGTTAATTCAATGAGATTGTCTTTTATAGTGTCTATACTTTAGAATTCTGGCTAGCTGTTTCTTCTTGTTATATAGATACATGCTTATCAGACATTGCTTGTGTGACCAATTGCTTTGTTTCTTTTATTTATTTTAATAGTAAAAGGAAAAACAACTATCTTTTCTTTTTGGTGTGTTAGATAACTGATCTGGTAACAATGTGCTTTAAATTCTGGTACTTTATTTCCCTATCAAACTAGCAACAGTGTTATTATTATTTATTAATCATAACACAAAGCCTAGTGAAAAAACAATCTTCCCCTAAGCAGTATAGTACTTTCTTGTATATAGGCCTTTAGGGACTAATTATCATTTCGATACAAGGGCATGAGAGTTCATGTTTGAAATATCAAAATTTCAAGTGAATACATAATGAAAAAGGTTACTATAAAGAGAAAAGGTCATAAGAAATGGTGTATAAATAAGCTAAATTACTGCTTCCAGGCATCCCTTATGTTCTCAGCAGAAGTATTAGTATTAAAAATGGACATAGCTCATAGTGTTCCACAGATGTACATACAGGAGTTTTTAAATGGGAGTACTATTTTAAGATACAAGAAAAGGGAGATAATGTACTACATGTATTAAAACCAAGGAACAAAACCATGCATTTAACATGCATAAAACATATATAATCCCATTTATTTCTTTTTAAATATTTTAAAATTCATAATGATAATAGTGAATGATTATTTCTCAATTATTTTTCTTTTCTACAAAATGCATCCTCAGCAATCACTGAAAAGCTAAAGAATAACTAGCCTTTCAAGTCCTGATGAATTAATTATTGACAGATATTAAACAAAATTATAAACTGAAATGGAAATGAAATTATAAAGATTGATTAATAGATACTATGTCTATATTTGTATTCCTAGCACCTTTCATAGTGCTTTGCATAGAGTAGGCAATTAAAATTTTTGTGGAGAATGAGAAATTTAGAGTAAGAAAGAGAGAGAGAGAGAGAGAGAGAGAGAGAGAGAGAGAGAGAGAGAGAGAGAGAAGAGGAAAAACTGAGATGGAGAGGAAAGTGGGGGAAGAGAGGACAGAGAAGAAAGTTACGAGTAACCCTCAAAATTGTCTTTTTGGGATTTTGTTATTGTTTTTCCTTTTTTTTTCTTCTTAGCTGATTGATGAAAAAGCTACCTTTCTTCCTCTCTTTGTTTAAATCCAGTCACACAAATGAAGCTAGACAATTAGGAATTGAGACTAAGGGACTAATGTCTTTTGGAACATTGCAAACTACTGCCAATTATTAATTAAATCAGTCTTCAGTAAACCAACAGGGACCAAAATACTTTTTTTTTTTTTTGAGAATGATGTAATGAATAGAGAGCTACTGTCAAAGCCAGTCTTTCCTTTGACCCATCCTGGTTGAGTGACGGCGAATGAATCCTTTAACATCCTAAGGCTCTAGGCAACTCTTCATAAGTTGCAGAGATATGCTAACCTTTTGTAGAGGGAATTTTCTTTCCTTGGAAGTTCTCCATACTAATGAACTCAAAAGTTCCAGTCTCTATCCCTATCCCATTCTTTTATAAGATTTCTTTTATTATTTTCAGATGCCTAGGAATACTCATTTCCTAGTAAGAATTGCTGCTCATAACACAACTCTACTAGACATAGATGTGTGTATATGTGAGAATAATGGGAGATAGATGTTTCTCAGCAGCCAGTAGTCATCTAGTTTTCTGTGGCAAGCAGAAGGGAGGTAACCACACACAGGATATGTAGAAGAAATGCTTGAAGGACACCCTAAAGCATAACTTCGATCACTGTCACATAGCTGTAGACTTCTGGGAAACAGCAGTAGCAAACAGGCTTGCCTGCCAGTGTGCCCCAATTAAGAAAGGGATGGTGCTTTAAGAGCAAAATCTTCCTCGGAATAGACCGCAGGCAGAGCTGCCAATAGCCGTAGGTGTCAAAAACAACAAGGTTGCTGTAAATCAAGGATGATCTCGCCAAGTGTACAGCACAAGAAGAGATGTTGCTATTATATTGGTGTTTTTAAGCATGTGAACACACAGGAAAAGCTATCACAACCAACAGTCTTCTTTAAATAGAAAGGCTTGAGTGACAGGGCAATAGAGCCATATCACCTTCTGCTCCTGATTTAATTAGATAAATCACCCAATGTCTCTGTACCCAATTCCCCTTTCTTGAGAAAGGAACATGTAGTACTTTATACATGCTGATCTTAAAATAATTTAATTAAGATTAAAGAGACTATTTAAAGAAAATGCAGATAAAAGATAGGTTGTGATATGGAATTTACCTGTTGTGTGGTTTCTCCCTGTCTATAAGTTTCAGGGGAGAAGTGATGAGATTTCAGGGGAGAAGTATTCCAACATGACTGGCCTGGGGATGGTCTTCTATCTATTTGTCCACTACTCTTTGCCATCACCTTGGGCTTTTCACACACTTATATGCCTTTGTATTGCTGTTTTTGCTTCCAGAACACTTTTTGTAAGGTTTTCTTGTTTCCTGAACAGGAAACAGCCAATGCCAAAATGTACAATTTCAGAAAAGTAGAAGCAGTTTACATTCCAAAGCTCCCTAACTCTTATATGGCAGCCTTCCACTTCTTCTCTTAGTATTTTCTTCAAAATCTATAGCAACAGGACTGTTGACATATGAACAAAGATGACAAATGAGACGGAAAACTAGAACTTAATACTCAGCATTTCCTGAGGTCCTCAGAAAATATAGGTCTCGGTAAGATGTAGAAGCAGGAACAATATGTGAATGTCTGATAGAAAATCATAGGATATAGAACTAGAAAGATGTAAAATACCAATTAATTGTTGTGGCAAAGATAAGGAAACTGAGACTATGCTTGGAAAGTTAAATTACTTTTCCTTAGTTATACTGGAAATAAACAACAGAAGCAGAATTTGAACACATGTCCCTCCTGAGAATTGATTAATCTGATCCAATCAGCAAATCTCTCCACTTTACTCCTTTGTCTTTCCAAGAATGAATTTTTCTTTCTGCCAATCAACAAGTGTTTATTAAGTTTTTACTATGTGTTTAATGCTGTGCTCTAAGCTAAAAATATAAATATAAGCAAAAAAGAAAGATAATTTCTGTCCCCATGGAGATTATATTCTTTTAAAAAAAGTTTTATTATAAGAAAATTACTATTTTTAACATTCATTAAAAAATTGAATTCCAAATTCTCTCCCTTCCTCTTGCACCCATTAAGAAGGCAAGACATATTTTCCTATTAGCCATTGTAAATAATAAAACAAAACAAAGGCAAGAAAAATAAAGACCATAAAAAATGATTTTATCTGCATCCAGACTCCCTTGGTTTTTCCCCTCTGGAGATGGATAATTTTTTTCATCCTATATATTTTGGAATAATCCAGGAATAATTTCAATCATTTTGTAAGGTCATGACGAGAAGAAGCCCAAGGAAAAGGAGAAACAGATGTCAGGTACTGATTTCCCTGGGAATATTGTAATATTAAAAATATTACCCATTTTTCTCTATTTTCTTTCAAAATAATTAAAAAAAAACCTTACACTGTTTTAATATCAATTCTAAGACAGAAGAGAGGAAAAGGCTAGGCAACTGGGGTTAAACAATTTGCCCAGGGTTATTCAGCTAGATAGTGTCTGAGAACAGACTTGAACCCAGGTTCTCCTAACACCAGGCCCGACATTCTATCCCTTGTGCTACCTACCTGCCCTTGCTCCATATTTTGTTGATAAGTGTATATGCATTTTACTGAATTGGTTCAGGCCAACATAAATTGTACATGCCTCTATATAATGCCATAAAAATATCTATTAAATAAAGATATAGTTTGCAAAAAAGATGATGTTGAGGGAGGACATGATAGTTGTTTTCAGAAGTTTGAAGTGTTATTATGAGCAAGGAGGTTTTGTTTTGCTTGATTCCACTGAGCAGAGATAGAAGAAATGGGTGAAAATTGTACAGAGGCAATTCTTGATGCAAAAAGGATCTTTTAAACACTTTTTTGATCAATGGAATGACCAAACATAATTCCAGAGGACCAAATATAAACCTAACTCCTCACCTTCTGAAAGAGAGATGATGGGCACAAGATGTAAAATAAGACATACTTTTTTGAACGTGGAATATATAGGAATTTGTTTTGCTTGACTATAAATATGTAACACTTTTTTAATGCAAGCATGTGTTTTTCCCCCTTTTTTTCATATGGGAAAGGAAGAAAATAAATTCTAGTTAACTGAAAAAAATTAAAAGTTCCAAAGAGTTTCTAAACCATTAGAGTTGTCCAGAAGTAGAATGGGTGGCCCAAAGAAGTGATATATTTTCAAACAAAGACTGGACAACCACTCCTTGGGGTATGTTGTAAAGGGAATCCTTGATATCATGTAGAAGTTGGACTAGAAAACTGCTGAGTTTATATAAAAATCTGAAATTTTTTTATTCTATGAAATTTTCTTTCATTGAATCTGTGTTTAAATAATAACCTCTAATTTTATAGCCCTTTAAGGTTCATTAAGTGCTGTACTGTTAACTCATTTGATCCACTGAAATAGTTCCTATTATTTCTCCCATTTTACGGATGAAGAAACCGAGTTACAGGGACTTACCTGACTTGCCTGTGGTCAAACAGCTCATAAGTATATGAGATAGGATCTGAATTCAGGTCTTCATAATTCCAAGTCCTTTGCTGTATCCATTGTCTTATGTGGCTGATGTTCCAACTTAATAGGACCTATCAGATTTGTTGGGATAGCTAGGTTAATCTTAATGTAAATGATGAGGCATTGGAGTAGACTTTTAGTAGTATATGGGAAAAAAGTCATGGGGAAACTATTTGAAGTGGTATTGTACTTCAAAAATCTAGTAGTTTTCATGGTGAATTTTCCATTATGCTTTTCTATTATTTTAATTTTATAGTAAATTTTTTATTTCCCTAAGCATATGATGATGTTATTTTAAGTACTTGAGCTAATTTCTCATCCTATAGAGGGTAGGACATCTGTTTTCTCATTGTAAGGACATTCTTTTGCTTTTAAAATAACATGAGAAAACTTCTTTGGCAACATTAATAATAAGCATTTTGTAGCACTTGGTATTTTTCAAGGTGACTGAAGATCATTAATTAGTCCCAAACATCCCACTATGTGGTAGATATTATAATTATTTTGGTCTAAGAGAGGAGGAAGTGAGGCATTTGGAAGTCAATCACTTTGCCTGAAGCCAGTTGGCAGATTAGCAGTGACATTGGGATCAGGGCTCGGCTTTTTCTAATACTTCAATTTCTGTATTGAAATGAAATGATCCTATATCAGTCTGCACACTATTTGCATGCATATTTCCCAACTTAAGCTGAATATTGCTTGCCTTTATGGTTACAGATATGGAAAATCAATCCAGACCAAAATAAAACAACACTAACAACAACAATAACAAAACTCAAGCCAACTATGTTGTTTTTTATGTCTTGGAAGTGATATTAAACAAAAGTTTGGAGCTGAGTAAGAGAAAAAGCTCAAGACCTGCCTAGTTCTTTGGCTTCTCAGTTGTTTTCTTCTGTCACTGCAATGCTGTAGTCACAACCTGAGGAGTACAATTTCAGCTACTGAAAAATAAATAAATTTTTTGCTCTCTATCTGGATATTTTTAAAAATAAAATAGGACATAAGGATTCCTGTTAGTGCGTTCTTTCTTGGATGAGGAATTTGGTTTATGACTGCATTTCTAGCTTCATAGTATCTAGAGATTTTGACCAATTTGAATGTATAGGGGCAGCTAGATGCTGCAATGTATGGAGTGCCTGGAATCAGACAGACTCAAGTTCAATTTCAGCCTCACACTTACTAACTGTGTGATCCTGGGGAAGTCACTTAACCTGTTGCTTCAGTTTTCTTTTACATTTTGTAAAAGGGGGGTTATGCTAGCACTTACCTCCCAAAGTTGTTGTTACGTGAAATGAGGTAATAATTGTAAAGTTCTTGGCACAATGCCTGGCATATAGTAAATATCTTGTAAATTTTAGCTATTTTTATTAGTCCTTAAAAAATGGAATGAATTACTTCTTATTCCTTTCATTTAGGGTATCTTGCATTTAACTAATATTTTTAGTTTTCCTGGGTTAAGATATGCTAAAAAAATAGAACTCTTCTTTTTCCATGAGGGCTGTATATCCTTGGAATGTTACATAAAGAGGATCTATCCCAAATCTGAGACATTTGACTGAAAAAAGAAATCCAAGTATATGGAAACTGCCATAAAGTGAATGAAGTACATCAACTTTAAGCTGCTCCTGTCTTCCTAGGTCATCATCATTATTTTCTAAAAATGGAAAATGTGAGGAACAAACCTTAATCATAATATAGGAAAATTTCTCTAGATAGACTTGTCAGAGACATAGGCAAAAATAAGTTTTGTAAACAGGCCCTGCCTGACTTGGACATGGAGGAGTCTTGCAAGATTTTATTTGAGAGACACTAGGAAGAAAGTCTCCCTTGCCTTCATACATCTTCCTCTATGTCCCTAGGATCGATTGATGGCTGAATTTCTATTGGTTCATTTATTTGTATGAACTGTCATTCTGCAAACCACTTTTGAAAAGCAGACACTCCTACCAGCAATCTGCTTTCAAAGTGTACACACTCCTACCAGCAATCTGCTTTTAAAGTGCAGACATTTCTGGGAGGTGGAACATACCAGTCACCAGTACTTCAGTCTATCAGATCCCTTTCTTCTGAAATAGTAGCATTGACAGCTCACATTTATCACTGCAACTCTGTAAAGTGGGTAGTGTAAGTATGACTACCTAAATTTTACAGTTAAGGAAACTGAGAATCAGAAAAATGAAATGATTTCCCCACAATATAATGGCTAATATGTGGTAAATACATGTATTAATTGTAAGTTTAGTGTTATTTCCTTTCTATAATCTTGTTTCTCAGAAATAATACACATAGGATGAAATCACTGAATGCCTTGGCCATAAAAGGTAGACAGAGAGGGAAAACTGCAGGGTGGAATGGAAGGCAGCATTGTCTATTTCACAACCGGGTGCATGTTTGCCCTGACTACTCACTAACAGGTGTATCTCTCAGGTCTCTCTGTCAGCTTCCCTGTAGTAATAATATCTTATCTAGTGTAGAGGTGATTATTTATAGTATCAGGGATATAGAGCTGGGAGGGACTTTAGAAGTCATTGAGTCTAATCCTTTCATTTTACAGACAACAAAATTGAAACATCATTTCTCACCTGGCTGCACTCCTTTGAGATTTCACTGATTGACTTCTCCATCTTCTCCCAGGAAGCTCAATACTAGGATATTCTCATCAGCCTGTAAGATCTCATCAGCCTTGGAACTCCACCTCATCATTACCCTCTACTTCTCTAATTGGAGGATAGGGTCGTGAACTCCATACCCTCATTTCAGGGGGAATTTCAGGTGGATAGAGTGCTGGGCCCGGAGTGCAGAAGACTCATCTTCGTGAGTTCAAATCTGGCCTCAAACACTCACTAACTGTGTGATCCTGGGCAAGTCAATCGTATTTGTCTCAGTTTCCTCATCTGTAAAATGAACTGGAGAAGGAAATGACAAAACCACTCTAATATCTCTGCCAAAAATATTCTAAATGGGTTCACAAAGAAGCAGATGTGACAAAACAACATTTTCATATACCTCTATGATGTGAGATGGTAAGTTCTTTCCCCTTGGAAATTCCTCTTTCTCTTTTATTTTTTCATTTTCTTTTATTTACTTAAGTCTCTACCCTCCATAACCAGATTGGCATTTTATGGTTCTATTAGACTCTGCTCTCTCAAGTACTCTTTGATATTGTAACTTGGCCCTTCTTGATACTGCAAGCAATATCTAAGACTAAAACTAATCTTCTGCTAGGATTCCTAGATTTTGGCTAGATTTCTTAGTTGGTGGACTTGGTTTTAACTTTGACCCTATTTCTGACTCCTTCTTCTTGCATAGTTTCAAGTCTAGAGTTGTTTTTATCTCTTCCATGACCCCAGTAGTCATCAAATATGTGTTTTTGTTTATGCTATTAGCAGACCACCTATAAGATCTAAGATCCTTTGCTTCTGAGATATTGCCCTGTACATTTCTCCTGTGATGGCTGAAACATGGATTACCTGGGATTTGGCTGCCCAACAAGTGGTCTCATCTTATCTTCTGCCACGGTAAGGTCTCAGGCTTCTTGAGCTCTTGAGTGGGCATTTACTTCCTGGACACTTGTCTGGCCCTGCCTCTTACTTTGATTAGGGTGTGTGCTTTCTGGATACTGGTCTGGTTTTGTCTTGTGTTTTGGGTTTGGTCTTTTTGTGATCTCTGCCTTCTACCTACCTTATTATTTTTAGTTAGTTTTCTACTACAATTCCAATTTTTTTCACACTACCTAGACCAAATTTACCATCCCACTAACAATGTATTAGCATGTCTGTCTTCCCATGTCCACTCCAATACTCAATTTTCATCTTGTCATTTTTTTAGTCAATCTGATGAATGTAAAGTGAAGGTGTTTTATTTAGCATTTCTCATCTACTTAAGTGATTTAGAGCATTCTTTATTATGGTTGTTGATAGTATGTTTCTTTTTTCCCCCCAAAAAACTAACAGTTTGTATTCTTTGTTTAATTCTCCATCATCTTTTTCCATTCTTATCATGTTCCTTGGTTTAGTTTTATCTTTTCATTTCCCCTCCTCTAGAGCTATATACTTCCCAGTGTTTTTAGACCTCATTTTAGCATTCTTCTCATTAACAAAGAGCTTCTTATTGCTTCTGTCTGAAATCTAGTCCTATCACTAGCCTGGCTTTAACTTCATCCAGATTTTTTTTACCTGCTACTACACTCTATTTAAGGAGGTCCATTTGTACTCCTCCAGAAAACATGATCATTCATGATTCTGGATCTTTACTTCATGAATTTTCTTCTCTATTTATGAATATTGTGTCTTTCAAGATCTAGCTTATCTTACCCTTTCAATGAAACTGTCCTTTCTATTTTCCTTCTCTGAGATCCTATTATATGGGGATATTGTAGATCATTGGTGTCAAATAGAAACATCCCTGAAGGCTAAATATGGGCTTAAAAAAGCATAAATTAATATTACTTATGCTATATTACATTTTATTTATCTGTTAATCACCTCTCAATTACATTTGGCTCACACTTAGGAGTTTTGCTTTCCTTGCCATTAGTTTGACACCTCTGTGGCAGACAGTTCTGGAAGTACCTTCCAAATCTGATATTCTATGGTTCTGATTCAGATCATTACCATGAAATAACACTTTCTTTACTGTTATAAAATTCTTTTTAATCCAATAATCTGATCTCTACAACAAAATTACAAATCCCTTTAGGACAGTGATTGTGATCTAATTTCTTTCTTTCTCCTGGTACTAAGAGCAGCACTGGATGCAAAGTTGGAGTTTTGTAAAGAAATATTTTATTGATTTCCATAATTTATATTTGTAATGAATCACCCACTACTCATTTATTACAACTTGATGACACTGATCTCTTAAACTGCTGTCTTGTTTTCTCTCCAACTTAGCTTTTATTCTTTTTCTATTCCATTCACATATATGTACATAAATGTTCTTTCACCATTTGGAAGGTAAACTCCTTGAGGGCAGGGATTATTTCACTTCTGTCTTTGTGTCTCTGAAGATTAACACAATGTCTAGCACTTGTTTAGTCATTTATTTATGTCTAGTTCTTTGTGATCTTATGTACCCTATCTGTCCATGAGGTTTTCTTGGCAAAGATACTAAAGTGGTTTGCCATTTCCTTCTTCAGTGGATCCAGTGGGTCCTTCTGTCAAGCAATCAGAGGTTAAGTGATTTGCCTAGGGTCACATGACTAGGAAGTATCTGAGGCTTTTTGAACTCAGATTTTTCTGTTCCAGGTCTAGTGCTCTGCCCACTGAACCACTAGCGGTCCCTGACTGGAACTTAGTAAGTGTTTAATAAATGCTTATTATTTTACTGCTAAGTTCTATATGCTACTATCAAAAGTATAAATTTTAGTTATATACAAGGCTAGTTTAGCTTTGTTAATATTAAAATTAGCCATAATAACTCTAATAAACTGACCTCATTTATTACTTTTATAATACATATGTAGCTTTTGTCAAAAACTTGATTTTTTTAACTCTGTAAGATAATTGCTTCCAAAATTCCGGCTAAGAATTCTAGCAATATTTAGCATATTGTATTTTACACTGAGCCTGTCAAAAGCATAAACCCCACATTTCCACATGAACTGATAATGCAAAATTAATAGTCTCTCTAGGACTTGCTTTCTTTCTCTGATGTCTTCAGTGACTTTGGATATATTACATACGTTCAATTAATTCGACAAACATTTACAGCGTACAATTTATGTCTATAATAGTAATTAGGATGTCCCCCAAGTGTTTCTTCCACAAGCTATTCTTGAACTCAGTTTAGATTATTTTTAAGATGTTAAAGATGTGTTTGTCTTTAGAAATGTTTAAATAACACAATGAGCAATTATAATAAATGTTGAATATTTGTCTGCAATTTTAAGTTGTTGGTCTTTTCAGCTGTTCATTTAATATTCTTTTCAGTCCATCCTACTTAAGCAAAACAAAGCAATTTCTGTTCCTCTTTGAGATCCTATATCCTCACTTTCATTCTTAGATCTAATTCCTTCTGTAGTTTACCAAAAAAAAAATTGGGCAGATTAGAGTTTATTGAACCAAGAACTAGTAACTACTTAAATTTTTTTTAAATGTAATTGATTAATTAAGAGAATTTTCCCATGGTTACATGATTTATGTTCTTTCCCTCCCCTCCTCCCAACCCCCTTCCATAGCCAATGTGCAATTCCACCGGGTTTTGCATGTGTTATTGATCAAGACCTATTTCCATACTATTAATATTTGCACTAGGGTGATTGTTTAGAGTCTACATCACCAATCATATTTCAATCAACTCATGTGATCAAGCAGTTGCTTTTCTTCTGTGTTTCTACTCCCACAGTTCTTTCTCTGGATGTGGATAGCAGAACTAGTAACTACTAATGTTTGTCAGATGTAAATAAGTTTTAAATGAATTTCTGAGATATTGGACAACTTTATTTGTTATAACTCATTTATTTTTCATTTATTTTATGAGTTAATATTTTTATGTGACTCTTTTTTCCTCTATGTTTTTATTCATATGTAGAATGATAGATTTAGAGCTAGAAGGGACTACAGAAGTCATAATTGAAACCCTTCATTTTGCACAATAAAATATAGAGGTCTTATGAGTTACCCAAGACTATACAAGATATAAGTAGCAGGGCTAAAGTTTGACCTTCTTCCATTACTCTTTCTATCTCATTTTGGTTGCCTCTCCTTTTTGTTGTTTCTTTTTTTTAAAACATGGACCTTCAATCTTAGAATCAATACTATGTTTTGGTTCCAAGGCAGAAGAGTGGTAAGGGCTAGGCAATGAGAGCAAGTGACTTGCCCAGGGTCACACAGCTAGGGAGTGTCTGATGCCAGATTTGTACCCAGCACTTCCCATCTCTGGGCCTGGTTCTCAATCCACTGAACCACCCAGCTGCCCCTTCTTTATTGATTGATTAAAAGAAATAGCATAGAATAACAAATATAATGCTGAATTGAGTCAGAAAATTGCAGGTCTAATTCCAACTTGGCATATGTTAGTTGCAGCATCATAGGTTAGTTCCCTAATTTCTCTGAGCATCAATCAACTTATTATTTATAAAAAAATTATGATTTATTTTAGTGGGGATAATTCTCACACTGATGAAATCATATATCTTTAACTTATGGATACGTACTTCCTATGCGTCTTCTGCTTTTTGTTGTAATATCCATCTCCTTAGCATTGAGTCCTTGACTCATCTGTCCCATGCCATAAATACTTTTTTTAAATTTGCTTACTTGGTATTTAATGTATTGATTGTTTTAAAAATAATTTTCTGGCTCTGTTCTATATTTCTTGTATAGCCTGCAAAGACTTTAAAATAATATGTTTGTTTTCAAAATCTGGAAACAACTGAGCTCTAAGTTGTTCCTGCTTGAATACAACTGTCTCATTCCCTAGGCTTGTGCCTGTTATTTAAATTAGAATCTGGAGTAAATATGATAATGAGATTCAATTTGTTAGACTACCATCTTATTTCCCTGAAAGAATACAGATAACAAAAAAGTGATACTGGACATTATATAATTTTAATGAACTGGGTTGGCCTCAGAGAAGAAATGTAAAAATGGACTCCCATCTCCTCTTTGCAGAAGTGAGAGAATATGACTATGAAATATCACATATATTACCGGCAAGTTCATGTGTTAGTCTTGATAAATTGTTTTTTCTCTTTCTTTTTAATTTCTTTAGTTATAATGGATAGTTTTTTGTGTAGAAGAGGAAGGAGAAATATGTCTGAAAATAAAGGTGTATGATGAGAAAATATATCAAAATAAGAAAAAATTCTTTTGTTATCATTGTGTTCGTAACACTTCTTTGTGTTGTTTGAATTTTCATAGTATGACACTGTCATATTTTGAAATCTAGGTAATAAAGAGGCATCTTCTGACATCCCTATTAATCTTGTCATTGTCTGACTAAAGATCTGATCTCAATAGCATCATAAACAACCATGACAAGATGCTTCTTGAACAATCATAGAAATTGGTTGAATTGCTATTTCTTTTTGATTTCAGTCTTTGAAGAAAATATACAATTTTATTAATAATTTCAATTATGGTCTCAAAACTATTTTTTCCTGTCATTTATTCAATAGCTCCTCCCTTCCTTCCCATGTAATGTGTATTCTGTCTTTGTAATTGCATTTAAATTCCATTCACTATTGGCACCAATAATGATTTCCCCTTGGCTAACATCATGGTTTTTCTCTTTTTTTGGCCCTTTTGTACCTTTCTGGTTCTTTGACTGACACCCAAGACCTTGTCCTCTCCTTCAAGTGATAGGCTATATATTTCTTGTATTTCTTTAACTCATTGATTTTTTTTTCTTCTGCTGATAGCGTGTATTAAACCTCCAAAATTAAGATAAGGCAGTTTTTATGTGTCATAGGCTAACTCCATTGGCAAATAGCCTGTTTGGTTGCATATTTCTACTTAAACAGTTTTTCACAAAAATCTCCAGGCTTACAGAGATGTAAGATTCTGATCTTTCACCCTTTTGCTAGTCCCGTATGAAACAATTCTATTTGGTTGTCCTGAAACTAGCTAAAACTAAGTATAGCTTCTTCTACTCAATCTTCTTTTTATGCTCTTTCCAATTATTCTTATTATCAGTTCCTTTTGGGGAGAGGTTCCTACTATCAAGAAATATGATTGAGAAGCAAATTGTATAGGTAGGTTAGTCCAAAACGGAAGCTTTTTAAAATTTGAATAGGATGCCTATTATCACCAATATTATTTAACATAATATTAGCAAATCTAACAATAGCAATGAGAAGAAAAAGATATTGGAGGAATCAGAATGGACAAAGAGATAGTAAAATTATCTCTGTTTGCTTATGACATGATGGTATGTGGAAATCCTAAAAATTCAACTAAAAAGTTAGTTGCAGCTATCAATATTTTTAGCAAAGGGACAAAATAAACCCATGTAAACCATTAGCATTTTTATGTGTTACTAACAAAGTCCCATAAGATGGGGTCTTTCATTTAGGTCATTTATTTAAAATAACTACAGATAGAATAAAGTACCTTGGAGATTACCTGCCAAAAGTAACCCAATAACTATATGACTATAATTATAAAATATTTTTACACAAATAAAGTGAGATCTAAATAATTGGAGCAATGTTAATTGTTAATGTATGGAAAGAATCAGAGATCTAAATAATTGGAGCAATGTTAATTGTTAATGTATGGAAAGAATCAATATAATTAAAAGGACGATCATACCTAAACTAATCTAGTTATTTAATATCATCCCAATCAAATTACAAAAGAATTATCTTATTATGCTCCAAAAACAACAAAATTCATTTGGAAGAACAAAAGATCACAGTATAAAAAATTAATGAAAAATGGAAATAAGGAGGTCTAGTAGTACCAGATTTTAAATTGTGTTATGTGAAGATAGGATGAATTCTCCCCTTGTCTATTTTTAGCAAATCAAATCAAGAATTTAAAGTACTCCTACTTACCATTAAGTATGAGAGTTCACAAGTCACTTCCTAGAGTAAGCTCATACCTCCAAAGGCCCCCCAGTGCTAGGTAAATNTTTTTTTTTTTTTAATTTTAAACCCTTAACTTCTGTGTATTGACTTATAGGTGGAAGAGTGGTAAGGGTAGGCAATGGGGGTGAAGTGACTTTCCCAGGGTCACACAGCTGGGAAGTGTCTGAGGCCGGATTTGAACCTAGGACCTCCTGTCTCTAGGCCTGGCTCTCAATCCACTGAGCTACCCAGCTGCCCCTATATATACTTTTAAATGGCATTTCCCAAATTCCAATGAACAATTCTCCCTGAGGTCCGCCAAAAAAAAAAGTTGGTCTTTTTTCTTTGCTGGACCTGTAAACATAGACAACTTCTAAAATTTTAGGGATTTTGGGGATAAAAGAAATGGATAAACAAATGGATAAAACTAGCTGCATTGACAAAAAACCAATTTGGGGACAGTCCCCTATTGGTATATTAGTGTACAATTAAAACAATATATACAACTCAATTCCAACTCCCCATAGTTCAATCAACTGCACCCCAAAGTTCAAATTTTGGTCTTCATGGTACAGCGAAGGCTTTTCAGTCATCTTCATGGTGTCTTCACCAAACAGGTTCGTAGTCTGGATTCTGGGGAGATGGCAAAATCCTTATCCTGAAATTATTCTCAAAAGAATTTAAATTTTACATTATAGATTATAAAACATACATTTTCTTCTGAGAATTATACATTTCCCCCTGAAATTACTCTAAAAAAGGGTTAGATATACATTATCAAATTAAAAAAAAAAAACTTAACAGACATCCCATCCCCCTGAGGGAAATTCTAAACACACCTTTTTTCTTTGATAGGGTACCTCAGGTCAGCTAAGGATGAGTGGCTGAGTCTTGGGGGTTGTATAAAATCAATTGGCAAAATAAAAAGAATAAAATTCAAGAAAAAAAAGAAAAAATTAACTTGTGAATGAAATGTAAAATGTGCAAAAAATATAAGGAAAATAAACTTATAACAGGTTTTTGAAACAAGGCTCAATGAAAAGGGATTTAAGCAGTTTGCTATTACCCACTTAGGGCCAGGACTTAAGGGAAATGTCTCTCTCTGATCTGATTTACCATCAGCTTTTCAGGGAAGTGAGCCAAATAAATAACCAATCTTAGGTGCTGGTCTAGGAATTTAAGTCGAGGGGACCCACATCCTCTAAAGTTTTAGAAAAGCCTGGGACTCCAGGACTCAAACCCCAATTTCCAAGCCCTAAAGTATTGGCATAGAACTCCTGCAATCCATGCAGATTTTTAGTCAAGTGACCATGTGCTTTCTTAGCACTATTTAACGGCTTTATGTTCCCTTTTGGAATCAGAGAGGCATTTAAATCACAGTCCTATAGGCTCAGGTATTTGAATTAAGCTTATATTGCTGTAGAATCAGAAAAAGGATAAATAATGATTATATATGTACTTCCAGTACAAGATGAGAAAAAGGAAAAATCAATTGCTCTAATTAAAAAAAAAGAATGTTTTAAAAATCAAAAATACATATATAGCTTAGATCTAGAAGGGTTATGTTACCCCAAAATGAGGTATTTTATGAGAGAAAATGGATCTTACAAATAGTAGATTCACAATGCACATTCAAATAGAGTACCATTATTTCCAATAGCACATTTTAAAACAATAAACAATGATGTTTAAAAATCATTTACTTGTTACAACTTGTAAACCTTGGCTAAGAATTTCCCAACAAATTCTGTTATTGCTTCCATAGCAAAATCTGATATTTAAAAAAAAGCACCTTCTGGTCTAAATTATCCTCAGATAAGAATATATGGGAGTTCCTTGGCTTCCTGTTTTAAAAAAAAACCTGGGTAGGAAATGCTTCTACCCATTTAAGGCAATAATGTCTCTTATAATAAAATATATAAAAGCTTTATCCTTTAAGGTAACAATTCTTAAGGATTTAAAGTAAAAGTTAAAAAGATCTCTTGTAAAATTACAAGTTAATTCTCAAAGCATAGAAACTTTCAAGGTTCTTTACCAAGACAGAATAAATTTTAAAAGACATGTGCTCTTATAAATACAATATACATAAGGCAAGTTACAACATTAAAAATGTGTAGGAAATATAATGTGAATATCAGAGTAACAAGCTGGTCAAAACCTCTTACCAGTTCTAATACATTTTTTTCATTATTTGGGAGTTACAATAAAATCATAAACAGAATTAATCTAGCAGCCACAAACTTCATTAACTTAAAATGATTCAGTGCAACAGGAAAATCAACGAAATAAGCAAGATTAATTTATAAAACTAATTAGCAAAATGCAGTATGATATAAGTCTCTTTTTAAAGTCATTCAGTTCCAAGGTTTAAAAGTCTACCCCTGGTCCCATTTAGAGTTCAAATTTTAGGGTCCATATAATCAGTCTTTGCTCTCAGTTCAAAGTTCTGAGCAGGTTCCCCTGAGTTTTAGTTCTTAATCACAAGAAAGTCTGAATAGGCCGTGCAGCCCCATTAAGGGTCCACGTGGGCTACGTGTTAGAGGAAAGCTTAGGTCAGTTCTGTAGAAAAGCTGTAGAGCTTGTGTGGGTGGAGGGTGCCTAAATTAGGTCTTTCGAGAAACATGTATAGGGCTAGAAATAGGGAGAAAGGGGAATATACTTCCCAAACTAGCAGTAGAGTTGAAGCTGAACAGCAGTGTTTGGCAAGTCAGGGTGGGGGGGTTGCTTCTGGGAAATCTCAGGATTCCGGATTCACAGAAATGGAGTCAGGAAAAGCAGCAGAGATCACAGGGACTGGAACTCTGGCAGGCTCCAGGTGCAGCAGAAGCAGCAGGAAGGGAGATCAGGTCAGGAGATCAGAGTCGAGAAGAAACTGGCTGGGCACTGGTGTTTTTGTTTCCAAAAGGGCCACCAGGCCTGGGGCATTGAGCAAAATAATTCGCAGCCCATCGGCAATTAAAGCCATTGTCTCTCTTCCCCATAAAACAGCCTCTAGGCTGGGGAAAATAGGGAGAGGACTGGGCAAGGAAAAAGATCGCTTCTGAGACTCTGGGTCCCAGAGCTGCATGGCTTCTTCTTAGGCTATCTAGAAAATTGAGAGTTTGAATTTGGACCTTTGCCAAATTGTTAAGATTAAAAATGATAAAGACTGATATAATAATATAAATTAGTAGTTTAATTAAAGCCATGGCCATGCTGGTAAAATCATTAGACCACGAGCCAGTAAGAATTCAAAACTGCCGCCCCAGCCATTATTGTTACCTCCATGCAGTCAGGTAGCTAAAGAGGATTTACTTTCGGATTTCCTCTCATTTAAACTGTCCTCTGCGTGGTGATGCAGGCATACCCATGCCCAAAGAATCGGAACCGGAAACCCGTTGGACCACAGGAAATGTAGTTTGATAGTTCCCACATGTCCATAGGGGGGGAAAAATATATACTTTTAAATGGCATTTCCCAAATTTCAATTAACAGAACAATCCCTCAGGTCATAACTGGGCAAAATATATGAATAGATGTCATATATAAAATATATGGTAAAATGCTCTAAATTATTCCTGTTTAGAGAAGTGTTAACTAAAATAATTCTGAGATATCACCTCACACTCATTAGATTGAGTAAAACGACAAAAGGGCAAAATGACAAATGTTTTAAGGGATATGGAAAATACAATGCACTAACACAAAACTGTTGGTGGAACTATGAATTGATACAATCATTTTGAAGAGAGATTTGGAATTACACCCAGAATATTATTACCCAATATCACTGATGTTTCTGGTTCCTAAGGAGATCAGGGCAAAAAGAAAAGAACCTATATGTTTCAAAATATTTATAACAGTTCTCCTTGTAGTGGCAAAGAATTGGAAATTGAGGGGATGCATATCAATTGGAGAATGGGTAAACAAATTGTGGTTTATGATTGTGATGGAATACTACTCTGCTATAAGAAACCCCAGAGTGCAGACAGCTTGGTTTCCTCATACTGAGATAGAGAACTCAGGGCTTCAAGAGGAAAGAAAAGCAGATCAAACACAGCAGATAGCACAGGGGGACCCCGCTGCTGGAGAGCTCAGTTCAGAGAAAATGCTCCTTCTTGTCACCCCACCTTTTTTGTTTTTTTGGTTTTTGTTTGTTTGTTTTTCCCTCCCTTAAAGGTTTTGAGGTTTTAGCCTCAGGGCAGATTAATCCAATCAATACAGGATTAATCCAAACAATTGGACAGATGGAGAAGTCTTCCAAGGGCAGAGAAAGTAACTACAGACCTTTGCCCCTCAGAGGAAGATCTTTCATCAAAGATCATTAAATACATCTACTCAAACTAGGAGAACAAGGAAGGGAAAAACATGAGTAAGCAACAGAAAAAGAGAAAAGAAATGACAATTGACAGCTTCTTTAAAAGGAAGTGAAAAGGGAGCAAATGAAACAGAAATAGAAGAAGAGGAAGTAGTTCCAGTGAACTGGACACAGGCTTTGGAAGATCTCAAAATTCAATTAACTCAAGAATTTAAAACTCAATTAATTCAAGAACTTCAGGAACTCAAAAAAAATCAAGAGAGGCTGAAGACAATTTGAAAAAGGAAATACATGAGCTAAAACAAGAAAATAAAGTCTTAAAAGCCAGAATTGGCTAGTTTGAAAATGAAGCAAAGAAGGCAAAAGATGATCTACAAAGAAAATCAGACCAGAAAGAGCAGAATGACCAAAAAGCAAGGGATGAAATTCAGTCTTTAAAAAAACAGAACTCAACAACTAGAAGAAAATGACTTCACAAGGCAGCAAGAATATGTTAAACAAAATTTAAAAAATGAAAAATTTGAGGAGAATATGAAACACCTCATTGATTCAAAGATCTGGAGAACAGAGCTAGAAGAGACAACTTAAGAATTATTGGTTTACCAGAACATCATGATAAAAAAAAGTTTAGATAGCATTTTACAAGAAATTATCAGAGAAAATTGCCCAGAAATTCTTGAACAAGAGGGAAAAGTGGAAATTGACAGGATCCACAGATCACCTCCTACATTTAATCTACAACTGACAACTTCCAAGAATATTATAGCCAATTTCAAAAACTACCAGACCAAGGAAAAAATATTACAAGCTGCCAAAAAGAAGTCATTCAGATATCAGGGAACCACAGTTAGGATAACACAGGATCTGGCTGCATCTACATTGAAGGACTGGAAGGCATGGAACACAATATTCAGGAAAGCAAGAGAATTGGGTCTACAACCAAGAATCGACTATCTAGCAAGACTAACTATATTATTGCAGGGGAAAGTATGGTCATTCATTAAAATTGAGGACTTCCAAACATTCATCAAGAAAAAAATGGACTTAAACAGAGAGTTTGCTGCCCAAACCCAGGACTCAAGAGAATCGACATAAGGTAATTAAGAGAATGGGGAGAGGAGAAAAAAAAATTCCTTTCTTTAAGGGACACAAAGAGTTCAATCAATTTATATCCCAAGAAGAAAAGAAGGTATTGGCAAATATTAAAAATTATTATTACCAACAGAGTAAGTAGAGGAAGTTTACATAGAGGGAACAGGGACAAACTGTATAGGATGAAATGTCAAGAGAGATATAAATATATGTATGTATGTATAGATATATACAAAAATGGGGGAAGAAGATAACAATAAGAAAAAAAGAAAAGCAAACAAAAAGAAATAAATTTATATTCCATAAGGAAGCACGTGGGATCAATAGGGAAAGATAACAATACACTGTAAGGGTAAAGAGGTTAGAGAGAGGGAATATTCAATACTTAAGTGCATTGAAATCAACTTAGAGAAGAACAGTCAGATCCATAGGGGCAGAAAATTGATTCACGCCCTATAGAGAAGTAGAAGGGTAACAAAGGGACTGGTAAGGAGGGAAGCAATACTAGGGAGGGAGAGGGCTTGGGTGGGGGGGAGCACCACGTGGCTTTAAAGAACAATATGAGGGGAATAACGAATAAGAAGGGAGGGGGGAGAAAGGGAAGTACAACAAGGGAGGGGATTATAGGAACTGATTAAAAACAAAACACTGGTATAGAGGAAACAGTGAAAGAAGAACGGACAGGACTAGGAGAGAGAATCAAAATGTCTGGGAATGCAGAGTTGATAATTATAACTCTGAATGTGAATGGGATGAACTCACCCATAAAACGGAAGCAAATAGCAGAGTGGATTAGAAACCAAAACCCAACCATATGTTGTTTACAAGAAACACACATCAGACAGACAGACAGACATAGAATGAAAATGAGAAGATGGAGCAAAATCTTTTGGGCTTCAAATGAGAAAAAGAAGGCAGGGGTGGCTATCATGATCTCTGACAGAGCCAAAGTAAAAATAGATAAAGTTAAAAGAGATAGGAAAAGGGGGCAGCTGGGTACCTCAGTGGAGTGAGAGTCAGGCCTAGAGACAGGAGGTCCTAGGTTCAAATCCGGCCTCAGCCACTTCCCAGTTGTGTGACCCTGGGCAAGTCACTTGACTCCCATTGCCCACCCTTACCACTCTTCCACCTATGAGACAATACACCGAACTACAAGGGTTAAAAAAAAAAAGAGATAGGAAAGGTTACTACATCCTTATAAAAGGCAGTATAAACAATGAAGAAATATCAGTACTCAATATGTATGCACCAAATGGAATAGCTTCCAGATTTCTAAAGGAGAAGCTAGTGGAGCTCAAGATAAAATAGATAGCAAAACCATACTAGTGGGGGACCTGAACCTTCCCCTATCAGATCTAGATAAGTCAAACCAAAAAATAAATAAGAAAGAGATAAGAGAGGTGAATGAAACCCTTGAAAAATTCGAGTTAATAGATATTTGGAGAAAAATAAATAGAGACAAAAAGGAATATACCTTCTTTTCAGCAGCACATGGAACATTCACAAAGATAGATCATGTAATAGGGCACAGAAACATGGCAAACAAATGCAAAAAAGCAGAAATAATAAATGTAACCTTCTCAGATCATAATGCAATAAAATAGTTATTAGTAAGAATACATGGAGAGGCAAACCAAAAACTAATTGGAAATTAAATATGATTCTCCAAAATAATTTAGTGAAAGAACAAATCACAGAAATGATTAATATTTTCATTGAAGACAATGGCAATGATGAGACATCTTACCCAAACTTATGGGATGTAGCCAAAGCAGTTCTAAGGGGAAAATTGATAACACTGAGTGCATATATTAAAAAATTAGGGAGGGCAGAGGTTAATGAATTGGGCATGCAACTTAAAAAACTAGAAAATGAACAAATTAAAAATCCTCAGATGAAAACTAAATTAGAAATACTAAAAATCAAAGGAGAAATTAATAAAATTGAAAGTAAAAGAACTATTGAATTAATAAATAAGAGTAGAAACTGATATTTTGAAAAAAAACAGATGAAATAGACAAAGTACTGGTTAATCTAATTAAAAAAGGAAAGAAGAAAACCAAATTAATAGTATCAAAGATGAAAAAGGAGACCTCACCTCTAATGAAGAGGAAGTTAAGGCAATCATTAAAAACTATTTTGCCCAATTATATAGCAATAAATTTAGTAATCTAGGTGATATGGATGAATATTTGCAAAAATATAAATTGTGTATCTTAACAGCAGAAGAAATAGAATACTTAAATAATCCAATATCAGAAAAAGAAATTGAACAGGTCATAAAAGAACTCCCTAAGGAAAAATCGCCAGGGCCTGATGGATTCACAAATGAATTCTATCAGACATTAAAAGAACAATTAATCCTAATACTATGCAAATTATTTGATACAATAAGCAAAGAAGGAGTCTTAACAAACTCCTTTTATGACACAAATATGGTACTGATTCCAAAGCCAGGCAGATCAAAAACAGAGAAAGAAAAGTACAGACCAATCTCCTTAATGTACATAGATGCAAAAATCTTAAATAGAATACTAGCAAAAAGACTCCAGCAAGTGATTAAGAGGGTTATTCGTCATAATCAGATGGGATTTATACCAGGAATGCAAGGATGGTTCAACATTAGGAAAACCATCCACATAATTGACCATATCAACAAGCTAAGAAACAAAAACCACATGATTATCTCAATAGATGCTGAAAAAGCCTTTGACAAAATACAACACCCATTCCTACTGAAAACACTAGAAAGTATAGGAATAGAAGGTTCTTTCCTAAAAATAATAAACAACATATATCTTAAACCATCAACAAGCATCATATGCAATGAGGATAATTTAGAAGCCTTTCCAATAAGATCAGGTGTGAAACAAGGATGCCCATTATCACCTCTTTTATTTAACATTGTACTAGAAACACTAGCAGTAGAAATTAGAGAAAAAAAAGAAATTGAAGGTATTAAAATAGGCAAGGAGGAGACTAAGCTATCACTCTTTGCAGATGATATGATGGTATACTTAAAAAATCCTAGAGAATTGACTAAAAAGCTAGTAGAAATAATTAACAACTTTAGCAAAGTTGCAGGATACAAAATAAATGCACATAAATCATCAGCATTTCTATATATTTCCAACACATCACAGCAGCAAGAGGTAGAAAGAGAAACACCATTTAAAATTACCCTAGACAATATAAAATACTTAGGAATCTATCTACCAAAACAAATACAGGAACTATACGAACATAACTACAAAACACTTTCCAAAAAAGTAAAACTAGATCTAAACAATTGGAAAAACATTAAGTGCTCATGGGTAGGATGAGCTAACATAATAAAAATGACCATTCTACCCAAATTAATTTACTTATTTAGTGCCATACCTATCAAACTACCAAAAACAATTTTTACTACATTAGAAAAAACTATAACAAAGTTTATTTGGAATAACAAAAGATCAAGAATATCAAGGGAAATAATGAAAAAAAAAACATGAAGGAAGGTGGCTTAGCAGTACCAGATATTAAGCTAAACTATAAAGCAGCAGTCATCAAACAATATGGTACTGGCTAAGAGATAGAAGGGAAGATCAGGGAATAGACTTGGGGTAAGTGATGTAAGAAAGACAATGTATGATAAACCCAAAGAGCCCAACTTTTGGGACAAAAATCCACTATTTGACAAAAACTGCTGGGAAAATTGGAAAACAAAATGGGAGAGATTAGGTTTAGATCAACATCTCACACTATACACCAAGATGAATTCAGAATAGGTGAAAGACTTAAATATAATGAAGGAAACTAAGTAAATTAGGTGAACACAGAATAGTTTACTTGTCAGAACTGTGGGATAGGAAAGACTTTAAAACCAAGCAAGAGTTAGAGAAAATTACAAAATGTAAATTAAATGGTTTTGATTATATTAAGCTAAAAAGTTTTTGTACAAACAAAAACAATGTAGTCAAAATCAGAAGGGAAACAACAAATTGGGAAAAAATCTTTATAACAAAAACTCTGACAGGGGTCTAATTACTCAAATATACAAGGCGTTAAATCAATTGTATAAAAAATCAAGCCATTCCCCTATTGATAAGTGGGCAAGGAACATGGATAGGCAATTTTCAGGTAAAGAAATCAAAAGTATCAATAAGCACATGAGAAAGTGTTCTAAATCTCTAATAATTAAAGAAATGCAAATCAAAACAACTCTGAGGTACCACCTCACACCTAGCAGATTGGCTAAAATGATAGTAGGGGAGAGTAATGAATGTTGGAGGGGATGTTGCAAAATTGGGACATTAATGCATTGCTGGTGGAGTTGTGAACTGATCCAACCACTCTGAATGGCAATTTGGAACTATGCCCAAAGAGCGATAAAAGAATGCCTGCCCTTTGATCCAGCCATACGATTGCTGGGGTTGTACCCCAAAGAGATCATAGATAAACAGACTTGCACAAAAATATTTATAGCTGTGCTCTTTGTGGTGGCAAAAAACTGAAAAGCAAGGGTATGCCCTTCAATTGGGGAATGGCTGAACAAATTGTGGTATATGTTGGTGATGGAATACTATTGTGCTCAAAGGAATAATAAACTGGAGGAATTCCATGTGACCTGGAAAGACCTCCAGGAATTGATGTAGAGTGAAAGGAGCAGAGCCAGAAGAACATTGTACAAAGAGACTGATATACTGTGGTAAAATTAAATGTAATGGACTTCTGTACTAGCAGCAATGCAATGACCCAGGACAATTCTGAGGGATTTACGGAAAGGAACACTACCCACATTCAGAGGAAGAACTACAGGATTACAAACATAGAAGAAAAACAACTGCTTGGACACTTGGGTTGATGAGGACATGATTGGGGATGTAGACCTGAAAAGACCACACCCATGTAACTATCAATAATGTGTAAATAAGTCTTGACTGACCACACATGTTATAACCAGTGGAAGTGCGAATTAGCTACACAGGAGGGGGGCGTGGGATTGAGGGGGTGAAGGAGAAAGTAAAACCAATTACTTATGTAACCATGGAAATTTTTTCTAAAAATAAAAAATTATTTAAAAAAAATAACAAATAGAAATCTATCATAACTAACTTTTAAAAAATTCTATTTAGGTCCTTTACTTCTTTCACATTTATTTATTTATTTTTTTGGGTAGATTTATCTAGTCCTTAGTAGGGAACTTTGAGATTATCCACAATTATAGTATTACTGTATAATTTTTGTAAATATTTTGCCTTTTCTTTCAGATATTTATATACTATGCCATTTGATATCAACTCCCTACTTCCTAGTACTGAAATAACTTCATTGCCTAGGATACTTTTCAAATAAATATATATTTTCCCTTTTTATCTTTTTGAATATTTATTTTTGCTGTATTCTTGTATGTAATTATCTAGGCATTGTTTTTCAGTTCACCTAAGGCTATACAGATTTTAATCCAATCCATTATTTTAACTGTGAGTCTGAATTTTGAGTGTTTTTCCTATCAACAACATATTTTTGGATTCTGCTATCCTCTTTAACTTTATAGGTTTATCCCATTCATATTCACAGTTGTATTTTGAATATTCTAATTCTTTCCATCCTCTTTTCATTCTTTTCCCTCTTTTTTTCTCTCACCTTCTCTTTATCACCCCAATTCATTGGCAGATTTGTCTTGTTTTCTCATTGTGTCAGCCATGAAACCTTGTGCTGATACGCCTGACAGCTGGTCATGATAATAGGTCAATCCTCTGGTGACCACCTTTAATATATTGAACTCATAAAACCCTCTTTTCTCCCTTACAGTTGTCATCTGGTGATGGCATGTCTGGGCAGTTTTATATAGGCACTTTCCGTTTTTGGTAATGGCTTTCATGTATCATACTGAATTTAAATGATCTTCCTTAGTTTTGTTTTCTAGGTCAGTTATATTTGACACAAGATATATTATATATTCTATTTTTTCAATTATTTGACTTTTTTTTAATATTTCTTCTTTTTTTATTGTTTTTTTTGAGGCATTAATTTCTGTTTGGCCCATGCTAACTTTCAGAATGTCTATATTTGGGTAAGGTTTATATCTCTTGTACTAAGGTGTTAAATCTCTTTCTAAATCTCTCCTCCACATTTCTCATTTATTTTCCAATCCTTTTAACTCTTTATTTTATTTCATTTGTAATATTATTTATAAACATTTTCCAAAATTCTTACTTCATTTCCCCCCTCAGATTTCTATAGGAATTTGTGGCTTCTTAGATGTTTTGAAGTTATTCTTCCTTTTGACATCATATTGACTTTTCATCTTTGTTTGTTTTCTCATCATTTAGTATTATGAAGCAGATTGGGACTTTGTGTTAGGGCTAGGTTTTGTTTATTTTTGGTGAGATTGTTGTGGCCTCATATCATCATCAGTTACATTATTCATATATCTATATAAAATTATCTCATCCCTTGTTCTGCTATTGGAGGCCACCTATTGGCTTTCTACAAGATCACTTCACCTTGGTTGGAGAGACAAAATGTCATTCTCTTCTGTTTTAGGGGTCTGTTTCTTATATTTCATTCCTTTGTAGAGCAATAATCCCTCTGATTTGGTTCTGAGTCATAAAGTCTTCTCCTCTTCTTTCTCCTGGGCTCTAAGTGACAGGACTATACTTCACCTAAGGACTGAGTCTAAGATCTTAGATTCCCCTTTCTAAGGATTGGAAGACATCACTAAGCCCCTGATCTTCAATGTCAGGTATTGCCTCTCATTAGTTAAAGCAATAGAATTCTGCCTTCTATACTTGGGCTGAGTCTGAAACTCCAGGTACTCTCTTTGGAGAAATCCCTATTCTTGCCCTGGCTATTTTCCTGTAGGTTAAATTTGTGATATTATGCTAAAAATGGCTTTCTGGGATGTTTTAGAATACTGATTACTACTCAGTTTGGTGCTCACCTTATGTTTTTGTTTCTGTAGTTGTTAGGGAGCTAGGTTGCATTGCTTTCTCTTGCTCCACCATCATGTCTGGTGTTTACAATAACATTTCTTGAGTAAAGCTTGTTTCTGTGTATATATGTATATAGTTTTACATTGAAGTTTGTAATCAGTCAGACTGGATTCTGATGATCTTTGACTAACCAGGCAGCTGGGGCCAAAGTGATGTGAAAGATATTTTGAGACCAAGGTGAAAGTGAATTTCAAGAAGGTATTATCAGCCTACTTTTTGATTCAGTGGAATTCTGGGAAAGAAGCATCACTCTGACTGAAATGGTCAGTTAACATTATGTAAATCTTCATTTCTGAAAAGCTATCAATTGAATTTTTAAAAAATCCAGTAACCCATGAAAGTATGCTGGAAGAATTCATTCTTCCAAGGATAGGATTTATTTAGCTGAGTAATACCTTTTACTTCATGGGCAAGCTTTTCCTGTGAGTGGGTGTATCTTTTAGATTTATCCCTGTGGAAATAGTCCAAGTTTGCTCATCAGTAGGAGTGACCAAAATGTAGCTCAAAGACCATGCAAAATGTTTTAGTTTTCTCACTTAATTTTTTTTGTACCACTTAGTGTTGCTAGGGGAATTATATTCAGGAGGTTGCTTCAGATCTGTCCTGCTTCCTCATATTTCTTTTGATAATCATTACTTGTTCTGGTGATTCCCTCCATCTGCTACACCAAATTGATCTGATTTTCAAAGGCAACAGAAGAAACTGCTAGAGCTAGGAATTCTGTCGGATGGAGTAGATTTATCTTTTCCTCTGAATGTCTTGTGCCTCAAATGGCTTTCTGGATAGATTTTACTCATAAGAAATGAAGGAACTTTAGATTTGAGAATTTTGATTCTTCCTTCCTTCCTTCCTTCCTTCCTTCCTTCCTTCCTTCCTTCCTTCCTTCCTTCCTTCCTTCCTTC